>NC_029785.2:47328602-47332680 GCF_000816755.2 Arachis ipaensis | reverse complement strand
ATTCTCTGCTGCCCACTAGCAACCGTTCTGAAGTCACTATTAGAAGAGCAGTGATGATCCATTGCATCATGATGGGAAAAGAAGTGGAAGTTCATCAACTGATTTCAACTGAATTCTACAAAATTGCAAACAAAAATTCCAAAGATGCCAGGTTGGCTTATCCAAGCTTGATTTCTATGCTCTGCAAGGATGCTGGAGTAAGGATGGGAATAACTGAGTATATCTCAGTTGAGCGGCCAATCACCAAAGCATCAATGGAAAAATAACAAGCACAGGATGACCCCATCAAGAAGAGAACACAGGAAATTCTCCCAGAAATCCCTCAATCTAAATACTGGGAGTATCTTGAAACATCTATTACCAAGATGCAAGAAGCTATAGAACAAATAAAGAAAGAACAGAAGGAATAAAGTAGCATTCTTTGCTATTTTCTTAAAGAACAGGAGGAGCAAGGGCATGATTTAAGGGAATTGAAGCGCCAGAAATTATCTCTTGAAGGACCAAGCACCCCGCAGATTAGAGGAACATCCACTTCCCAGAACACAGGTTGTTAAATTCCAATCTTAGCCTTAACTATGTGATAATTGTTTTTATTTTAGTTTTACCTTAGGAGTCATATAGTAGTAATTAGTATCTATATTTTTTATTTTATCTCCAATTAAGCTATAATGTAATTTTATCATCATCATTAAACATGAATAAAATAAAAGAATTTCTTTAGAATAAGAGGCAATAAATTTCAAGTTTTTTTTACAAGAAAAATTCTAATTATTTACATGTGGTGGCAATGCTTTCTGTCTCCTGAATGAATGCTTGAACAGTGCATATGTCTTTTGAATTTGATGTTTAAGACTGTTAAATATGTTGGCTCTTGAAAGAATGATGAACATAAGACATGTTATTGATAATCTGAAAAATCATAAAAATGATTCTTGAAGCAAGAAAAAGCAGTGAATACAAAAGCTTGCAGGAAAAAAAATATAGAGAAAGAAAAAAGAAAAAGCAAGCAGAAAAAGCCAAAGCTCTTAAAACCAAAAGGCAAGGGTAATAAAAAGGACCCCAAGGCTTTGAGCATCAGTGGATAGGAGGGCCTAAAGGAATAAAATCCTGGCCTAAGCGGCTAAACCAAGCTGTCCCTAACCATGTGCTTGTGGCGTGAAGGTGTCAAGTGAAAACTTGAGACTGAGCGGTTAAAGTCAAGGTCCAAAGCAAAAAGAAGAGTGTGCTTAAGAACTCTGGACACCTCTAATTGGGGACTTTAGCAAAGCTGAGTCACAATCTGAAAAGGTTCACCCAATTATGTGTCTGTGGCATTTATGTATCCGGTGGTAATACTGGAAAACAAAGTGCTTAGGGCCACGGCCAAGACTCATAAAGTAGCTGTGTTCAAGAATCATCATACTGAAATAGAAGAATCAATAACACTATCTGCATTCTAAGTTCCTATAGATGCCAATCACTCTAAGCTTCAATGGATAAAGTGAGATGCCAAAACTATTCGAAAGCAAAAAGGTACTAGTCCCTCTCATCTAATTAGAATCTGAGCTTCACTCAAAAACTCTGAGATATTATTGCTTCTTGACTTATTAGTAGTATATTTTATTTATCTAGTTGCTTGGGGACAAGCAACAGTTTAAGTTTGGTGTTGTGATGAGCGAATATTTTATACGCTTTTTGGGGTTAATTTCATATAGTTTTTAGTATGTTTTAGTTAGTTTTTAGTTTATTTTCATTAGTTTCTAGGCAAAATTCATATTTCTGGACTTTACTATGAGTTTGTGTGTTTTTCTGTAATTTCAGGTATTTTCTGGCTGAAATTGAGGGAGCTGAGCAAAAATCTGATTTGGCTGAAAAAGGACTGCTGATGTTGTTGGATTCTGACCTCTCTGCACTCAGAATGGAATTTCTGGAGCTACAAGAGTCCAAATGGCGCGCTTCTAATTGCGTTGGAAAGTAGACATCCAGGGCTTTCCAGAAATATATAATAGTCCATACTTTGCTTAAGGATAGATGACGTAAACTGGCATTCAACGCCAGTTCCATGTTGCAGTCTGGCATCCAGCGCCAGAAACAAGTTATAAGTTGGAGTTCAACGCCAGAAACAGGTTACAACCTGGCGTTGAACACCCAAAACAGCCCATGCACGTGAGAAGCTTAAGTCTCAGCCCCAGCACACACCAAGTGGGCCCCAGAAGTGGATTTCTGCACCATCTATCATAGTTTACTCATTTTCTGTAAATCTAGGTTACTAGTCTAGTATTTAAACAACTTTTAGAGATTTATTTTGTATCTCATGACATTTTAGATCTAAACTTTGTACCTTTTAATGGCATGAGTCTCTAAACTCCATTGTTAGGGGTGAGGAGCTCTGGTGTGTCTCGATGAACTAATGCAAGTATTTCTGTTTTCCATTCAAACATGCGTGTTCCTATCTAAGATATCCATTTGCACTTCAATATGAATGTGATGAACGTGACAATCATCATCATTCCTCCACGAACGTGTGCCTAACAACCACTTACGTTCCACTGTAGAATGATTGAATATCTCTTAGATCTCTTAATCGGAATCTTCGTGGTATAAGCTAGATTGATGGCAGCATTCAAGAGAATCCGGAAAGTCTAAACCTTGTCTGTGGTATTCCAAGTAGGATTCAAGGTTTGAATGACTCTGACGAGCTTCAAACTCGCGAGTGCTGGGCGTAGTGACAGACGCAAAAGGATAGTAAATCCTATTCCGGTACGATTGAGAACTTGCAGATGATTAGCCGTGCAGTGACAGCACACCTAGACCCTTTTCACTGGAAGGATGGATGGTAGCCATTGACAACGGTGATCCACCAACACATAGCTTGCCATAGAAGGACATGCGTGCGTGAATCAGAAACAGAGGAAAGCAGAATTTCAGAAGACAAAGCATCTCCAAAACTCCAACATATTCTCCATCATTGCATACAAGTATAATTTGTGTTCTGCCCTTTTATTCCTTGCTATCAAATTTGATAAGTGAATTATTTTATTGTTTTCCTGACTAAGAGTTACAAGATAACCATAGATTGCTTCAAGCCAACAATCTCCGTGGGATCGACCCTTACTCACGTAAGGTATTACTTGGACGACCCAGTGCACTTGCTGGTTAGTTGTGCGAATTTGTGAAGAACTGTGATTTCCAATTTCGTGCACCAATAAGTAATTACAAAAGGATCCTTACCTTCACGCTGAGCCAGCGCTGCTCCTACTGCATGGTTAGAAGTATCGCACATGATTTCAAATGGCTGGCTCCATTCAGGTCCTCTCACGATTGGAGCTTGAGTCAGGGCAGTCTTCAGCTTATCAAACGCTTGTTTGCAATCCTCACTGAACTCGAAATCAATATCTTTCTGCAGTAGTCTGGATAAGGGAGGTGCTACCTTACTAAAGTCCTTAATGAATCTCCGGTAAAAACCTGCATGGCCAAGGAACGAACGGACTTCCCTCACAGAGGAGGGGTAAGGCAAACTAGAAATAACATCCACCTTTGCTCGATCTACAGAAATGCCAGTATTAGACACAACATGTCCTAGTACAATCTCTTGTTTAACCATAAAGTGACATTTTTCAAAATTCAATACAAGGTTTATACGGACACATCTATCTAATACTCTAGATAAACTATCTAAGCAAAGGCTAAAGGAATCACCATAAACGCTAAAATCATCCATGAAAACCTCCATACAGTCCTCAATAAGGTCAGAGAAAAGACTCATCATGCACCTTTGGAAAGTAGCTGGTGCATTGCACAAGCCAAAGGGCATTCTCTTATAAGCATAAGTTCCAAAAGGACATGTAAAAGTGGTCTTTTCCTGATCTTCAGGAGCTATATGGATTTGAAAATAGCCTGTATAACCATCTAAAAAGCAATAATGGGATTTACCTGACAGGCGATCAAGCATCTGATCAATGAATGGCAAGGGGTAATGATCATTGCGAGTGGCTTGGTTAAGACGCCTATAGTCAATGCAAACTCTCCATGAATTTTGCACTCTAGTTGTCAGAAGCTCTCCATGCTCATTTCTTACTGTTGTGATTCCAGACTTCTT
>NC_029785.2:47314922-47328406 GCF_000816755.2 Arachis ipaensis | reverse complement strand
CAGCAATTCCAACCACTGTAATAATGCTTTTATCTGCTAACACAAAACGAGCTGCCGACCTTTTTAAGGGAGGGAGCCTCAAGGTATCATATATAGATAAAGGCATTATACTAACACATGATCCTAGATCACACATGCAGTCAGAAAATATCACACCACCAATAGTACAATTAACCATACATGGACCTGGATCACTACACTTTTCAGGTATACCTCCCATTAGAGCAGATATAGAACTACCTAAAGGAATAGTTTCTAATTCATTAATTTTGTCTTTATGTATACATAAATCTTTTAGAAACTTCGCATATTTAGGTACCTGCTGAATAACATCGAAAAGGGGAACAATTACCTCAACCTTTTTGAATATTTCTACCATTTTGGGATCAAGTTCCATATGCTTCCTGGGCTTCCTTGCAATTTGTGGAAATGGAATAGGGAGGGCGTTTTCTGCAGGGTCTGCCTCCTTTGGTGCTTCTTTCTGTGGTTGAGCTTCTACTTCTTCACCCATGTGTTGTATCTCCTCTTCCTTTTCAGCATCCTCTACTTCTACCACCTCTTCAGCTGAGGCATGTTCTGATGGGATTGGCTCCTTCTGATTACTCTCTTACAGTGTGGTTCCGGACCTTATGGTGATGGCATTGATGCCACCCTTTGGATTGGGTAAGGGTTGAGAAGGAATTCCACTGGAGCTTGCATGTTGAGTAATTGAAGTATTGGGTGATGCCAGCTGAGAGATGGGAGCTTGTATAGCGGATGCTAGGCCATTAACTGAACTTTCCACGTTCTTTTGTCCTTGCGCAATGGATTGAAGCGCCTCTTCACTCGGAGAGGAATTAGATTGAGTGATCTGTGGAACTTGTTGTTGGTTGTGCTGTGGTCCTTGGGACTGCCTCAGGTGAGATGCTCTGTAAGGTTGGTTCTGGTTCTACTGCCTGTTGTTATTATTATTCCACCTCTGATATCCTTGATTGTCTCTGCCTCCTCTGTTATTGTTGTCCCTCCAATTCTGGTTAGAATTGTCTCTCCAACCTTAGTTAGAATTGTCCTGCCATCCATGGCTGTAACTGCCACCTTGATTGTACCCTTGGTTGGGGTGGTCATAGAAGTTATGAGTGGCTACCACAGTGTTGTCTTCCTGCTGGAGCTACGGACATTCATCAGTATAATGGTTGTAATCAGCACAGATCCCACACACTCTCTGTGGGACTAGCTGTTGGCTTTGCTGCACTTGTTGTTGACTCAACTGCATCTGCTTCAGTAAGTTGGTCATTTCACATATACTCTGAGTCAGAGCAGTAGTTTCCTTGCTAGAAGATACCTCCGCAATAGCTTTTGACCGGCCCTGTTTCTGCTTGTGATTCCTAGTAGACTCAGCCAAGTCGCTGATCAATTGCTATGCCTCCTCAAAGGTCTTATACTTTTTCATATACCCATTGCTAGCACTTTCCAATGTGGTCTTATCTTGGGGCCTCATGCCCTGTGTGACGTAGCTGAGCAACACTATCTTGTCAATCATATGGTGGGGACATGCTTCTAGAAGGTTGTTGAAGCGCTCCCAGTATTCGTAGAGAGTCTCGGATTCATCCTGAACAATCATGGAAATGTCTTTCCTCAGTTTGTCAGTAACTTCAGCTGGAAAGAATTTTTCCAAAAATTCTCTTCTAAGCGTATCCCAGTCAGAAACAGTTGCTGCGGGTTGAGTGTAGTACCACTCTCTCGCCTTTCCCTCAAGAGATAATGGGAAAGCTTTTAACAAAATAGAAGTTTCATCTGCATCATCGTGCCTGACAGTAGAACAGGCTGCTTGGAAATCCCTCAGGTGCTTGATAGGCTCTTGAGCAGGTAAGCCATGAAATTTAGGCATCAAGTTGAGCAGTGCAGTCTTTATTTCAAAATCTGTAGCCACTGTTGGGTGATGCGCTTGAAACGATTGCATTGTGGAATCAGGGGCTCCAGCCTCCTGGATAGTAACTCTCCTAGGTGCTGCCATGTCACCTGCGCGTGAATCAACCGAATCAGTAGAACGGTGGCTTGTTTCTTCCTCAAGTGACATTTTAGATCCGCCCTCAGAGAGGACTAACCGACGCCGAGCTTGCCTTATACGTGAAATAGTTCTTTCAATCTCAGGATCAAATACTGACAAGCTTGGATCAGGAAGTGAACGCGTCATTTAATGAAAGAAACATGCAGCTCATAGTAGCAAAATAAAATAAAATGCAAATAAATAAATTCCAATCAATAACTTAGCACTCTATTGCAACTCTCCGGTAACGGCGCCAAAAATTGATGTGGCAGAAATTGGCGAGTTAAGAAATTATTATAAGAGATACGTTGCAAGTACAGTTCTTAACCAACCAAAAATTTGCTTATCAATTTAGAAGGGTTGTCACAAAATTAAAACTAAAATACTAGGAGTATGAATCCCAGGTCGTCTCCCAACCAGTTGCAGAAAGATGTGCTATTTTATTAATTAGATGTTTTTAAAAAATGGTTGAGTTGATAAACAGGAAATTAAATCAGAGAATTTATGTAATTTAAATAAAAACCTTGACCGGGAGTAGATTAGTTGGAAGCCCTATCCTTGATGGAGTTCTCCCAAGATAAAAGTGATAATTAAAGGTTTCCTGCCCAGTTATCCTTTACCAGATAAAGGAAAGTTAAGCAAGTTGGAAGTCAGTTTCTATTCACAAGTTCTAATCCTCTCCCTTGGGAAGGACTAGTGTCAGTGATTAGAGGGCGACCCAACACGAAACCCAACTATAATTTTACTCTTGAGCATCCAACTCAAGGTCCTCCTTTCAATCAACTCTCAATCAAGTTATGGAACTACTCGCTCATTATGATTGTAAAATCCACTAAATAAGAAAGAGTAATATTGAAAGACATGATAAATAATAATCAAAAGGATCAATTAAAAATAAAAATATTTCTTGTATTAATAAATTCTAAAAATAATCCAATAATAATTCTGAGTAAATGAAGGATATGGAAGAGTAAGTGACAAGTAAGGAAACAAACTAGAATGACGAAGTCTTGATGGAAGTAATAACTCTTCTCAATATCCTAGTCCAGAAAGCAAAAAAAATCAAAATCCTAAGAACTATGAATGTGTAGAGAGAAAACCTAGAAGAGGAGTAAAATCAGATCTAAAACTAAAATTATGTGGAATGAATGTTGCTCTCGGTCTCTGCATGTTCTCTGGCTCTAATCTGCTTTTCTGGGCCGAAAACTGGGTCAAAACATTGCCCAAAATTGCCCCCAGCGAATTCTGCAGATTCTGCAGATTGTGCATGTCACGGGATTGCGTCATTCACGCGTTCGCGTCATCCAACGTTTTGCCTTGCCACACGTGCACGTCGTCCACGCATTTGCGTCAGTTGTGCAGTTTCCAATTTGTGCGGTCGCGTGACCCATGCGTCCGCGTCACTGCAATTTCCTCTATTTCGCGCGGTCGCGTGAGCCATGCGTCTGCGTCACTTCTCACTGGTCATCTCCTCAATTTCTTGTGTTCCTTCCATTTTTGCAAGCTTCCTTTCCAATCTCCAAGTCATTCATGCCCTATAAAACCTGAAACACTTGACACACAGATCACGGCATCGAGTGGAATAAAGGAGAATTAAAATGCAAAATTAAAAGTCTCTAGGAAGCAGCTATTCAACCATGAAGTAATTTCGGGAAGGAATTATAAATGCATGCTAATCATATGAATAAGTGGGTAAATATTTGATAAAACCACACAATTAAGTACAATATAAACCATAAAATAATGGTTTATCACAGCTCATGAAAGCAGGGAACATATAATCAAGTATTGAACCCTCACTGATAGTATATGTGCACTCTAGTCACTCAAGTGTATTGGGTAATCCACTCTACTCTTCTCTAGTCATGCTTTCTAAACTTTGTTCTTCACCTAACCAATTAACAAGTATTTAATGTACCAATGCAAACATCATGAGGTCTTTTCAAGGTTGTAATGGGGCTAAGGTAAAGGTGAGGGTATATATATATGGCTAAGTGAGATATAAATTGAATCCTTGATTAACCTAAGCTCTCACCTATACACACTCTATATACTTTTAAATTCATTCCTAGCTACCCAAAATTCCCACTTTTGCATTACATACTCATGCATCAACTTTTCTTTAATTCTATCACATATGCATTGATCTTTTATTAACTTAACATTGGGGTAATTTTGTCCCCTTATTTATTTAATTATTTATTGAATATTTTTTATTTTTTTAATAGAAAGGTAGACATAACATTATCAATGCACATGGATTTTTAATTTTTCTAGTCTTACATGAGTAGGTACCCTTATTCCCAATATTTTATCTTAACACATTCCCTGTTAACCGATGTTCCCACAGTTTTCCCACACTTAATTGATACACAATCTCTATCTTAAGCTAACCAAAGATTCAATTTAGGATATTTATTATTTATTTTTCTGCTTAAGGCTAGTAATGTGGTAAAATATAGAACAAATGGGGATTAAAAGGCTCAAAGTGGCTAATAAAGGTGATTGAAAGGGTAGGCTATTTGGGATAAGTGAGCAAAAATAATTAATGGCCTCAATCATATGCATGCATATAAACACATTAAACATTGGATATATAGGATGGAACAAAGTAAAAATTACAATCATAGAGAAGAAAACACACAAGAATAAAATATTATGGTTAAATAGTGTAACCATGTAATTAAGCTCAATTCTCACAGGTTGTGTGTTCTAGCTACAATTCATGTTCTAATTTACAGTCTTCAAACAAGTTTAACACAAAATTGAGTCTTGAAAAGAAACTTGTTATTTTTCAACCAAATAGAACATGCATACAAACACCTATTACTATGCAATCTATCATATCCTAACAAAAGAAAAAATAAAATATTGGTGTTAAGAAAGAGTAGTTACCTCCGTAAGTCAGGTACTGACCGACCTCCCCACACTTAAAGCTTGGCACCGTCCTCAGTGCCATCAGTCAGAAGCAAAGGGGGGCTAGTAGTACCATCTCCATAGTCGGGATTCACATGGCTCCCTGTGCTGGTAGATGAAGTGGAGTTCGGAGTGTCTGGGTCTTCTTCAGGTGGGTGGTTACCAACAATCAGCTCCTTAAGGTATGTAAATCGGCACTTGTTACGGTGCTCCATTCACTTTGCCTTCTGGTCAAGCCGGTCCAACCTCTCAAGTATCTGAAGGAGCAGTTGATTTGTTGAAGGTGCTTGTGATGTGGAAGGAAAATGAGTATCTCTGGCCGGTTCTGCAGGCCGGCTAGTAGTGGATGCTGGAGGTCTGATGTACTTCCCGTTGGGGACAATCTGATTATCCCACGAAAGTATGGTCTTGGTGTTCCCAGATCTATAGGAGACTCCGGCTGCTGAGACTAGATCTGAAACCAAGGCGAGAAAGGGTAGGTTGCCCGCGATTTGTACGTGTCCCATAGCATGTCGGAGGTGTCTTGGTAAGTTGAGAGGCTAGTCTATAAGGATACACCAGAGGAGAACAGCCATATCTGCAGTGAAGGAGGACTCGTGAGTACTCGGAAAGACGTAGTGGGACATAATATGTGCCCATACTCGAGCCTCCATGGTGAGTGCTGAAGCCAATATGCCCTTAGGTTGGGATCGATGGTATCCATAGATCCATCTGCTTCCAGGTTGTGCTATAACTCTGAGGACGGCGTCCCAGTCAAATTGGTATGTCTGGCGCTTGAAAGAGGCGTTTTTGGTATGCGTCCAATCCTTCTGGAGCAGGGGAAAGATCTAAAGCTCGCTGAATGACCTCTTCGGATATAGGGACTTGCTTCTCACGCACATAGACAGATTGCAGGGCTGGCATGTGAAAATTGGAGTAGAATTCAACTACCCATGAGAGATTAACCTGTCGTGGCTGTCTTCGTAAGAATCCCCATTGTCTGCGCTCAATCCGGGGCTCAACAAAATCAACAATGTGGGTCAGGAGGATGAGTAGGTGCTCATTGTTATAGTTCTGCTCAGCCAAGATGGGGAACATCTGCTCACAGTAGCGGTTTGTGAACTGCGCATTGTCCCTTGCTGGAAAGGCTTTCTCTGTTTCATTGACCTTGATAATCCTCTTGACCCTCTTTGTTGTCGGTTTGACTGCTATTGAGGATGGTTCCGTAGCTAGTGCTCTTTTTGTTCCTCTCCTTGCCGGTGGTTTGGGAGTAACTTTCTCTTTACCCTTCTTGGTGGCCATCCTGAAAAGGAAAAAGGAAAGTAACATGTAAAGCCAAGGGTTAAAGCAAGGAAGAGGGCAGTACAAGTGATAATCAATGCCAAGGTAAAGAAGGATGTCGTTATCACATGGTCACGACTACATGTGATCAGTTCATCAATGGAAATATAGCAAGTGCATATTATGGCAAGTAGATGCAAGATGTTTATTAGCATGCCGGCAAAGACATGAGTAGCATAGATCAAGCATCAATAGCTAAAATGTATTATCAATCGTAACAATCTAACAATCACGTTTATATTGACAATTATATTCAATTAATAAAATACTTAAAGGGTTTTGTGAAAAACAGGCATTAGAGTGGAAGAATAGAATAATTAAAAATGCACAATGCCATATGGGCTTTTTCACAAGCACTTAGTATGCATGGTAAATATGTTATTGAAAGTATTAAATTTGAATATGTAAGCAACCCAAAAATAATTAGTGATAATTGTCAAATAACTCCTTAATAATCAAAAGCAATTATAGAAGAAAACAATCACCCAATTAAATTTCTAACACAAAGTAAAATAATGCAAAAATAAATAAATAATAAGGAAAGAAGAAAGAAAATAGAAAGAAAGAACCTTGGGAAGAAGGTAATAAAGAGATGTAATGGAGGAATGTGAGGTGAAGAAAATTTGATGGAAGGGGGAAGAAGAAGAAAAGAGTAAAGAAAGAAGGAGGAGAAAAAAAGAGAGAATAAAGAATAAAGAATAAAGAAGAGAAGGAGAAAAGAAAGAAGAAAGAAATTAGGATTAGAAAAGAAAAGATAAGAAAAGTAGCGGCACAGAGATCTTATGGTGTTGCGCTAGTGACGCGCACGCGTACTCCACGCGTTCGCGTGGATTGCGCTAATATGAGGTGACGCGTACGCGCGACCGTGGTTGCGCTACTCGCGTGAAGGCAGCCTTGCGTGCGTACAACTCTCTGTTTGTATCGGGATGTGTGCAAAAATTTCATACGACGCATGCGCATCATTGACGCGTACGCGTGGCTGCTCAAAATTTGAAAATGACACGCACGCGTCAGGGACGCGTACCCGTAAGTGACTTTGTGCCTTGGGCACAGTTCCCACGCCAGGCCATCACAACTTTCGGCCTGACACCTCTTTACGTCGATTTTCCTAGGTCACGTGTGCGTGTCATTGACGCATATGCGTAAAGTGCCAAATTTTCAATTGACGCGCACGCGTGAGGGACGCGTGCACGTGGTGATGCTTGTGCGATTGGCACACTTTCTGCATGAGTCCCACGTAACTTTCTGCCACTTTTTTTTTTTCAATATATTGTTTCAAATGCAAACTATATGCAGAAATCATGAGAAGAGTCACTAATAAAAAGTGTAGTAGAATAAAATAAAATAAAACTAAGACTGAAAAATGAACGATCATACCATGGTGGGTTGTCTCCCACCCAGCACTTTGCTTTTACATCCTTAAGTTGGATGGTCTTCAGGCTCATTCTGCTTCTGTTGGTGGGTCTTCTAAGAGGAAGACTTCTAGCTCTTTGTGTTCCTTCATCTTCTCACCATGATAAAGCTTTAAGCGATGTCCATTGACCTTGATGAATTTGGAGCTAGAAGGATGACGTAAGTGAAAGACTCCATATGGCTCTGCCTTTTCTACTCTGTAGGGACCTTCCCATCTTGATCTCAGCTTACCTGGCATGAGCCTCAGTCTGGAGTTATAAAGGAGAACCAACTCCCCAGGTCTGAACTCTCTCCTTTTTATGTGCCTGTCATGCACAGCCTTCATCTTCTCTTTGTATCGCCTGGAGTTGTCATATGCTTCTATGCTAAGTTTCTCTAATTCTGCTAGTTGCAGCTTCCTTTCAGTGCCAGCTTCCTCAAATCCCATGTTGCACTCCCTCACAGCCCAGAAAGCCTTGTGTTCCACCTCTACTGGAAGGTGGCAAGCCTTTTCGCATACTAAGCGGAAGGGACTCATCCCAATGGGTGTCTTGTACGCTGTTCGATACACCCAGAGCGCATCAACAAGTCTAGTGCTCCAGTCCTTCCTATGGGGCTTTACTATCTTCTCCAAAATGTGCTTTATTTCTTTGTTAGATACCTCTGCTTGCCCATTAGTCTGAGGATGGTTTGCTGTTGCCACTTTGTGAACTATCCCATGTTTTTTCAGTAATCCTGCTAACCTCTTATTACAGAAGTGAGTGCCTTGATCACTCACGATTGCTCGTGGTGATCCACAATGACAAATAATATGGTTTCTAACAAAGGAAACAACAGTGTTAGCATTATCAGTACAGGTAGGAATTGCTTCCACTTATTTAGAAACATAATCTACATCTAACAGTATATAAAGGTAACCACTAGAGTTTGGAAATGGACCCATGAAGTCAATGATCCAAACATAAAAAATTTCATAGAATAGCATAATCTGTTGGGGCATCTCGTCCCTCTTGGATATATTACCAAACCTTTGGCATGGAAAAAAAGATTTACAAAAGGCAGCAGCATCTTTAAAAAGGGTAGGCCACCAGAATCCACAATCTAAAATTTTTCTAGCTGTTCTTTGATAAACCCCAATTTTGTAGTTTATCTTGTGCTTAATTTAGGGAATTTTATCAACTTTTCTCACATTTATTCAATAAAATAGCATGGTTTTGCAATTCTCCCCTGATTTGTGCTTAAATGTGAAAACATGCTTTTTAGGCCTTAAAATAGCTAAATTCAATTCACTTTAATTCCATTCGATGCCTTGATATGTTTGTTGAGTGATTTCAGGTTCATAAGACAAGTATTAGATGGAAGAAGTGAGGAGAAAAAGCATGCAAAGTGGGAGAACTCATGAAGAAATGAAGGAACCATAAAGCTATCAAGCCTTACCTCTTCGCACTCAATCGACCATAACTTGAGTTACAGAGGTTCAAATGAGGCGGTTGATGAGCGGATAATTTATACGCTTTTTGGCATTGTTTTTAGTATGTTTTTAGTAGGATCTAGTTACTTTTAGGGATGTTTTTATTAGTTTTTATGTTAAATTCACATTTTTGGACTTTACTATGAGTTTGTGTGTTTTTGGTGATTTCAGGTATTATCTGGCTGAAATTGAGGGACTTGAGCAAAAATCAGATTCAGAGGTTGAAGAAGGACTGCTGATGCTGTTGGATTCTGACCTCCCTGCACTCAAAGTGGATTTTCTGGAGCTACAGAACTCCACATGGCGGGCTTCCAACGGCTTTGGAAAGTAGACATCCAGGGCTTTCCAGCAATATATAATAGTCCATACTTTGCCCAAGTTTGGATGACGCAAAAGGGCGTTGAACGCCAGTTCTACGCTGCAGTCTGGAGTTAAACGCCAGAAACACGTCATGAACCAGAGTTGAACGCCAAAAACACGTTACAACTTGGCGTTCAACTCCAAAAGAAGCCTCTGCACGTGTAAACTTCAAGCTCAGCCCAAGAACACACCAAGTGGGCTCCAGAAGTGGATTTATGCATCAATTACTTACTTATATAAACCCTAGTAACTAGTTTAGTATAAATAGGACTTTTTACTATTGTATTTACATCTTCAGTTTCATCTTTAGATCATGTTTTGAAGGCTGGCCATTCGGCTATGCCTGAACCCATCACTTATGTATTTTCAATGGTAGAGTTTCTACACACCATAGATTAAGGTGTGGAGTTCTGCTGTTCCTCATGAATTAATACAAAGTACTACTGTTTTTCTATTCAATCCAACTTATTCCGCTTCTAAGATATCCATTCGCACTTCAACATGAATGTGATGATCGTGACAGTCATCATCATTCCTTATGAACACGTACCTGATAACCACTTCCGTTCTACCTTAGATTGAATGAGTATCTCTTGGATTCCTTAATTAGAATCTTCGTGGTATAAGTTAGAACCCATGGATGGCCATTCCTGAGATCCGAAAAGTCTAAACCTTGTCTTTGGTATTCCGAGTAGGATCTAGGAAGGGATGGCTGTGACAAACTTCAAACTCGCGAGTGCTGGGCGTAGTGACAGACGCAAAATGAGGGTGAATCCTATTCCAATATGATCGAGAACCTCCAGATGATTAGCTGTGCCATGACAGAGCATTTGGACCTTTTTCACAGAGAGGATGGGATGTAGCCATTGACAATGGTGATGCCCTATATAAAGCTTGCCATGGAAAGGAGGAGGACTGGTTGGATGAAGACAGCAGGAAAGCAGAGGTTCAGAGGAACGAAAGCATCTCTATACGCTTATCTGAAATTCTCACCAATGAATTACATAAGTATTTCTATCTTTATTTTCTGTTTATTTATTATTATTATTCGAAAACTCCATAACCATTTGATATCCGCCTGACTGAGATTTACAAGATGACCATGGCTTGCTTTATACCAACAATCTCCGTGGGATCGACCCTTACTCACGTAAGGTTTTATTACTTGGACGACCCAGTGCACTTGCTGGTTAGTTGTATCAAAGTTGTGACAAATTATGAATTAAGATTAGAGCACCAAGTTTTTGGCACCGTTGCTGGGGATTGTTCGAGTTTGGACAATTGACGGTTCATCTTGTTGCTCAGATTAGGTAATTTTCTTTTTGTTTTATCTTCAAAAAAAAATTTTCCTTTTGTTTTCGTAAATTATTCAAAAATTTTAATAATGAATTCTAGAGTTTCACGATAACATGTTGAAGCCTGGCTGGCTGTAAAGCCATATCCAAATTCTTTTGGATTGAGGCTTCCACTTGTCAACATAAAAGGCATGTATATGGAGTTGGATGAAGTATCAGCTGTTGCATGCCTGATTTATATCCTAAAGCTGGCTGGCTATTAAGCCATGTCTAACCCTTGGATTGGAGCTTTAGGCCAACATTGAAAGATTCCTGGAATTCTTATTAAAAAATTTTAAATTTCTTATTTTCTTTTTCCTATATGCTTTTCGAAAAAATTTAAAAGAAAATACAAAAAAATCATAAAATCATAAAAATCAAAAAATATTTTGTGTTTCTTGTTTGGGTCTTGAGTCAATTTTTAAGTTTGGTGTCAATTGCATTTTTTCAAAAAAAAAAAATTTATGCATTTTTCGAAAATTCATGCATTCATAATGTTCTTCATGATCTTCAAGTTGTTCTTGGTAAGTCTTCTTGTTTGATCTTTAAATTTTCTTGTTTTGTGTCTTTTCTTGTTTTTCATATGCATTTTTTGTTTGTTAGAGTCCAAGCATTAAAGATTTTTAAGTTTGGTGTCTTGCATGTTTTCTTTGCATCAAAAATTTTTCAAAAATATGTTCTTGATGTTCATCATGATCTTTAAAGTGTTCGTGGTGTTCATCTTGACATTCATAGTGTTCTTGCATGCATCATGTGTTTTGATTCATAATTTTCATGTTTGAGTCATTTTTTTTGTTTTTCTCTTTCATCATTAAAAAATTCAAAAATCAAAAAAATATCTTTCCCTTTTTCACTCATAAATTTTCGAAAATTTGAGTTGACTTTTTCAAAACTTTTTAAAATTTAGTTGTTTCTTATGAGTCAAATCAAATTTTCAATTTAAAAATCTTATCTTTTTCAAAATCTTTTTCGAAAATCATATCTTTTTCATTTTTCTTATTTATTTTCGAAAATTCTAAAAATATTTTTCAAAAATCTTTTTCTTAATTTTATTTCATATTTTCGAAAATATCATCAACAATTAATGTTTTGATTCAAAAATTTTAAGTTTGTTACTTGCTTGTTAAGAAAGATTCAAACTTTAAGTTCTAGAATCATATCTTGTGATTTCTTGTGAATCAAGTCATTAATTGTGATTTTAAAAATCAAATCTTTTTCAAAACTAATTTCAATCATATCTCTTCAAAAATATTTTTTTTATCTTATCTTTTTCAAAATCATATCTTTCTAATCATATCTTTTCATATCATATATTTTTCAAATATCTTTTCTAACTTCTTATCTTCTTATCTTTTAAAAATTGATTTTCAAAATTTGTTTCAACTAACTAATTAACTTTTTGTTTGTTTCTTATCTCTTTCAAAACTACCTAACTAACTATCCCTCTCTAATTTTCGAAAATACCTCCCCCTTTTTCAAAAATTCTTTTTAATCAATTAATTGTTTTAATTTTTAATTTTAATTTTAATTTTATCTTAATTTTCGAAAATCATTCACTCTTTTTCAAAATTTATTTTTTGAAATTCTCTCTCTCCCATCTCCTTCTATTTATTTATTCATTTACTAACACTTCTCTTCATCTCAAATCACTGCTCCTATCCTCGCCCTTGTGTTTGGATTATCCATTCTTCTTCACTCTTATTCCCTTCCTTCTTCTACTAACAACAAGGGAACCTCTATACTATGGTAAAAAGGATCCCTATTATTATTTTCTGTTCCCTTCTTTAACATATGAGCAGGAGCAAGGACAAGAACATTCTTATTGAAGCAGACCCTGAACCTTAAAGGACTCTGAAAGGAAACTAAGAGAAGTTAAAATACAACAATCCAGAGACAACCTTACAGAAATTTTCGAAAAGCAAGAGGAGATGGCAGCCGAAAATAATAATAATGTAAGGAAGATGCTTGGTGACTTTACTGCACCAAATTCCAATTTACATGGAAGAAGCATTCCATCCCTACCATTGGAGCAAACAATTTTGAGCTTAAACCTCAACTAGTTTCTCTGATGCAACAAAACTACAAGTTTCATGGACTTCCATCTGAAGATCCTTTTCAGTTCTTAACTGAATTCTTGCAGATATGTGATACTGTTAAGACTAATGGAGTAGATCCTGAAGTCTACAGGCTCATGCTTTTCCCGTTTGCTGTGAGAGACAAAGCTAGAATATGGTTGGATTCTCAACCCAAAGACAACCTGAACTCTTGGGATAAGCTGGTCACGGCTTTCTTAGCCAAGTTCTTTCCTCCTCAAAAGCTTAGTAAGCTTAGAGTGGATGTTCAAACCTTCAGACAGAGGGAAGGTGAATCCCTCTATGAAGCTTGGGAGAGATACAAGCAACTGACCAAAAAGTGTCCTTCTGACATGCTTTCAGAATTGACCATCCTGGATATATTCTATGATGGTTTATCTAAGCTATCAAAAATGTCATTGGATACTTCTGCAAGTGGATCCATTCACCTAAAGAAAATGCTTGCAGAAGCTCAAGAACTTATTGACATGGTTGCTAACAACCAGTTTATGTACACTTCTGAGAGAAATCCTGTAAGTAATGGGACGCCTCAGAAGAAGGGAGTTCTTGAAATTGATACTCTGAATGCCATA
>NC_029785.2:47302675-47314911 GCF_000816755.2 Arachis ipaensis | reverse complement strand
TTCATTTAGAAATTTGGAAGCACAAGTGGGCCAGCTGAGTAAAGAAATCACTGAAACCCCTCCTAGTACTCTCCCAAGCAATACAGAAGAAAACCCAAAAGGAGAGTGCAAGGCCATTGAATTGATCATCATGGCCGAACCTGCAAGGGAGGGAGAGGATGTGAACCCCAGTAAGGAAGACCTCCTGGGACGTCCAGAGATCAATAAGGAATTTTCCTCTAAGGAACCAAAGGAATCTGAGGCTCATCTAGAGACCATAGAGATTCCATTAAACCTCCTTATGCCATTCATGTGCTCTGATGAGTATTCTTCTTCTGAAGAGAATGAAGATGTTACTGAAGAGCAAGTTGCCAAGTACCTTGGTGCTATCATGAAGCTGAATGCCAAATTATTTGGTAATGAGACTTGGGAAGATGAACCTCCCTTGCTCACCAATGAACTGAGTGATCTGGATCAACTGAGATTACCTCAGAAGAAACAGGATCCTGGAAAGTTCTTAATACCTTGTACCATAGGCACCATGACCTTTGAAAAGGCTCTATGTGACCTTGGGTCAGGGATAAACCTCATGCCCCTCTCTGTAATGGAGAAACTGGGAATCATTGAGGTGCAAGCTGCCAATTTCTCATTAGAGATGGTAGACAAATCTATGAAAATGGCTTATGGACTAGTAGAGAACGTGTTAGTAGAGGTTGAAGGCCTTTACATCCCTGCTGATTTCATAATCCTAGACACTGGGAAGGAAGAGGATAGATCCATCATCTTTGGAAGACCTTTCCTAGCCACAACAGGAGCTGTGATAGATGTTAACAGAGGTGAATTAGTCCTTCAATTGAATGGGGACTCCCTTGTGTTTAAAGCACAAAGTTATCATCCTGTAAACATGGAAAAGAGGCACAATAAACTTCTCTCACTGTAGAGTCAACCAAAGCCCCCACAGTCAAACTCTAAGTTTGGTGTTGGGAGGCCACAGCCAAACTCTAAATTTAGTGTTGAACTCCCATATCCAAACTCTAAGTTTGGTGTTGGGAAGTCTCAACAATGCTCTGAACATCTGTGAGGCTCCATGAGAGCTCACTGTCAAGCTATTGACATTAAAGAAGCGCTTGTTGGGAGGCAACCCAATTTTTATTTATCTAATTTTATTTTCATTCTTATTGTTCTTTCATGTTTTATTAGGTTCATGATCATGTGGAGTCACAAAATAAATAGAAAAATTAAAAACAGAATAAAAAATAGCAGAAGAAAAATCACACCCTGGAGGAAGGGCTTACTGGCGTTTAAACGCCAGTAAGGAGCATCTGGCTGGCGTTCAACGCCAGAACAGAGCATGGATCTAGCGTTGAACGCCAGAAACAAGCAGCATCCTAGCGTTCAGACGCCAGAAATGCACACTGAAGAAAGCTGGCACTGAACGCCAGAAACAAGCATAGAACTGGCGTTCAACGCCAGAAACATGCTACATCTGGGCGTTGAACGCCCAGAACAAGCATCAATTCGGCGTTTAAACGCCAGAATTGTATGCAAAGGCATTTTACATGCCTCAATGGTGCAGGGATGTAAATCCTTGACACCTCAGGATCTGTGGATCCCACAGGATCATCTCAGCATCTGTGGACTCCACAGGATCCCCACATACCTCCACTCACCCTACCTCCTCATAATCCTATATCACCCTTTCCCAAGAACCCTTTACCAATCACCTTCAATTCCCCTCCAAAACCATCATACACCCACCTCAACCCACCCACTCAAAATTCAAACCATCACTCCCTCCTTTTCACACATCCTAACCACCTTAAACCCCCAATGGCCGAACCCTTCACATCCCTCCATCTCCTCCATATCTTCTTCTTCTTCTACTATTCTTTCTTCTTTTTCTCAAGGGCGAGCAACATTCTAAGTTTGGTGTGGTAAAAGCCTAGCTTTTTTTATTTTTCCATAACCATTGATGGCACCTAAGGCCAGAGAAACCTCTAGAAAGAGGAAACGGAAGACAAAAGCTTCCACCTCCAAGTCATAGGAGATGGAGAGATTCATCTCAAGGGTCTATAGCTCAGTGGTAGAACATTTGACTGCAAATCAAGAGATCCCTGAGATACCTTAGGGGATACATTTTCCTCCACACAATTATTAGGAGTAACTAAGGGTGGAACATCAAGAGCACTCCATCATCCTTCATGAAATTAGAGAAGATCAAAGAGCAATGAGGGAGGAGCAACAAAGACAAGGAAGAGACATAGAAGAGCTCAAGGACATCATTGGTTCCTCAAGGAGAAAACACCACCATCACTAAGTGGACTCATTCCTTGTTCTTAAATTTTCTGTTTTTCATTTTCTTATGTTAAATATTTATCCATGTTTGTGTCTTTAGTACATGATCATTAGTGTCTAAGTGTCTATGCCTTAAAGTAGTGAATATGAATCCATCACCTCTCTTAAATGAAAAATGTTTTTAATTCAAAAGAACAAGAAGTACATGAGTTTGGAATTTATCCTTGAACTTAGTTTAATTATATTGATGTGGAGACAATACTTTTTGTTTTCTGAATGAATGCTTGAACATTGCATATGTCTTTTGAAGTTGTTGTTTATGAATGTTAAATATGTTGGCTCTTGAAAGAATGATGACACTGAAATTTATAGTATATTCTCTTCTTTTTATCCTATTTGAACTTTAGTTGCTTGGGGACAAGCAACAAATTAAGTTTGGTGTTGTGATGAGCGGATAATTTATACGCTTTTTGGCATTGTTTTTAGTATGTTTTTAGTAAGATCTAGTTACTTTTAGGGATGTTTTTATTAGTTTTTATGTTAAATTCACATTTCTGGACTTTACTATGAGTTTGTGTATTTTTCTATGATTTCAGGTATTTTCTGGCTAAAATTGAGGGACTTGAGCAAAAATCATATTCAGAGGTTGAAGAAGGACTGCTGATGCTGTTGGATTCTGACCTTCCTGCACTCAAAGTGAATTTTCTGGAGCTACAGAACTCCAAATGGCGCGCTTTCAACGGCGTTGGAACGTATACATCCAGGGCTTTCCAGCAATATATAATAGTCTATACTTTGTCCAAGTTTAGACGATGCAAAAGGGTGTTGAACGCCAGTTCTACGCTGCAGTCTGGAGTTAAACGCCAGAAACACGTCACGAACCAGAGTTGAACGCCAAAAACACGTTACAACTTGGCGTTCGACTCCAAAAGAAGCCTCTACACGTGTAAACTTCAAGCTCAGCCCAAGAACACACCAAGTGGGCCCCGGAAGTGGATTTATGCATCAATTACTTACTTATATAAACCCTAGTAACTAGTTTAGTATAAATAGGACTTTTTACTATTGTATTTACATCTTTAGTTTCATCTTTAGATCATGTTTTGAAGGCTGGCCATTCGGCTATGCCTGAACCCATCACTTATGTATTTTCAATGGTAGAGTTTCTACACACCATAGATTAAGGTGTGGAGTTCTGCTGTTCCTCATGAATTAATACAAAGTACTACTGTTTTTCTATTCAATCCAACTTATTCCGCTTCTAAGATATCCATTCGCACTTCAACATGAATGTGATGATCGTGACAGTCATCATCATTCCCTATTAAAACGTGCCTGACAACCACTTCCGTTCTACCTTAGATTGAATGAGTATCTCTTGGATTCCTTAATCAGAATCTTCGTGGTATAAGTTAGAACCCATGGATGGCCATTCCTGAGATCCGGAAAGTCTAAACCTTGTCTGTGGTATTCCGAGTAGGATCTGGGAAGGGATGGCTGTGACAAACTTCAAACTCGCGAGTGCTGGGCGTAGTGACAGACGCAAAATGAGGGTGAATCCTATTCCAATATGATCGAGAACCTCCAGATGATTAGCCGTGCCATGACAGAGCATTTGGACCTTTTTCACAGAGAGGATGGGATGTAGCCATTGACAACGGTAATGCCCTATATAAAGCTTGCCATGGAAAGGAGTAGGACTGGTTAGATGAAGATAGCATGAAAGCAGAGGTTCAGAGGAACGAAAGCATCTCTATACGCTTATCTGAAATTCTCACCAATGAATTACATAAGTATTTCTATCTTTATTTTTTGTTTATTTATTATTATTATTCAAAAACTCCATAACCATTTGATATCCACCTGCATGAGATTTACAAGATAACCATGGCTTGCTTCATACCAACAATTTCCGTGGGATCGACCCTTACTCACGTAAGGTTTTATTACTTGGACGACCCAGTACACTTGCTGGTTAGTTGTATCGAAGTTGTGACAAATTATGAATTAAGATTAGAGCACCAAGTTTTTGGAGCCATTACCAGAGATCACAATTTCGTGCACCAGCGGTTCCAGTTGTGTTGGAAAGCTAACATCCGGGGCTTCGAAATGATATAAAATTTGCCATAGTTGCCTGATGTATAGGGGCGCGTAAGCGCACATGACGTGCATGCGCCGATGGATCAGCGTGGGTCCATTTTTGGCAACTCGTTGGGGGCAATTTGTAGCTCATTTTGGGCCCAATCCAACTCATTTCGGATGCTATTGAACCCAAGGATTGAAGGGGGAATGAACCAAGTAGTCATAGTTTTGTTTTCATCATGTTTTAGGGTAGAATTCTAGAGAGAGAAGCTCTCCCTTCTCTCTAGAATTTAGGGTAGTTTAGGTTCATCTCTCTCAATTTTCTCTTTCAATTTTTGTTTTGATTTCAATTCTCTTTATGTTTTAGTGTTCTATTGTCTTAATCTTCTTAGTTTCTCTTGTTAATTTCTTATTTTACTCTCTTTTATGTTGATGAACATTATTGGATCTTGATTTCTTTGAATGCAATCTTATGTTTCCATGCTCTTAGTTGTTATTGTTGATTTCTTGCTTGTGGTAGTCATGGGTTTTACTAATTCTAGCATTTTGTGATGTTTGCTTTTATTACACTCTAGGTGTTTGATAAAATGTTTACACTATTTTTTTAGTAGTTTATGTTACTCTTGGCCTAGGCTAAGGGAATTGAGTGACCTTGAGTCATTGGGTCTCATTGAATTGGTGATTTGAGAACCCTTGGTGATCAATTTGATACCCATTGACACTAACCCACTACTAATCTAATTAGTAGATAGGTTAGGACTTAAGGGTTGATGTTGAATAAGCCATTTGATATACTTCAAGTATAGAAGTACACTTAATGAGTTTGGTTCCTCATAATTATCAATATTTGGTTTGTAGACAAGGATGGTGATCTCAATTACCTATGTCTAGCCAAGAGTACTTTTCCTTTATTTTATTAGTTCTTGTCATTTACTTTCTTACCATTTAATTTTTCTTGCCATTTATTTTCTTGCAAAAATATAAAATCAAATCCCCTTGCATCCTCATAGCCAATAATTGAGTATTTCATTGCAATTCCTTGTGAGACGACCCGGAGTTTAAATACTTCGTTTAATTCTTATTTGGGGTTTGTTATTTGTGATAACCAAAATTTTTTATGTGAGAATTGTTTGTTGGTTTGGAGCTATACTTACAACGAAGTTCTTATTTATATAAGAGAAATTCTAAACCGACACGACAATTTTCAACTTGTGAACCATATGAACCATATGAACCATATGAAGAATCACACTAATTCAACCCCTAATACCCTCAAGAACCACCACCTCCATACTATTACCAAGATGAACCACATCCCATATTTTAAAAAATCATGGCTCAGTTTGCTAACATTACCGCTATCTTGGAATCATTGGACTCATGCAACAAGCAAAGCATCTCCACAGATGAATGTGAGAAATCAACCAAAGAAAGGAGTATGAAGGAGATTTTAGAATCTCAACATGAGGACAAGGAGGTGGGGTATGTCTTGCAACAAGTGGAGAGTGAAGAGATTGTTAATGAAGAAGAAGTGGTTGAAGAGCTGGGAAAAATTGAACAAGAGGTGGATTCCAAGTTTGAGAACACTTCCACACCAAGTGACATTGTTGATGATTTTGTGAAAGTTGTTGAACCTTCTTCCATTGAGTTTGAAGGCGATGTTAGGGAGGGTGTGCAACCTCCTAAGCATATAATGAATGGTGAAGAATTAGAGGAAGGTGAGCAAGCAACAAATCTTCCTCTTGAAGATGAGCCCACACCAACACATGATCCTTTGGTATTTGAGGAATCTTCTCCTATTGATATTGAGGTTGAGATAAGTTTCACATTACCTCCATGTTGTGACATGAAGAGTGGGGAAGAGCTAGAAGAAGTTGGTGAAGAGGTGGTTGAATGTAAAGAATTTTGTCAAGAAGAAGAGGTTGAAGTTGAAGAAGCTTGCGAGGAGGTGGAGGTAGTCAAGAAAGAGCACAAGGGAATAGACCTCACATTGTCTAAGTGTGAGGAGGTCCCCCTTCCTAAGTCACCATCCAACATAACATTCAAGTGGGTAAAATTCTTATCTCTAATCTTTACTTCCCACTTGAATATGGTTTGATCGAAATGATGGTCAACTTAGAGCTCTTTGTGGAGTTAAGAGTAGGAGAGAGTTGTATAGTGGTTGGAAACATCACTCTAAGTTCATAATGGTTATATGTTCAAAGTTTAATTGCAAAGGTTGGTGTAGAGATAGATTGTTTGGGTCTAGGAAGTTGTTTGGAGGCTTCTTTGAGAATTCTAAGGCTAAACCACCTAATTGGAATCATGATGATCAATTAGAAGATGGGTGCAAAAACAAGATTTAGGATCCGGGAATATATGAAGATCAATTTTGGAAGCCCTTCGCTTGTGTGGAACTTCATCAAAGCTTGGTGCCATTGATTTTGAATTTTGGAGCTTACTTGAAGTACAAGCATTGGTGGAAGTTTCAAGATGAGTACAAGCATAAGCCACCATAACAAGGAGCCTTCCAAATGTCCAACTTAAGGACTTAAACTAAAAGTACTAGGTGGGAGACACCCCACCATGGTAAACTCTTTCCATTCTCTTGTATATATAATCAATGAACGAATTGAGTTACTATTTTAGGTAGTTTTCTTCTTTTCTATACTCTTATACATTTTGTTTCGATTGATAGGTTGTAGTAGTGTGTTTTGATTATTTTAGATTGTTGTTAAAGTAGGTTTCCTGAAGTACAAGTTTTGTTTGTTTTGTCTTTGAAAATTTTTCAAAAACTTAAAGATTTTTGTTAAATTTGAATTTTTGTTGCTTAAGAATGTTTATAGGTTAGGAGAGTGTACTATTTTGTGCTTTAAAAAAAAAGCAGGCATCGGCGCGCAAGCGCGCAGTGCGCGCGCGTGTCGGTGAGGTTTCACAACTCCTAGTACTAAAACCTGAGAGTTGTGCCCACTTTATGCCTACTTTGTGCCAGGCGATCCGCGTTTAAGCACGCATGGCGCATACGCGCCGATTGTCCCTGCCGCATCCGCGCTTAAGCGCATATGGCGCGTACGCGCCCTTCGGCCAAAATGCACATCGGCGCGTAAGTGTGCATGACGCGTCCGCGTTGGTAAAAAAAAGAGTTTTTTTTCTCATCTTCTATTTTCTTTTGTCCATTGCATTCGCATACTTGCGGCGCATGTCACGCGTACGCGTCAGTCACGCGTACGCGTCGACGGTCATCTTCGCGTGTCACGCGTACGCGTCAAGTATGCATACGCGTCGCTGTGCAAATCGCTTCTCACGCGTACGCGTCAGGTACGCGCACGCGTCACTGTGAATTTCTCCAAGTCACGCGCACGCGTCAGGTACGCGCGCGCGTCATTCCTCGCTGGTCAGCTCCTTAGTTTCTTGTATTCCTTCCATTTTTGCAAGCTTCCTTTCCATCCTCTAAGCCATTCCTGCCCTATAAAGCCTGAAAACATTAAACACATGGATCACGGCATCGAATGGTATGAAGGGCCATTAAAAATACACAATTTAAAGGCTTAGGAAGCAAGTTTTCAATCATAAAACAAAATTGAAAAGAAATTGTAAAATCATGCAAATCATATGAATAAGTGTGCGTTTAGTGGATAAAATCCACTCAATTAAATACAAAATGTACCACGAAATAGTGGTGCATCAGGTATCTTATATTATCTCGACACTAAAATATCTCTAAAATATTTTAGTAAAATTAAACGTATCAAAAAATATCCGTAAAAATTTTTTACCAGTGGAATTTCGACTTGGTAATTAAATGACATCATTAAGAAATACTTTTTCATCCTATATAAAAATTATTATTTTAACGAGAATTTTTTCTATTTTTTATATGGGCCCGCATCATCAAATCAAAGGTGAACTATGATTTTTGAATTTTACAAATTCTCATCGTAGAAATCCCAAAAAATCGTTCTTTGTGGGTTCTTGCAATAGACATATAAGCCTTTCTCAAGTGTTAGATATATCTAGTTGACATTTCATAACTTAGAGAAAAAAAATTTAGTATTAAAAAATGCTTAAACCAACTATTAGATATAATGAATAAAGTTTTTAAATTTTATTCATATTTGTTAATTATTAAAACTTAATTTGAGATATATAAAACTAAGAAGAAAATCATTTGCTGATAACAAGAAAATCATTTGCTCTATGTCACTTAGTGCTTTGAGATGTCAACTATGTGATGTATTACTTTTATTTCAAATTAAATTTTAAAAAAATTACTATAAAAAAATTAACCATAAAAAAAATTAAAACCAAAAACAATAAATTTGCATTCCGACATGTTAAACAATAAATAATTTTATTTGATTTCAGAGCACAAAATTATTTCTCATATGATCAAATTTATTGTACCATATGCTAAAAACAGAAACTAGACTTGGAAACGAAGGTAGTGTTCATTTTCAAAGACGGGAATGAGACTGAAGAATTGAAATTTAGTATTGTATTTGGTAGCTAGAAAATGGAATTAAAATTTTAGTTTTGAGACATAAAATTTCAATCCCTTCAGTATCTCTAGAAAGTGGGGATATAGAGGACTAGAATTTTCTGGTGATGAAAATTAAAACTTTAATAACATTTTTCTCAAAAAGACCCTCATTCAAATTTTCAAATTTCAAGTCTAACTCCACTTTCCCTTTCCTCCCAAACCATGCCTCCCTCTCCTATAACTTCCATCTGCACCACCATTGTTGCCCTCATCGTCGTCGACATCGGCAGCGAATCCACCAAAGAACCAATTGGAGGAGAAACTTAAGTCAGTGGTCCTCTTCCAACTTTACTCTCAACCTCACTTCACTCATCGATGGCGTCCCCTCCCAGCCTCCCCTACTCTTGGCCCATTAGCCTCCAGCCTCATTTCACCTCAAGCTCGTCATATCGTCACTGCATCTGCTTTGCCTCTCCGTGACTGCATTGTACCATTGTTCTCTTTTGCCATCTGCAAGTCAGTTATAAGCACTTCCATCATTGTAGTCACAACCTCTATCTTTTCCTTCCTTGCAGTCGCAGGCACTCCCTTACCATAGCCTCTCTGGTCCTTTTCCCTCACTTATAATTGCAAGCTTTGTCGTTTGTCGCTTGTCACTCGTCTCTCGTATGTCGCACTTCGAAGTAGTCTCCTATCATCCTCTATGCACTTTATACTTCACAACTGTTGTCATCCTCTGTGCAACTTACAATCCTTGCCCGATCTGATTCTGATGATGATGAGAAGGAGGAGGACGAAGAGGAAGAGGAGGAGAAGGAAAAGAAATTGGAGTGATTAGGGTTTTTTATTTTTATTTTATTTAGTTAATAAGGATATTTAAGTAATTCTGCTTATTTCAGTCTTTATATTTATTGTAAATTAAACAAGATACTAAGATATAACTCAGTTTTGTACATTCACACCAAATACAATATGGAGACTTAATTTTAATGTGACTATCAATCTTTGTCTCTTAATTTATGTCTTTCAATCTTATTCTCCCTTGAAAATGCAGTTGAATGGTTTATGCAATGAGAGTTTATGTTGATATATGTGGTATTTTATGTTTTAATATTTGAGTAAATAACCATTTTTAACCATCAATGATTCAGACATTGATAAATCTAAACATAAAAAATCTAAACTAATACTATACCCACGAAAAATATATTCTTTTTGAAAATATCCTAACGTTAAATTTTTATTGACTCAGTTTAATTTTTTTCAAAATTTCCCAATGCCCTACGATTTTCAAAAACTCAAAACCACCACTAACATTCTTCCAAACCCTAAATTTTCTTAACCCTCTTCCATCACCACCATAGCCACTTTTAACATCATAATAATAGTCACACCACCCACTACAAAAAAATTTGGTTAAAATGGTATTTTTTAGAGTTATTACAGTGGTTAGAACTACCATTATTACCAAGAATGACGTTTTTCAGAAACACCATTATCCTGAGCACCATTTTGGTTATTACGGCAGTTTTTAAAAAACTGCCACAATTACCCAGGATAATACATCGGTTTTTATTATGTTTAAAATGGCAGTTTAAAATGCCGTTTTAACCACATATAACGGCGATTTTGGATTGTTTAAAATGGTGATTTTAACTGCTGTTTTTATCGGAATATAACGGCATTTTTTGTGTAAATGGTGGTTTCTAACCGCCATTTTTAAGCTGAATAACGACAACTTAGTTTGTTTCCTCAATAAAAAGGCAAATTTAGATTTTTTTTAACTGATTATTATGACAATTTTACACTTTTAAAATGGGATTGAAAATGCCATTTTTTACCTCTTAAAATGATTACTGAAGCCACCATTTTGACTACATTAAAATAACTTTTTTCTGTTTAAAGTAGCATTTTTAGAACTCAAACTTTAAAATCTCGTAATAACCAAAAGTCATAACCATAAACCAAATATCAGAACATAATTTTTTATTCATACATAGTCATTGAAAATCAAAAGTTATAATTCTAAAATAAAATATCAAAGATAACATGATTTTTCAATAACACGTCTTAACATAGGGTTCTTAATTCATAAAATCTTTATCATGCAAGATTATGCTTCCTTTTTACTTGTTCTAGAAGATCTACTCTCCAATTCTTTTGACGATAAATTCACGCTTTTTTAATCAAATCCCTACACAAAAATATAATTTTTGAGCAAATAAGATTTTATAGAATTATGCTCCTTCTTCGTAAATATGTTCATGATAAAAAGATTGCAATATCATTCTAGAGATGTAATGAAATCAACCTCCAAATAAGAAACTTACAGATATAATAGAGATAATAACATAGCTATAAGGTTTAAACAGACCAATTCTCATAGAAGCTAAGCCTATATTACATTGCATTCTCATCAGAAATCCCGTTCTTGTTCTTCTTCAAATGTTGGGGATTTAATAAATTGATAAATTACATCAACATTCCTGAGCTTAGGGAATGTTTCACACAATATCCTTGTATTTTAAATGTAACACTAACTTTCCTAACGTACATAAACATCACACCAACAACATTACAAATCAAGGAATATATGCGTAAAAGAGCACTCCTCCTTAGTTTTAACTAACATTTTATGCATGATTTTTTACTCATAACAAGAATTCGGCAGAATAGATATATGCGTCTGTGAAGTAAAAGTTAAATAAACGAAAAAGAAAACAAGAAAACATCCAATTTGTTTGAACTAGAACAAGAAATTAGTGTAATTTTTTTTAAACTAAATTAAGTCAACATAGTCTTAAATCTTAAAAAATTTCATTACAATTAATCACTCAAAAAAATAAAAAATAAACAATAAGAATGGCATTTATACTTTTTGAGCAGCCCGCTGCCTCGCTTCTTTGTATCTTTTTTCACTAATTTTATAAGTAAGGCACGAAATATATACTCTAATATGAATGACATTTATATTCTAATATCTTATTCCCCCTTTGAAACATAAAAATTAAATTTAGATTTTCAATAGTAGTAGCAACAAAAATAAATAAGGACAAATAAATTTAAAATTGTAAGAACATAAATTGTGTTTGTATCTGTAAAATTTGTTGATTAAGAAATAATGCAGCTAATTGTACCGATATCTTACCTCCTTTCTTAGAAGTAATATAGAAAATTAGTGCTTGTAATTGTGTTTTGACAATATCTAACTCTTCTTACACATTTGGACTATAAGTAGATGATGTACTAACATCATTTAAATCTAAATTTATCTAATTAATCTTTGTAGTGTTATTCTTAAAAATAACTTTTGGAACATCTTTATGCCTAAATCTCGAATACGACCAGAATATTTTTTTCTAAGAACTATTCCAAAAACATTAAGAGGAGAATTAACAGTACTACTTGTTGAGTACTATAA
>NC_029785.2:47297814-47302604 GCF_000816755.2 Arachis ipaensis | reverse complement strand
TTTTTTTTTTTTTTTCAGTTTCTTGTATCTAAAATTTAATATATATACACACACGCGCATGAGGATAAAACCAAGCTTAAAAACAAAAAATAACAATTGAGGGAGGTCAAAGATTTGCTTCGAATGTGGGGGTTGCCGTTATGAATTGTTGGTCCCAATGGAAGGGAATTAGGAAATTCTTTTATTGTTTTTATTGTTGATTAAGAAATGAAAAGGAGGTTGGGGGAACAACGGTAATCATGGTGGAAGAAGTTGGCGTTGGAATGGATTCAAGAGATCGTAGGAATGAATGAAGATGATTAAAAAGGTGATTTGAAAATTTTAAAAATAAATTAATAGAGTCGATTAAAATTTAATGTTTGGATATTATTTTTATGGTTAAAAATGGTGATTTATTTTTGAAAAAAATGACAAATAGATCTTTAACCTTTTGATCTACAGATATCTAAGTTCTCAAGGATTTGAAAATACATTTAAATCTCTCACCTTTTCAAAATCTGGACATATTGATCTCTCATGTTTTCTTGGATCTGTCAAACATAACAAAAAAATTAAACGTGACTTCCGTTATACTGAACTGGTTGATACGGATACACACGTAAGAAAGTTTTTAAAATTGGATAAATTACACTCAGGGATCGATATGTCCAGATTTTGAAGAGGTCAGGAACTTAAAAGTATTTTTAATTTCTCAAGAACTTAAATATTTACAAACAAAAAAATCAAGAATCGATTTGTATTTTTCTTTTTTATTTTTTAACGTTTTGTATCTTTTGTATCTCTGAACTTGAATCTGTATGACTCCGAGATCTCTTTAACACTCTTGAATTTTGTCCCTAGTTTGGAACCTTTCTGAAAAAAAAAAAATGTGTGCTTAGTGGTTACAAAATGTGAAATCAAATCAATTCGCATCTCTATTCACTGTTAATAAATTTGGTTTACTCTCAACAACTTCTATAAAAAAAAATTATCAGTTAAGATGATATCCCATACATATTATGTGTACAATTAAAGGTTTGCCATTATATCTTGTGTGCTCGCCATGAATTATTTATTTTGAATTATTTGTAAAAAAATTTATTATGTATTTGAGTATAAATATATGTATTATTTAATTTATTTTTAATATATATTTTATATTAATTATTAATTTAATAGTTAATTTTTTCATGTAGATGTAGTATATTGTAAAACAAAAATATGAGTTAAGATGATATCTCATATTTTATATGTACCTTTCTCATTATATCTTGTGTGCTCCCCATGCATTATTTATTCCGCATTGTTGCTTATTGTTCAGTGACAGATCGTCCTCCAAACACGTTCCCAAAGAAAAAAAAAAGGATGATCCTCCAACTAATAATAATCTTTACGATGATTCATGAACCCATTGAATATTGACATTGAGAGATCTTTGGACATTTGTGGACATGAAATAAAGAGTAACTGGGACCTATTGCCACGTAGTGCAGCACATGCTTCCCATGGTTGGGACAAGATCCCGTTATATCCTAAACTTTAGAATGATTTTCATGCGCATTGCTAACTTTCACATTAGTTAAGTGCTTGTGTTTTAGCTTCCTTAATAAATATTCTAAAAATATTACAACAATTAAGAATACATCAAACAATAAGTTTTAATAACAAGATGGTTTTGTTTTTGGTGGAGAAAGTATTTTTCAGATTTTGATGACCAAGTAAAAAGATGCTAATTCAATGAATAGGATTTCATTCGTACAACAAGTGTTAGAAATTCTATGTTTGACCCAAAATTTAATGAATTTGCATACCAGTTTACTATGGTTTAGTTAGACCAACTATTTAAAGGTCGGTTTTTTTGAAAAAATTGATTTTTTTTTTATCAACTATTTTTTTTTTTGTAACATGGACTTAAAATAATATAATATAAATCTATACTTCCAAAACAGTCTGAATTACTATCCATATTTTAATGATCAAGCACTAAATATTTTAATCAAACACATATTCTCCTGTATAATTTCATCTTTCATATTGAAATGTGATTTTTTTTTTAAAAAATTTGAAAGAAATGAAAAAGAGTTTATAATAAATCCCAAGTGATTTAATTTATCATTTCTAATAGGAACAACAATACATATTATAAAAAATTAGAATAATAAACAATACACAAAAATTACAATAATAAATTTTACAATATCAAACAAAAAATATTCTATAATTGTTTTAATATTCTCAGTATTTTTTTATTTAGTATTATTTTGGAAGATAACATTTTATTCTCAAAAACCATAGTGTCTTGGTTGAATAGGATCAGTGCATCAGGTAACGGAATTCCTAAAAAGTTATATACCAACACAATCCACAAAATACTACTCTGATTAATAAAAAAATAATAGCAAGATTGATCAGCTTCCAGCTTCGTCGCGACATCGGATCTGCAGTATTGTGACTGGGTCAATTGAGATGACCTATATGATAAAAAAAATTATGGAGAAAATTATTAAAACCAATAATGACCAGTAACAAACCTAAACACCTGTTAAGTGCGCAAAAGCTACAGTTTCTTGCGTCAAGTGAACGCACTTTTAGAATACAAAATTATGTCTACGTTCAGAGAAAAAAAAGGTTGCCAAACATCTCAACGTGTTTGCCAAACTCACCCTTAATAGTAATAGCATATCAAAAACCATAGTCTCTTGTTTCAACAGAATGAGTACATCAGGTAACGGAATTCCTAAAAATTTATATACCAACATAATCCACAAAATACTAGTTTGATTAATAAAAAAAAGAATAGCAAGATTGATCAGCTTATTGAATCCTCTGTCTCCTCCATATCTCCATTAAATTTCAAGTACTGTCACCAATTTGTTAAAGGTGGCATCATCAAATGAACCATCCTGCAGACCTTGCTCTGCTACCAATTTGTACAATGAAGTTTCCATCAAGGACAGTAACCACCTGAATACATTTGGGGATTTGAGGTTTAATTTGAAGTTAAGAGAGAGAGACAGAAACAGAGACAGAGACAGAGACAGAAATAAAAAGCCTGTTGTTGAGGATATCAATTGCTAGCTTTCCAGGGAACTTCAATGGAGATGCTGAAAGCCGAGGATCATTATCTTTCTCCAAATTCAACGTAATTAGTGTATTATCCAACAAATTACGTTTTACATAAAACATCAGTGCTGCCTCCACAAAATCATCAAGATCCTTTCCAAAACAGGAACAATGCAAAACTTTTTTAAATCACCACACTGTAATAAGCTTAATAGCTATAACAAGAATGACTACAAGTATCAGTATATCTCAAAACTATATTTCATTAATTCAATATATCAATTTGAATCAGTACCTTCTTGTGACATGCATACAGTTTATACAACAATAAGTCCAGAAATCCAGGACAACAAATTTTCCTTTCAGATCCTGTCAAAAGATAGAATCACAATCCAATGAGTTATTGCAAATCTTTTATTTGGATTATAACACAAGCTGAAGAAAGGTACCCTGTGAAATTGTAGTGGAGTTGTATTCAGCCAATCAAGTTTCGATGGAAATTTAGGAACAATCTGAGTGTTCCCCTTGAACAGTAAAAAGAAATTAACGACAAATATCAAATTAGAACTTCTCATTTACAAGCCACAGTTGCTCACTCATGGGCTAAATGCCAAAACTCCAACATTCAATCTCCACTTCTTTTTCCAAATAAGGAGATTTAAACATTATCTGATATAAAAGTTTTACAACAAACTCCCAAGACTACATACTATATCCAACAGAACCTCCACTGAAATGCTAATATTCTTTCCTGTATGATTTTCTCCAGACCCTTCAGCTCAATGAACCTCCTCTGTGGCCTGTGAAAAAGCTGCTCACAGTAAAATTTGTGTCACTTCTTGAAATCATCCTTCATCTACAATCATTTGAACCAAGCTAGATACATAATTAAATAATTTATCAAAAGCCTAGAAACCGACAAAGAGATCAGACTAAAATTTTGAGCTACTTGAATGTTTAAGAAATTAGATTCTAAACTTTAAAGTAAGCACAAAAAAACAAAGCAGCATGAGTGATAAAAAATTATGAATTTAAAAATCCTAAATTGAGGAAAAATATGAAAATATGTAAAAAGACCTAATATGCACTGATGGATGAACTTGGCCATGCCGGACTTGAAGACGAGAATATGGAGGCGGCACTCGAGGAAGTTCTCAACAGTGAGAGAGAGAGAGGGGGGATATAATCGAGCTTGTTCTGCGTCTCGTCAAGGAGGTAATAATGGAACATCCTCAAAGGCTTGGGCGTTGCAACCAGATTTGGAGAGGCGATGAACTGCGGTGGCGACGGCAAGACGACGGCGAAGCGAGCTCTCTCTTCTCTCTGAATCTCTTTGTTTTGCTCTTCTCTCATATCTCCTCAGCCAGCGACACTGAGTCCACGCCCAAACTGTGCTCCGAGAGCTTCACATCCGCCTGAGCAAAAGTAGAACAAGCGGCAGAACTTGTCGAGGAAGACGACGCAGCGATGACACCAAGCAGATCTCCTCCACCATGATGTGCCGTTGGTGCTTTCTTGTAATAAAAAATTCTAAAATGTTTTCAAATTCCTCTCAACTGTTATTCTACTTTATTTGTGAACCAACTCATGCATTTTTTATTATTTGAATTTATAACCTGGTCCTTCAAGGTCCAAATTATTCTTTCCCCATCGAAGAAAGCTCCTAACAAGATATGTATCTTTTAGGTATTTTTTGTCGCCCTCAACAAAAGTATTTCATTTTTCGGTGGGATATGCTAATCAGCTCT
>NC_029785.2:47291934-47297701 GCF_000816755.2 Arachis ipaensis | reverse complement strand
TAAATTCCAGTTATTTTTATTTTATTTTTTGTTTTACACTACAAAAAAAACTGGTAAAAATGGTGGTTTATTTATTTGTATTTACGACAGTTTGAACCGTCTTATTATCAGAAACGACAGTTTTCAAAAAATCTTCATAATTCTTTAGGTTGAAATGGCTGTTTTTAGATAGGTTAAAATGGTGGTTCAAACTGCTACTATTTCCAAATAAAATACCATTTTCTGGTTGCTTAAAACAGCAGTTCAAACTGCCATTATTTTCAGGGTGAAAATGGCATTTTTGGTTGGTTGATACGGTAGTTTGAACCACCATTTTACCATGACATAGTGGCATTTTAGTTGGTTAAAACAACGTTTGAAACCGTCATTTTTACCAGATTAAAACAGCATTTTTGGTTGGTTAAAGCAGCATTTTTGAACCGCCATTTTTACCCTGACACTGACATTTTTATTGGTTAACACGGCATTTAAAATTGCCATCTTTACCGTATTAAAATGACATTTTATGTTATTTAAAATGGCAGTTACAAACTGCTTATTTACCGAGTAAAAGTGACATTTTTTATCGTTTAAAAAGGCATTTTTTACAGTCGTTTTTACCGCATTAAACAAATAATTTTTTGATTAAAATTTCATAATAACAAAAAATCATAATTCATAAACAAAATATTATATAACTCATAAACAAAGTATTAAATATAATATGATTTTTTAGTATTGAAAATCAAAAGTAATAACTCCTATACAAAGTATCAAACATAACTTGATTTTTTAACTATAATAAGAAAAAAAAACATAATAAAACTATATGGTAGCCAAATACAAGAAAAAGAACTATAATTTCCTACTATATCACATGACAAGTAAATTTTATTAGCTAATAATTTCTCTCTCGATACAGTTTCTAAGGCAAATTGGTGAACTTAAAGGGGTAGCGGCTGCTAGTTCTGTGTTGGTGAAGGAATACCTGATCACCATTATTAATTGCTTGAACATGTGAAACATCTAGACTGGAAAAATTGGTGATTGACAATGGCGCAAGTGGTGAAATAGGATTGATGAAAGGTGGTGATGGTTGCATAATCATAGGCCTCATTTGGTTGAACATCATCAATGGCATGCAAAGTCCTCTCCCCATTAACATTATCTGCAAACATATACATATGCAACAATTTTCTATAAATATATCTCAACACTAATTATGAACTTGAATTAGCTAGATAAAGGATTAATTAATAGTAAAATTGACTTGCAACTGAAGCTTCAAGGTCTTAAGATAGTCAATTTCATCATCAAGAGTTGAAACTTTATCAATCTAGCACATACATTATATTGGCACTCACAATGCGAAAAATTAAGTTGGGAATATAATGAACACTAGTGACTAGAAACACCTTATTTCAATTGAGTATGAGTTCTTTCAATGAAGGAATCATCTTGCTGACCCTTTCAGATAAATTATGAACCTCTTGGTCCATGCTGCTCTTGGCTTTGTAATCCCTTCTTTTACACATGTTATAAATTTATTAGAAACAGTTTACTCCATATATCTAAACTGATAGCTTTTGATATTTTTAAAAATTCAACACTTCTAAATTAGCTACAAATCATAGAACCAGAAATTTGAAATAACATACCCAACAACCTCGTGGCCAAAAATTTGGGAAGACGGTAGAGTTTGTCCCTAAAAGGCCAAAACATAAAAAATGACAAAATTTAGAACTTAATTATTAATACCAAATTATTCAAGAATAAACTCTCTCTCTCTCAACTATTGATAAACACAATTGTATAACGTCACGCCGTCACCAAATTATTTACAAATCCTAAAAAATCATATCAACTAGTAAAAAGAATATACTCTGAAATATATGTACCAACATATAATTATAAAATCAAAAACAAAAACAACTATATGTAGTGCATCTATTCTTAAAAGTAGCAACTTTTTAAATTAAGTAATTCTCAGTAAATATACCAGTAAAGGACTTCTCATATTTCAACATAATTGAGAGGAAAAAATACCATAATGTGAATTATGGGGACATTTACCTTGAAACGACATGAAAATTTTATGCCAATATAATTGCCCCTAGTTTATTATTGATAACCCAAACATGGATATCAGAATTAGATATGTAGCAATCTTTTATTCAAAACAAAAATCTTGAGATGACAATGCTGAAAGACAGTAAGTATATTCACATCATTCAAAGCTTAAAATTTTGGATGAACTAAAATTTGAAACGTGGAAACAAAATTGAAATAATATAGAAACCTTTCTTTGAAGCTTCATATGTTCTACTTAAAGCTTTTTTGGCCTTTTTGCCTTTCTTTTGTTAACTTCTCTTGTGAAAACTGTCATGACACAAAAATAGCTCAAATTTAAATATACATGAGAGATTCAATACCAAAAAAAAAGATAGTTAACAGATACCAAACTATGTTAAACTAATAGATTCAAAATGCAACATAATATCAAATTATATGCATAAGAATTCTATATATATAAGCACAAATAATTACCATCAGAAGTAGATTAAAGATACAGCTTACAAAGCAGTGGAACAATGAATTTGGCCACTGAGTTTTTCAATCTATGGTGGCTTGAAGAAGCAATGAGAGTGCTCACCAAATTGATTCCTTCTTCCTACATTCATTCAAGGAAATGAGGAATAGAACATAAGTTTGGACTCCGAGCATCAACAATTCAAAAAACCATACAGACCATCACATAATATTATACAAATAAAGAGCAACATGAGGCAGAAAATGCATTAATAACACATTTCAAGTTTAATGCCTCATTCTGTCCTAAATTTATTTCTTCTTTACAACAAGGTCATGCTTATTCATAGTCCCAGATGTAATGAAATCATAATTGCTATCTGCTACAGATACACCCTGATGATATCAATGATTCTTTGAAATCAGAGGTAAGATCCTATGAACTCACCTTTCACATGAAACACAGAGATAAGATCTTCAAATATTTTCCCTGTGTTAGAAAGAGCAAAGGCTATTAGAGAAGGGAATATGGCTTTGAAGCTTCACACAATTGACTACGATCATTATTGGGTGGAGAAGTCAAGTTTTGTCACCCCATGAGTTTCAAGACACTTGCAATAATTGATGATGAACTCAAGAAGGAGATAGTTGATGATTTGGAAAGTTTGTGAATGNAGCTTGGAAAAGAGGCTACCTATTGTATGGTTCTCTAGGGACTAGCTAATCAAGTCTCATCGCCGCCATGGCAAATTATCTTAATTATGACATTTATGACATCTATGGCAATTCTTGTCCTCCAATGAGTTTTACAAAACCACAGCAGAAGTTGTTGTAGCCATTTAATCTGAAATTGTGGCAGAATTAAATTTAACTTAATGCTTACAAAATTCAGTTGTGTTTTTGGAGAAAACAAAGTCAACAATAAGAGAATCAAATAAAAACAAAAGGAAAAACGCATCCAAGAAGACTATAAATGACCTTAACGATTACAATTCACATGAATTGCAGCTGTAAGGAACAAAATCATCAGTAATAACCAAAATGACCAAAAGGAACGGCAATCCAAAACAAAACAAGAATTGGTGGTTCCTATGAACTTAGAAGCAAAACAAATATTCAAACAGTGAGAAAGTAAATTTATTATAACAACACGTAAGCATTTGCACAACGATGATAAGGTGCCCGGAGAAAAGAAGTAATGAAGTAATAAGGTGCACGGAGAAAAGAATGCAGATAAGTGAAAGAAATTGATATCCATGCCGAGTGCATAGAGAACGATGTCATTGTTCTACTTTATATACCTCTGCATCAGCAAGAAAATTAAAAATTGAAAGCCAAAATACAAAAACTTACATCATTCAAACATCAACACAACATTCATGGAACAGATTAGCAATGCTTCATGTCTCTTCATTATTGCATTTAACCATCATTCAAACACTTACATCAGAAAATACACACACACCATATTTTGTACTAATTTTGGACAAATAATGCAGATTAATCAGTTTAATAAAATAGATTAGGTGTCAAACTAAATAAAATCAAAAGCAAAAAAACAACAACACAACAGAAAATGCAGCAGTAACAAGCTAACAACAACAACAACATCATCATAAAAGGTCAATGAAAGTTAAAATATACAATAATAAAAATAGAACCAGCATTCTTTGTTTCTTCCTACTAGAGCATGAAGTAGATATAAAAGAACGAAGAGTTACCTATTAGAAGTGATAGAGATGGCGAAACCAAACTGTAGAAGCTTGCTGAAGGTAGCAACAATGGCATTGCTTGCCACGACGAGGAGATGAGCCAGATTGAAAACCAGATCGTAGAAGGTAGCGACAATGGTGTTGCTTGTGATGACCCAGAGATGAATGATGGCGATGAGATGAGTGACAACAAATCTTCATATCGAAGCCAAATCATAGAAGCTCACTGAAGGAGAAGAATGCCCCGCCAGAGGAGAATGCACTGCCAGAGGAGAACATTGCCAGAGGAAATCGTCGCTGGAGAGAGTGTTTCAATTCACAGCACACAATCTCATCGGAGGAGAACGCCAAGAAAATCGTCGCTGGAGTAGATCGTCATCGGAGCAGACATTGGTGTTGATCACCGTCGAAGGAGAGCACAAATCGTCGTTTTTGGGTTTGACAGTGGTGGCAATATGCGTTAGGGTTTTCCTTGTTGGGAGAACACATTTGATTTAAGATATTTGGGTTTTCCAAACATTTCAGATTTTCTTTTGTTGGGGCCTTTTTTTTTAAAACAATGTGCTCTGATATTGGCAGTTTCAACCGCCAAAATCACCAAAAACCACCATTGTATGTAAATTAATTTTTGCAGCATCATAAAATGCCATAATAATGTAACACCCTCACTATTAGAAGTCACGCTTCCGGCTGCACTACTTTGATAGCAATAAATATTACGACTACTTTACATACTATTGTATTGCTGATTTCTTTGAAAACCAGAAATAAATACTTTATCTTAAGAAAAATACAAGCAGGCATAAATTCATATACAAGACTCCTTACACAATAACTCAATATATTATACATATAAAACATATAATTCATATCCCTCTTACAAACTTGTAATAACAAAGACGAGGGAAGAAAATAATCTAATTAATACAACAACATATAAACCAAACGCAGTATAACTCTTCTTAATGCTTCTTCATCCGGTTCCTGAAAAGATTTTGAACGATTTTCCTATTGGTTTTTAAAAGATTCATAAGGCAATGATAATCACTGAGCTTGAGAACATTTTTCTTATTAAATATCTTCTTATGACAATTTTGAAACTCCCTGGTGAGACTGTGTGGGTAGGTTCTCACCCCTCGAATATTATGGCGGTTGTTTAAAACCGCCGTAATATAAATATCATTTTAAACCCTTTTTTATAGTGTTACCAAATATTATTGTTGGGTATGTTCTCGCACACTATCGATACGTTGAATTGTTGTTCGGTATATTTAAGAAAATAAATACAGAAATTAACAATAAATGGATTATTCAATAAATTAAAATCACGTCGAAGTAATTTAAAGCTATATGCTATTATGCGAAACATAAGGAAATCACTGTGTTGTATGTTATGGTAACTATGCTAGGGTGGTTAGGATATCTTAAAAAGTGTTATTAAAATCAAAGTAAATATTTTATTATTTAATAATATTTTTTTAATTTTTAAAATTAAAAAAATTTTAAATATATAAAAAAATAGAATTTTAATTTTAACAATACCTATA
>NC_029785.2:47287516-47291906 GCF_000816755.2 Arachis ipaensis | reverse complement strand
AATAAGCATCTCATTAAGATTTTTTCAAATTCTCTGTTAGGATTTTTTTCTTTAAATTTTTTTTCGCTTTCACAAGTTTTGAATTTCACAATCATCAATTCTAAGTGCTTTGGCTGGAGTTTGATGGGATCATGACAGATACGAGTGTTGATCGTGATCAACAATATTTTACTCCAATCAATGACAAAAAATAAAACATCATTTTCTTTGGTGAGGAGGTGGTGGAGGAAAGTTCATTGGTATATATGTGAAAGGTGTGAAAGGAGTTTAGTCGAATAAATTTTGGTGCATAGATTTTTGAGAAGTTTCCTTACCTTCAATAATATGATCTTCTAAAATTTAACCTATGATAGTATACATAGTTAGTTGTCATGTAACAAAATTTGTATCATCCAATTTGTCTACAATTAAATTGAAAAGAGACTTGTTGCCAGAAATGGTGGGAATTACTATCGCCATGGATCAAGCCACTTGTGCTCTTGATACTAAGAAAGAGCAGTTGAAAGGCTAAAAGGATTCAGAGAAAACAAAGGGAAAGAAGAAGAGAAAAATTCAAGAAAGTGTAGAATTTATTTGTTATTGACTATATCATATTCGTCATGATTAATACAAGCATAAGACTAATATATATAGCCTATCTAATATGCACATATATAGTCTATATACTTAAAGATTCCTAACTGCCACTCATAATAGAATTGAAAAGTTAACTGTCTGACTACCACTTTCCTGTTTAGACTCTATTATAGGTTTATTGTTATTTCCTATAGATAAATAAGTTTGTTATAATTTTTGTTCAAACATTCATATATACATGGATCAATGGATCAAAATAAATAAGGAAACTATTTAGAAAAAAAACAACCATTTGTACTCATGAACATTACAAACACTAACGAAAATACCCATAAAAGAAGGAAACTAATGTTCTACCCATCAAAGATGGGTTCTTTACGACAAAATTATCCAAATCCTAAATCTTTGTTCACTTTTAAATAAAATTTCAAAATTACCCATACTCTTTATCTTCAACCTCAACTTTACAACCACTTATTCTTTTCCAAATTCTAAACTTTCACAATAATTACCACCCAAACATCCCTACCACCTCTGGAACTCTACCCTCTTTTGCATCTAACACTTCCAATACTCTATTGCCCGCCTCATTCACTTGCAATCCTCTGCTGCTGCCCTCCAAAACAGCTCCCCACTGCTACACGACCCTCCCGAAGATGACATCATTGTTAAATTGAACACCATCGTCGAAGGCCCCGCCTCACCAGCACCACTCATGCTTCCAAAGTTATTAGATTACTATTTAGCTTGTTGCTTGTAAAGCAGAAATTTATTTGAAGCTTCATCCGTTTGAGGATGCAGAATCCATACTTTAAACATTTCTAAGGTGGAAGGTTGTCCCCTGGCCTACTCTCAAAACAAGCTTTTTGGCATGCCTGGTGAAGCCTACGTGAATTTTGTCTTTGTACGGGTTGAGATGGTCTTAGGAAGGTAAAAAAATTTTAAGATTCCAAATCCATAACTAGAAAGAATATTTAACTGATGATGGTCTTTGTACGGGTTGTTTAGTGCGTTAATTTTGTATTTTGAAGCAGGATTTTTGTTAAGTGCGCTAATTTCCTAGCTGATGATTGAAAAGAATTTTCTTATCCCAAAATTTTATTGCTAATGTGATGAATATGGTTGCTGATTACTTGATTAGTGAGAAAGTTATACTCAGCAATACTACTAATCTAGCTTCGGTACTCTGTATTTCTATTTTTGCAATTTCTCTCCTTCATATAGATTTTAATGGACTTATAGCATGCTTAAGATTGTAGTTTGTTAGTAGACTTCAGAAATGAAAATCTAACTTAAAATTTAGGTTGTCATTTAATCTCTTTTCCTTTACTGCACCCAAATTTTCATTGTGAATAACAAAGAGTTGTTATCAGTCTATGATTACTTATGTTTATTAGAAATTATCAAATAGATTGGCATTAGGTGATTTTTTTAAAATGTCATTTTTGATTAAGTGATATAACTTCTTCATTTGGGTTTTTATACATGGGACTTGTGTGTCCTTTTTTCACTCAACAATAATGCTGTTGGCAACCATATTTTGTTGGGTTTGTGCCGCTGTGGAAATTTCAATGATAGGTGGTTAGAAGTTTGCAATTTCAAATGCCTTACATACAAATTTTTTCTGTACTTATACATTGATTGACATGAGCACTCAACATATAAAGTCGTGTTCTGTGTTTACACACTTTTCTATTCAATCTTGTTAAAATATTGATATACACTTAATTGCTTTCCTGTATTTTCCATTTTATTGTATGCATTTTTTATACTAGGAATCTAAGATGCCAGGAAAGCTCGTTACACAAAAAAATCAAGATTGAAAACACCATGTTAGTACCCTTAAACGGGAGCTACTACATCTTTATCCTCAAATCATGATGATTGTATAATTCCCCCGCCCAGTGATGGTGGTGTCCCTGCAGCGACATCTTTTCACCCATTCCATCTGCCCCGGAGCGAACCAAGACTTGATACACAGACCTGCAACAATGGTGTACAAACTTTGGAGCTAGGAGATGAAGACTTGGACTTAGAGGCAAATGAGGTAGATTCATTTGAATAACACATTGACAACCTATTTGCTGCTTCTGATGCTGAAAGTCACAAAGGATGCAAGACTACTGAGTTTTGAAATGTTCATATCATCAGTAACAAATCTTGGACCTCTATATATTCCAAATAATTAGACTCTGTTATTTTTATTTTTCTAACATCTTGGACACAACAGTGACATAAATAACGTTCTATTTTTATAGATTCGGATGGCATAATCAATCAAGAAAGAAAATTTAAGTGTGACGGAAGCTATGAATTGGCCTAATAATGGTAGAAAGATTATATTAAGGTTCAACGGGGAATTGCAACCAATTGGAGATGGAACTAGTCTGTTGAATGTCGTTCTTGGATTGTTAGGTGCTGATTATAACAAATTTTTATCTGTGAGAAAAGTTGGCAAAAGGTGCCTGGCAAAGATAGGGTTTATAATGATTACATAAAGGTAAACATTTATAGCATTGTTGAATTAAATCAATTCTTTCATTGTATAATTACTAACAGCTTGAACTTATCGTTGCAGGAAATGTTCCACTTTGATGGAGATAGAGGTGGAAGTATTAAGAAAATAATTTTGAAAAGTATAGGGAAGTCCTGGAAGGATGCAAGGAATATGTTGTATCATGATTATTACAAATCAACAAGGACGCTTGAGCAAAATCTTGAGGGACGCCGGGCAAAAATTGATAAAGAGCATTGGAGATGGTTCCTTGATTATTGTAATGACCCTGACATATAGGTAACCTATTTTGAATTTGTTAAGAAATATTACTATTTATGGTACATTAATATGGACAAATTTGGTGTCTAATCAATCTTATTTTTTATGGCATAAAAAGAAAATTGCAGAAAAAATGCTGTGAATCGAATGAAATAACTATTCACTCATATTGGCGGTACTAAAAGCTTGGCAAGGCAAAGAAAAAAGGAGGTAATTTAGGTTTGAATTCATTTTGAACTGTATTTTAGACTATATCTTCTTTATTTGGATTTAATACAGTTATAGTATAAACTATATTGTTACTGCCAAAACTACAAGGGAGGAGAGTTATGGACCATAGTGCGCAAACGACGTGATGGCTCATATATACATGAAGAAGCTCGGAGCATTGATGTAAGTACTATGTTTAATCCTTTATATTGTTTCTCGTTGGATTTAATTATAAAATTGTGTTGAATATGCTCTAGCCCGTAATTACTTATGTATGATTATTTATGTTTGTAGAAAAAAACTATGGAGATTAAGCAGCATAATGAATCCGCTAGAATATTGCCAGAAAATGATTCCCTTAACCAAGCTCTCCGAAAAGAGCAGGTATAGTGCATGGCATGGGTTTCGAACTGACTCCAAGTCAACTCTTTCATCTGAGTTCGTAGTCTCCTCTGGATGGAGCTCAAATAGAGGAGGCCCAAAGGATGTTGTTTGAACTACAGGTAGAGGTGACGGCCGAGAAATTGAAAAGGAGGGTAGCGGAGGATAAAGTAGCAGCAAAGAAATTGAAAAGGAAGGCAGTGGAGGAAGAAGTAGCAGTAGAGAAATTAAAGAGGAAGGCAGTGGAGGATAATATAGCAACAGAGAAGATAAAGAGGCAAGCAATAGAAAGTGTTCTAAGTTATCTAATTCAACGACAAGATGGGGAGCTGCCACCAGACATCGCTGCACAGACAAATTCTTTGAATGGACATAGCAAAAAATTGAGATTAGGATTTAATTTAATTTTATTTGAAGTATATATTTTGTTTAATATACTTTATTAAT
>NC_029785.2:47286902-47287511 GCF_000816755.2 Arachis ipaensis | reverse complement strand
ATTTAAAGAAAAAATAATATATTTTAATTTAAAAAATTAGCAGCAATAAAATGGTGGCGATTTACAACCGCCGCAAATAAATTTGGAAGAAAAAATTACAGCACCAAATAGCTGCGGTTAGTGACCGTCGCAAAAGAAGGTGAAATCATCTTTGACCATAACGCGACAGTTCAGAACCGCCACAATTCCATCCAACGACCCAAAATATCTAAATAGTGGTGGTTATATCAGCGGTTGTTGAACATTGTCGCAAAATTTAATCCTACATTCTAAAAGACGGCGGTCCTTAAACTACTAGTATTCTGTTTAGCGGTAGTTCCAAATTGTCGCAAATCATAAAAAATCGCCGCTAGTATCCGCTTCTCTTGTAATGAAAAAAGATGATTATAAATTGAATAATGTTTGAGAGTCATAGTTTGAAAGTTATTGGGAGTCATAATTTAGTTTTTTGGCCTTTTTTTAATTAGTTCATTTCCCTTTTTATATTTTTTAATTATTATTAAAATAAAAAAATAATTTTAATTATAATAAATATATAATTTTAAATCTAATAAATATATAATTATAAATATTAAATTAAATAAAATAACTTCATGTTTTTATCTTCTT
>NC_029785.2:47284437-47286886 GCF_000816755.2 Arachis ipaensis | reverse complement strand
TATCTTCTTAGCAATATTATATAAATTGTTAACCGATGCTGTTGCACTTTGATAAAAATACACTACTAAGCAGCTGCTAACAAAATTAGAAACCTATGCATGGTACGAGATTACGCAACTGTAACTGCGGTTATAACACTGCTATTGTACGTGGTATCAATCCTATCAACATTACAGGGATAATTGTGGCCGTTACATATACATATTTTTTTTCTTTAATTTCTTCTTTATCCATCAATGGTTAACACAACCACAATGGTAATTTTAGGCTTTGAGTTTTAATATAAATAAAGCAAAAGCTATGCATGGTAAGCAGTGTCTGATTCCTCAAGTTCAATGCCCTCCTCGGCAAGCCTTTTATCCTTGTAAACATACCACTTGGAACATAGTAAGAAAATCACGACGTTCAAAGCACTTAGAGTAGCCAATAGCCAATAGAAATTGTAGAGTTTCCCTTTGTTAAGGTTGTCGGCGAGCCATGGCTTTCGGGTTCCAGTGACCTTGTCCACTATGGTCACCAACAAGGAGCTGAAGAAGAACCCTAAGGACAAGGTACTCAAGAACAAACCGGTGCTCATTGCTTTCATCCCTTTGGGACATTCCCTTAGGAAGAAATCTAGTTGACCTATGTAGGTGAATGCCTCTCCTGACCCCACAAAGAAGAACTGAGGGATTAGCCAGAACACGCTCAACGGTACCACCTGTGTGTTTCACAAATATAAATACGCGCAATTTGTTAAAGACATAATAATTTATCAGCTTGAATTTTTAAAATAAATAATTTTACACCAAAATTTATAAAAAAGAAGATATATTTAATTTGAAATGGTCGGTTTAACGACAATTTTAAACCGCTGTTATTATCAAAATAAATTGCCATTATTCAGCGCGTTTGTTGTACTGCAAATCACGGATCAAATTTAAAAAAACTTATGTACATATCCCTTATCGATTTAAGTTTTCTGGACACATACTCTCACGATAATATTAAAAGTAATATCGTACAATGCATAAATGTGCAAAAAAAAAAATATATATATGTGGATACAAAAAATTAATGGTTAAAAATTATTTTTAAAAAAATTTTAATTAAATTGTTAGGCAAACTAGTTCTTAGTGATAAATTTTGTATGTACACCTAACATAGTTGGCGTATATCCATGCGAGTTAAAATGAAGAATGTTATACCTTATTAGAAGCATCATCATGATCCAATCCATGTGACTCAGCGACCCTTAATCGCTTTATCTCAGTGAGTGCGGCTGCAACCATGGCGAAGATTGAGAGTACTAACCCTACGCCGATACGTTGCAAAGGCGTCAGGCCTTGCGGGTTCTTGAGTGATTTTCTCATGATTGGGACAACCACGCGGTCGTAGATGGGGACGGTAAGGAGTATGCTTCCGACGAAGAAGACGGTGAGTGATGCCGCCGGGATTTGGAACGATTTTCCGATGTGGCGGTCCATGGTGGTGGCTTGTGACACTGAGAATGTGCTCATTTGAGCGTAGACTGTCCAAAACATGATGGTGGTGGCCCATATTGGCAACATCCTTAAAACCATTTTTACTTCTTCAATGTCGGTTAAGGTTGATAGATACCATTTTCTCTCCGCCGTGGTTTCGCCGCCGATGGTGTTTGAGTCCCTAATTGCAGCCTTGTCCAAGAATCTGAAAAGAGCATACCATTCAATTATCTAATAATAATAATAATAACAATAATAATAATAATAAAATGTTTAATTAATAAAATTGAGTATGTGATTGATTTCAAAGTTCTTTCGAATACCAAGGAGAATTTATTGAAAGGGATGTCCAAATTAACTTCCTTTGATAAAAGGGTATCCGAAATTCTATAGATTCCAATTCATGGTAGGAGCTAGCATTAATCTCAGATAGCAAGCGGGTTTGACAAGTGAATATAAAATTGACTGGGATATACCTCCTATTAGTGTATAACAGACAAGATAGAATCACCTTGCCAGAAAACCACGTGATATAAGTTGTGCTTGTGCTCATTTGATAATAAGGTTTTGGTAGTAATTAGCACGAAGTGAGTGTATGTTTTTTGTTTGAGGAGTGCTAGGAGCCAGCAACTTTTATGATTTGTAACTATCAAATAGCTATTAAAAATGATTTTAAAGGTGTGAGATTTAATCTAGTGGCTCACTTTTCTTTATTGATTACATGTTAGCCAAAATTTAATAAAGTTGTTGGTCTTAGACTTTTTCTTTTTGTTTATTTTCTCAAAGAACTTGCATGCATGTATCGGGCATATCAACCAAATAAAGAAGCTTTTTTATTTTTATTACTGCAAAAATATGAGACCATGATCAATTAGTCCTACACATCATTTAACAGCAATGTATATATGAGTTGATTTGGTGTAAGAAGTGAAAAATATTTACGTAAAGAGAAATACTATCTTTTATTATAAATTTTTTTTTCTAA
>NC_029785.2:47283123-47283460 GCF_000816755.2 Arachis ipaensis | reverse complement strand
CGTCTGTGGTTAGAAATGCCACTTCATGATTTATCATAGGTAGTCCTTGGACCTAGAGATGGCACAAACAATAAAAATCTTGTTCACGTCCGTGACAGTATCACAGTAACGCTGGGTTGGTTGGGTGGAAGACAGCGACAAAAATTAAGGTATGAAAGACTATAGAACGAGAGGGGTTGATTGGTGAATAGGACACATATGCATATGGACATGAGGCGTGCACGTAAACTGAGGAACAGGCTTGCCATTGCTTTAGTCCTAGTGATTTCTACTTCCACTAATTTTATTTGGAAAGATAATTGGGAATCTCTGTAATTATTTTCTTAATTTTTACGTT
>NC_029785.2:47282250-47282760 GCF_000816755.2 Arachis ipaensis | reverse complement strand
GTGAACAATAATTATATATTGTATTTATATATTAATAAATTGTTTGGCTATAACTTTCACATACATAGATGAATTTTAGTGTAATTCTTTTTTGCTAATTGCACAGTTATGTATTAACAATCAAATCTTATTTTTAAAAAGTTGATTATTAATTCATCAGCCCAACTTAATTTAAGAGTTTCATTAAGGAGATATATATGAGTTTTTTTTAGTAGAGTTTTTTGAGTTTCTATTCCTAATTCTATGTTTTACCCTAAAATGACAGTTGTTTGTGGATTAAGGGGACATACATCAATTTATATAATTTTTTTTATGAGTAAAATATAAAAGGAATAATGGGATACTAGTAAGGAAGTGGATAACGTGAGAGACTCCCTCCATCCCCAGAAAAAGTTACTTTGTTCAACTACCCTTTACCTATAGTGATCTTCAGCAAAATAGAATCTTATTGGAACAAGTAAACAAGAAATATGAAAATTTATCAATATTTTAATATATTCAATGTAAACA
>NC_029785.2:47280643-47281973 GCF_000816755.2 Arachis ipaensis | reverse complement strand
AATAATAATTATAATAATAAAATTATTATTTAAATCAACCAAACAATTATCACTGGTTTATACATATATAATTATAATGGTTATTATACAATACTTTAGTCAAGTAGATTAAAGAATATGTTATGTTAATCCTATAAAAGAGATGAGTGTTATTTACACATCTTGTAAAAGAAGAGAATATCACTTTCTTTAATAATATTTGATTTAATTTAACACACTATGATAATTATGTATAACAAATATTTTGCGTCCATTATGTACGTATCAAAATAAAGTTTCCATTTTATGGTTTCTTAACTAGTACTATCATAAGAGTAATGATTATGCAAACCTCTTTTATAATTTGTGGTTGAAATTTACCTAGAGAAAAAAGGGAGCATTTTAATTTCCTCCAATAGTAAATAACTTTTTTTTTTCTAGCATTATAAGCTGCTATAACTTCTGTGGTCACCGCTCGCAAGTAAACAAGAAGACAGGATAGAAAAGAGCGGAAGATATTTACTTTTAACAAATAAAAAGGACACTCATACGAGTGTCATTGATCAAGGAGAGGAAGATTTAAAAAATCCTTTACATTATATCAAACGTGTCAACGTCCTAATTATTATCTGTTAAAAAACATTTTCATTCTTATAGTGTCAGGTAATGTCACGAGTAGTTATGTGACGAAAATATTATATTTAAGTAGGATTGTTTTTAATATGACTATGATATAATAATATAATAAATATAAGATTTTAAAAATAATATTATTATAATTAAAATTAAAATAATATTTTTAAAAATGAATTTGGACAAAAAATTATTTTATCAAAATAATTTTCAAAGGTTTTATAAATATTTTTGCACCGTTTATTCAACCAGGGATGTTCTCAACTATTCCCAAGGCTCACGGAAACGTAACTATCTAGACTCGATTATTCATATTTTTTTCCGAATCATGAATTTACATTTTTATAAGTTTCTCCCTTCGAAATTTTGAAGTGTCCTATATTTGCACGCAATGATTTGTTTATGTAATTACTTTTGAAATCTAATGTCAGCAATCAACAGTTCTAATATAATTAATATATACACTAAACCCATCAAGCATTAAATCTGGTTAAATATGCAGAAAGAACGCTTTGTGAGAAAGGGAAATAAAAGGTGGGGACAATATGTAATTATCCACTACTTTTTCTTTCCCAAGGTTGAAGGAACTGTAACTAAATATATTAATTTAGGAAAAATATAGACAAATAACATCTAATTAATTTTAGATAATTATAATTAAGAATTATTAATTATATATTTTTTAAAAATAAAAATTAAATAATAACTAATTAATAAT
>NC_029785.2:47262019-47280603 GCF_000816755.2 Arachis ipaensis | reverse complement strand
TAGATTGAATAATATATAAATAAAAATATTTTATAATAGAAGAATTAATTAAAATAATTATAATTTATCTTATTTAATATTTATTAATTATTATGATAATTAATAAATAGATAACTTCTATCTGTTTTTTTTTTTATCCCTCTAACCATACTCATGTATGAATACGTGATGTATGTCTGTACGGACTGTTTATAATAAGGTAAAAACTTGGGTAAAAGTGTTACCGGTACTGCTTGGTATGAGGCAACATCTGCTTCTTCTTACTGATTGCTTCATCAGAGATGATGTCATCAACGTTGAACAGCAACGACGAATCTGACGGCAGTTCCAACCTCCTCTTCCTCCATGCCGCCACAAACACCACCGCGATCTGCGTCAGCGGGCTCCCCACCAGTTTCTTGAACCGGTACCTTCTAGTTCCAGACAAGAACACAACCAATCCACACAATATAGCACATGCACATATACCATAACCCCAGTCCCTGCCAAAGTTATCTTGAATATAAACAAGAACCGTAACAGCCAAAAGGGACCCTATGCTTATGAAGAAGAAGAACCAGTTGAAGAACTTAGTCATTTGTCCCTTCTCCCCTTTGTTCGACTCGTCAAACTGGTCGGAGCCGAAGCCTGAGACGCTAGATTTGAGGCCTCCGGTGCCGAGGGCGATTGTGTATAGCGCCAAGTATAGTACCATGAGTTGGGTATTTGATGCAGGTACACAAGGTGTGGATGGGTCTTTGCATTTCCTAGGGTGTAGTCCCGGAATTATGGTTGATATTGTCAAGATTGTTACTCCCTGTTGTACCGACACAATATCATACACAATTTTTATTAATACCTAAACAAAGAAATTAAAAAACTGAACTTGAAAGCAGGACATGCTCTGTTTCACCAAAGGAAGCCAAGTAATTTTTTTTAAGGGGTTGTTTGCGAGTTGGAATTTTATTAGGATATATTTTTAAACTCCAACTTGCAAACAAGTCCTAAAAGTATTCTCCTTGAGCATACTCATTCGCGCGTAGAATCCAATTTTTGTTGGTGGCGAAAGCAAAGCGGAGTGATTAATATCATGATATGTAAATATAAACATAGTGGAAAGATGATTAAAAGAGATGAAATGGAATGTCTTACAGTTGCTTGAACGGTTGCGAAGATGGCTATGGTGAGGTATCTGTCACGGACAGAATGGACAAAAGAAAACCAGTGAGTGATCACATGTAAAAAGTGCAAAGACAAAAGTTAATCTGAATAAAAAAAAATTATATATATAAACAAATAATTAAATCCAGCTCTTGTCTTTCAAACACTTTTTTTTCCCTTTTGGAAGTAAAATATTCCAAGGAGATTGAAGTATCATTGAACACAAAGCATTAAGAAAGCAACATTCTACCTTCCAATAAAAGTATCAGCCAAGAAGCCACCGAGCAAGCAGAGCATGAATGAGGTTCCGAGGAAGTTGGTTACTATGTTTGCAGAAGCAGCATTTCTTAAATGCATCGTACCCGTCAAATACGTCACCAGATTCACCGCGATTCCAAGCGTGGTTAACCTCTCACATGCTTCTCCTCCTATTATACATAAAAACAATCAAAACAAGACATTAACTTTACACTCTCATCATCTGATCTCTGTACAAAATAAAAAAACATTTGTGTGGTAATAGTAGTATGGACCTAAGATCATGGCTGCAGCAGCCCAACCACCAGTTTTGGACCTCTCAGCTGGGCGACCCTTGTAGTCCCAGGCATCGGGAATGGTCTCCCCTTGTGTTTGAGGCAAAGTTGCCATTTTTGATTGGGGAGATCGAGAAGAGACGGGAAAAGGTCACCAAGTTGGGTGAGGGCGAGGGAGTTAAGGTTCTCGGAGGCTTGTGTTTATATATAAGTAGAGCGAGGTGAGGAGGGACCATGAAGGAATTACGACTGAGATTTTAATAATGTTCATCATAGATGAGAGAGGCTCTTTGCCTAGCTAGCTACCCAATCATTCATTAGAATTATGTGTGAAAAAAGTTAAGTTCCTCCTCGGCAATCATGAACTAGGATACATTAAATTAATTATGATGCCGTTTTTTATTTTTTTTTATTTTTTATACAAATTGTTATCTAGTGTTTGAAATCCNATGCTTTAGGAAAAGGCTACATTTTTTTACTATGGAGACGCTTTAGTAGGGGATGTCTATTCAATCGTTGTTTATTTCAAAAGCTACGCTTTTCTGTACCAAAAACTACATTTTTTGCGTTTGGGAATAGGGTGTGATTTTCAAGTGATGCTGTTCAGAACCAAAGGCTACGCTTTTCAACTTCCATGCTTACTAAAATAGGTTACACTTATTTTTTCTACTGCATTACCTTTAAAGCATAGCCATATTATTATATACCATAGCTACTCTGTATAAATGTAACCTTGTGTCCGTCAACAATCTCAGTCAATACAAAAGATTGATGATAAATAAATGAACCATAGGTATATTACCTTCCTTCTTAAATAACTTTTGTAGGTTTTTCTTTAGACTCTACAAAATTTCCAGAAAAAAAAGAGAAAAATAAAATTTTGTTAATAAATCAGTACAAAAATATTCATCACCTACACGGCTACAATAATGTTTAAGAAGGTTTTATCATGCTGTTATAGTAATCCTATAAACTTGTTAGCTGTTACAATATACAAGATACAATAAACTAATAATATGGAAGTAATTCAATGAGGCCATTTATGTACATCACAAAACTTGTTTGGATTAACTACATTTATAAAAATTCAAGCAATCCTTACTGGTAAAGCATACAATAGTAGCAAACCTTGCATTCCACGAGAACTTTCCTAAACAGGAGCAATATTGTGCCGGACAATAACAGATAAAAAAGAAACAAATTTCCTAGGCAATAACGAGAGCAAAAGAAAAAAGATAAAAAGTGTACCTGTCAGTGTTCCCAGGCTATTTACTTTTGCAGAAGATGCATTATTAGAAGTCGATGCAGAAGATGATGCTAAGGACCTGGTACTTTTTTTGGAAATTTGTGCAGCTTCCTCTGAATTCATGTTTCCTCTGATAAAATCAACAATGGAATCAAAATTTTGAGAAAACAAATTGTAACGGATTCCATGTACTCTTAGGCTTGATAATAAATAAACAATAACCCATTGTACTGGAGTTCAAATTCACACAACCTGAAAGAACTTTACACTAACTCTAATGGATATACTAATCATATTTATGAAAGCATCATCATCATCATACAGTGAAATTGAACTTGAGTGATATCAACGCCTCAATTCAATAAATGGCTTTTAAAATTCACAAACTAGAATGCAAAATTAATTAATTTTCATTGGTTTGAAAGGAAAAACCCTAAATTAAACCTAAAAGAAGAGAAAATGATTATGGAGTGAAGAAAGGTCATTACCGAGAAAACATAGAACACATATGCGAGCAGATCCAATTGGGTGCACATGGCAAGCATCATGACACAATGGCTTGGAGACGGTGCAGCAGCTCAGCAGCGAGCTCCAGTTGATGACAGCGCGGCAACAGAGCACGACGGCAGTGAGACATCCCTCCTTCCTCCCTTCGAGCTCCTCGGCGGCACAACAGCTCGATGGTGGCAGAACGGCGACCACAGCAAGCCTCAGCAGTAGCGGTAGAGCTTCAGCGGCGACGAAGCACCCCCTTCTTCTCTCTTCCATCGTGTTTTCTCTCTTCCTCGAGCTTTTCTCACTAGCGCTCAATGACGACGGCGATGGCGGCAGAGCCCTAACCAGCGTCGTCCTCTAATCAAATTACAGAATCAAAATTTGCAGAATCTAAATTGCAGTGAAACTTAAATTTCATGAATTATAAAGGGGAATTAGGTGGAGGGAATCAAAACAGCAATGAATAACAACAATGGAATTAAATTCAGAGAGATCTAAATTGAAGAAATTCAAAGAAAATAATTCATCAGGGATTGGAGATATCATAATCTATCATGAACCAATTGAGTCTCAACTCCTTTCTCAATCATATGAGTAGATCTATGGCAGATTGAAATTGATTAGATCCCAATTCCTTGGCAATCCAATCTCTCTAATCACAATCAATCTTGCCAATTCCTTGATCTAATTGTCATGAGAAGAGTTAGAGCATATTCTCTCATCCATATGCCACACAAATTCTCAAAACCTCAATTCCTCCCGAATGGTGTTGGTTAGGAGAATTGTGAAGGATAGAGATCCAATTCTAATGTAGATGATTCCCCATCCGAGGCTCACATCCACATTCAGTTGAATTAAACCCCTTCCGGACTGAATAATTCACAATCAAAATAGAAGATATCCTATAGCTACACAATTGAATTGAGAAGAAGAAGAATTTCATTGATTCATTATGATTACAATAGATCTCCTCCCCCTAATAAATTTGGGGTTTAGTTCATCATTGCTCAAATCAAAACAGTAAACAAAGAAGTTGCAGAAAAATGCAGAAGAGAAAATACAAAGAGAATTGAGTGCAGAGTTTCCCAATTGGGATCCTGACTCTCTAGCCTCTCAGATCTCAGATTTGCTTCCTGTGTTCTAAATCAAATTCTTCTCTATTTATACACTTTCTAATTTAGTCTTCAAGTCCTTGGATTGGGCTTTTTGGCCTTGTTGAAGCAAGCTAGAATGGGTCTCAGTGATGTTGAAGAGGGGTAATTGGTAATTCCTGTTAGTGATCTGCATGGGTGCTAAATTTTACTGGTGCTGGTGTCAACGTTGGTGCTCAACATTTGTAAGAAAACGTTGAGTCAAACGTTGGCTTGAAGAAGGATTTCGAAAGGGATGAGTGTTGGCACCAACGTTTGACTCAATGTTGGTGCACCAACGTTTTTCCATCCACGCGTGTGCGTCGCTTACGCATTTGCGTGTCTGGCCAAAATCTGCATCCACGCGTACGCATGGCCCACGCGTACGTGTGGCCCACGCGTAGCGTCGATGCAAGTTTTTCAACTCCAAGTTTTGGGCTCCCTATCGCATATGTTGGGGGTAGTGTTTGTCCACCAACGTTACCTCCAACGTTGGCTTGGTCACGCGTACGCGTCGATGGTAAATTTTGCCCTTTCACGAGTGCGCATAGCTCATGCGTATGCATGAATTGCTCTTCCACGCGTATGCATCCTCGACGCGTACGCATCGCCCAAAATTTTTCTAGCTCCAGTTTTTAAAACATTTCAAAGGCCGTTGGAGGTAACGTTGGTTCACCAACGTTTCCTCTAACGTTGGCACCCAGAATTGCACTAATGTTGCATACCCCTGTTTCCTCCAACATTTGAGGTAATGTTGGTGAGCCAACTTTGCCACCAACGTTACTTTCTCTGCTTTGCTTCTTCCTCTGCCTTTTCCTCTTCTTTCTTGCTTCTTTCTTGCCTCTTTTTCACATGTTATCAATCAAACAAATGCATCAAAGTTTGCTATAATCACAAGGTAATTGCATCATTCATAACATCAAGTAAAATTAGCATAAACCTTATGAAAAAGCATATAAATACCCATGTCTGATTGAACTAAGGAAGGCATGAAATTCCAATCCAATTACTTACTTATGGTGCAAGAAAGTGCATGAAACCTAATGAAAACAAGTGAAAAATGCTTGTGAAACTAGCATAAGATGACTTGTCATCACAACACCAAACTTAAATCTTGCTTGTCTCCAAGCAAGCAGTAAAACAATGAGAGAAATGAATGAAAACAGATAAGCATGTATGTCCTTATTTGAAAGCATTCAATCTAGATTCATGGGATTTCATGCAGGATCTGTTTGAAGCTCTACTTTTATTAGTCTTCAGGTTTGAGATGTCCCTTTAAGTGTTAACTATGGTTTGCTACTGTGAACCTTATTATTCATCATCCTTGGTGTTTGATTTTTTTCTTTGTTTTTCTTCTGCTGAGAAACTTATTCCTCAATTGCAGCTTAGTGTTATGTGTTGTAGCAGCTTTTTAGCTTGTTTTTCAGTCAACAGATATTCACCATAGACACTTGGCTTACAATTCTTCTTAAGAACATTGCTGCCCAGCACATCTTTGGGTTACTAAATGCCTTGTAACTAGGTTATTTTTGATAGTGGACTTTCGGTTGATAATCCCGGATTAGTTAATCCAAGTTACCAAGTTTTAAAATACTCCTCAGAACCTAATTATCCAAGCAGATCCTAATACAAAAGCAGCACAGGCATGTGTCTTAAGGTCTAAGCTATTGGTATCTAGCTTTATTCTTTGTTTCTTTCATTTTTGTTGCCAATTCTTGGCTTTTCTTCCTTTCCTTCTTACTCTTTCTTTCTTCCAAAGGTATTTATTTACTTAGGTTTCACAAACAGCAGCTAAGTTCACACTTAAAAGGACACTCTACCTTTCATCTTTATTAGTGAGCTTACTAACAATCAAGCACATACCACCACTGAACTTTATTCTCATTCCTATCAAATTGGACAATTTCACTTCTTGTTTCAACATTTTCTTTTATTTATGCAAAGGGGAACAAGACATAAATTCAAGCAGATGAAAATGAAGTAGACACTTAGACTAGCACACTTATTTAAAGGATAAAAAGACAGTAAACAAACAGAATGCAAACAACTTAGACTAATCAGCAAGGGTACATTTAGACTTCCAACTAAAGCATTTCAAATAAGAGGGAATTAAGTAACAATACAACCTCTTGGTGGTGTCTTCTAGCTCTCCATTTGTCATCATCATCCATAGCTTTGTCTTCTACTTTGTGTCCTTGGATGATGATGACTAGTTCTTCCAAGAGATTGATTAAATTCCTGCAAAGTTATTGGAAGTTGCTTGTTCCCCAATCACTTGAAAAATGGTTAACATGCATGAATGTTTGTAGGCTTTTGAACTTACTTTGGTGTGTGAACACCAAACTTAGTTCCTTGTCAATGTCTCTTATGCAGCAGATTAATCACATACATGAAACCTTGTGCTTTTATTAAGAAAATAAACTATAAACTAGAAAGCAACTATGAACTAGAAACTGAACAATTGTTAAGTAGCTTTTCTGATTGTTTGGAGCTGAGAACTAGTCATGCTGAGGGTTGAAATGTGTTTTTAATGAAATCTTTGGTGGAACACCAAACTTAGCATCCAACATTCACCCTTGAATTACTTTGGTGTGCAACACCAAACTTAGCTCCTTGCAATACAGGTCAATCTACTTAACTTTCTTATTGAAACTGTAAAGGAAAAGAGCGTTACCTCTAGTTGGGTTGCCTCCCAACAAGTGCTCTTTTATCGTCACTAGCTTGACAGTTGTCCCTTATTTGGGAGGATGATGAACATAATGCCTTAACCCTTCCCCTCTCACTGTGAGCTTTCCTCAAGTATCATTCTTGATGACCTCTACATGTTCAAGTGAGAGGATCTTATTCACTGTGTAGTATCCAGAGAAATGTGGGGATGTTTCCATTGGTTGGTAAGCTAGCATCACTTTATCCCCTAGTGTGAAGCCTTCAGTGGGAATTTTTCTATTTCTCCACCCTCTTGGTATTTTCTTCTTGGGATTATTTTCTTTTCCAGGAGGTGGTTTATGTTTTGGAGTCTCAATTTTTGGAAGGTTCTTACCTAGGATCTCATATGTAGGCTTTGGTTGTGGTTCCGTCTCAACTCCTTGAGCTTGTTGCAGCACTTCTACCTTTTCCCTTCGTTTCCAGCATGAGCTTAAGTGCATTGGAAGTGACTCATTAGGTGCCTCTTTCAAGTTTGGATCCCTTAAATCAATCTTCATACACTCTTCTTCTTAATTGGGATCTTGCAAACTTTTAAAGACATGAAATACTATATGCTCTTCATGCACTCTCAGCACTAATTCTCCTTTCTCAACATCAATTAATGCTCTGCCTGTAGCTAGGAAGGGTGGTGCACGAAATTACAATCACACTTTTGCAATTCCGCCCAACTAACCAGCAAGTGCACTGGGTCGTCCAAGTAATACCTTACGTGAGTAAGGGTCGATCCCACGGAGATTGTCGTCTTGAAGCAAGCTATGGTTATCTTGTAACTCTTAGTCAGGATATCAATAATTCTCAAATTTAATTGTAAAAAGTAAAAGAACATGAAATAAATACTTGTTATGCAGTAATGAAGAACAGGTTGAGGCTTTGGAGATGCTTTGTCTTCTGAATCTCTACTTTCCTACTATCTTCTTCTTTATGCACGCAAGGCTCCTTCCATGGCAAGCTTTAAGTTGGGCATCACCGTTGTCAATGGCTACTTCCCGTCCTCTCAGTGAAAATGTTCCAAATACACCGTCACCGCACGACTAATCATCTGTCGGTTCTCGATCATGTCGGAATAGGATCCATTGATCCTTTTGCGTCTGTCACTACGCCCAACACTCGCGAGTTTGAAGCTCGTCACAGTCATCCCTTCCCAGATCCTACTTAGAATATCACAGACAAGGTTTAGACGTTCCGGATCTCAGGAATGGCCGCCAATGATTCTAGCTTATAAGAGATATGCATTCTGTCTAAGGTAGAACGGAGGTGGTTGTCAGGTATGCGTTCATTGATGAGAATGATGATGAGTGTCACGGATCATCACATTCATCAGGTTAAAGTGCGAATGAATATATTAGAATAGAAGCAAGCGTGATAGAATGGAAAACAGTAGTAATTGCATTAATTCATGAAGAACAGCAGAGCTCCTCACTCCCAACGATGGGGTTTAGAGACTCATGCCGTAGAGAATACAATAGGAAATGTGTAAAGTGTCATGAGGTACAAGATGAATCACTATAAGTAGTTTTTATAGTAAACTGGTGACCTAGGGTTACAGAAAATGAGTAAGCTAGGGTGTTTAGTGTAAAAATCCACTTCCAGGGCCCACTTGGTGTGTGCTTGGGCTGAGCATTGAAGCTTTCATGTGTAGAGACTTTTCTTGGAGTTAAACACCAGCTTTTGTGCCAGTTTAGGCGTTTAACTCCAGCTTTTGTGCCAGTTCTGGAGTTAAACGCCAGAATTCTTGAGCTGACTTGGAACGCCTGTTTGGGCCATCAAATCTCGAGCAAAGTATAGATTATTATATATTGCTGGAAAGCCCAGGATGTCTAATTTCTAACGCAATTGAGAGTGTGCCAATTGGGTTTCTGTAGCTCCAGAAAAGCCACTTCGAGTGCAGAGAGGTCAGAATCCAACAGCATCTGCAGTCCTTTTTCAGCCTCTGAATCAGATTTTTGCTTAGGTCCCTCAATTTTAGCCAGAAAATACCTGAAATCACAGAAAAACACACAAACTCATAGTAAAGTCCAGAAAAGTGATTTTTATTTAAAAACTAATAAAAACATAATAAAAACTAACTAAAATATACTAAAAACATACTAAAAACAATGCCAAAAAGCGTATAAATTATCCACTCATCACAACACCATACAGACACATAACTGGGTGAACCTTTTAAAATTGTGACTCAGCTTTGCTAGAGTCCCCAATTAGAGGTGTCCAGAGCTCTTAAGCACACTCTTTTTGCTTTTGGACCACGACTTTAACCGCTCAGTCTCAAGTCTTCACTTGACACCTTCACGCCACAAGCACATGGTTAGGGACAGCTTGGTTTAGCTGCTTAGGCCAGGATTTTATTCCTGTGTGCCCTCCTATCCACTGATGCTCAAAGCCTTGGATCTTTTTTTATTACCCTTGCCTTTTGGTTTAAAGGGCTATTGGCTTTTTCTGCTTGCTTTTTTTTTTCCGCATATCATCCTCTCTTTTTTTTCTATTCATTGCTTTTTCTTGCTTCAAGAATCAATTTTATGATTTTTCAGATTATCAATAACATTTCTCCTTTTTCATCATTCTTTCAAGAGCCAATAATTTTAACATTCATAAACATCAAATTCAAACATATGCACTGTTCAAGCATTCATTCAGAAAAACAAAAGTATTGCCACCACATCAAAATAATTAATCTATTTTAAAATTCGAAATTCATGCACTTCTTTTTCTTTTTCAATTAAAAACATTTTTCATTTAAGAGAGGTGATGGATTCATTTTCATAGCTTTAAGGCATAGACACTAGTGATCATGTAATAAAGACACAAACATAGATAAACATAAAGCATAAAAATTCGAAAAACAGAAGATAAAGAACAAGGAGATTAAAGAACGGGTCCACCTTAGTGATGGCGGCTAGTTCTTCCTCTTCAAGATCTTATGGAGTGTTTGAGCTCCTCAATGTCTCTTCCTTGCCTTTGTTGCTCCTCTCTCATGACTCTTTGATCTTCTCTAACTTCATGAAGGAGGATGGAATGCTCTTGGTGCTCCACCCTTAGTTGTCCCCTATTGGAACTTAATTCTCCTAGGGAGGTGTTAATTTGCTCCCAATAGTTTTGTGGAGGAAAATGAATCCCTTGAGGCATCTCAGGGATTTCATGATGATGATTTTCCTCATGCTCTTGTTGAGGTCCATGAGTGGGCTCTCTTGTTTGCTCCATCCTTTTCTTAGTGATGGGCTTGTCCTCTTTAATGAGGAGTCTTGGCCACAACTTCATAGAAGTGATCTTGATGGACCTTTGAGATGAATCTTTCCATCTCTCATGACTGGAAGGTAGAAGCAATTGCTTTTCCATTCCTCTTTCTAGAGGTTTCTCCGGTCTTAGGTGCCATAAATGGTTATGGAAAAACAAAAAAGCTGAGCTTTTCCACACCAAAACTTAAAAGGTTTGCTCGTCCTCAAGCAAAAGAATAAAGAAAGGAGGAGAAGAAAAATCCTGGCATTAAACGCCAGGTTACTGCCCATTTCTGGCGTTTAACGCCAGCTTCTTGCCCTTTTCTGGCGTTAAACGCCCAGAATGGTGCCAGACTGGGCGTTTAACGCCCATTCTGCTGCCTTTACTGGCGTTTAAACGCCAGTAGGCTTCTCCTCCAGGGTGTGCTATTTTTCATTCTGTTTTGTAGTTTGTTTTTGCTTTTTCAATTATTTTTGTAACTTCACATGATCATCATCCTACAGAAAACATAAAATAACAATGGAAAATAGAAATTAACATAGATAAGTAAAATTGGGTTGCCTCCCAACAAGCACTTCTTTAATGTCAGTAGCTTGACAGTGGGCTCTCATGGAGCCTCACAGATACTCAGAACATGATGATGGCCTCTTAATACCAAACTTAGAGTTTGGTTGTGGGGGTTTTATTTGACTCTATTGAGAGAAGCCTTTCATGCTTCTTCCTTTTCCTGTCTGCAAACCATAGTGCTTCCTGAATGGCGAAGAGTTGCTCATCCGGAAAGGTTTCAGAGATCTTAGTAGGAGGGTGGGATGCCCCTACTACTAGTTCTATCCGAGACAGGTGATCAGCTACCTGGTTCTCTATCCCTTTTCTGTCTCTTATTTCTATATCAAACTCTTGCAGAAGCAACACCCATCTTATGAGCCTGGGTTTTGAATCCTGCTTTGTGAGTAGGTATTTAAGAGCAGCATGGTCAGTATACACAATCACTTTTGAACCTACTAAATAGGATCTAAACTTGTCAATGGCATAAACCACTACAAGTAACTCTTTTTCTGTGGTTGTGTAATTCTTCTGTGCATCATTTAAAACACGGCTAGCATAGTAAATGACGTGCAGAAGCTGGTTATGCCTCTGTCCCAATACTGCACCAATGGCATGGTCACTGGCATCACACATTAGTTCGAAAGGTAATGTCCAGTCAGGTGCAGAGATGACTGGTGCTGTGACCAGCTTGGCTTTCAGGGTTTCAAACGCCTACAGACACTTTGTGTCAAGCACAAATGGCGTGTCAGCAGCTAGCAAGTTGCTTAGAGGTTTTGCAATTTTTGAAAATCCTTTATGAACCTCCTATAGAATCCTGCATGTCCCAGAAAGCTTCTGATTACCTTTACATTGGCAGGTGGTGGTAATTTTTCAATTACTTCCACTTTAGCTTGATCCACCTCTATTCCCTTGTTTGAAATTTTATGCCCAAGGACAATTCCTTCAGTCACCATGAAGTGACATTTTTCCCAGTTTAAAACTAGGTTGGTCTCTTGGCATCTTTTCAGAACAAGTGCTAAATGGCCAAGACAGGAGCTGAATGAGTCTCCAAATACTGAAAAGTCATCCATGAAGACTTCCAGAAAATTTTCCACCATATCAGAGAAAATAGAGAGCATGCATCTCTAAAAGGTCGCAGGTGTATTGCACAAGCCAAAAGGCATCCTTCTGTAGGCAAATACTCCAGAAGGACATGTGAATGCTGTTTTCTCTTGGTCTTGAGGATCCACTGCAATTTGGTTGTAACCTGAATAGCCATCCAAAAAGCAGTAATATTCATGACCTGCTAGTCTCTCTAGCATCTGGTCTATTGATAAGCGGATAATTTATACGCTTTTTGGCATTGTTTTTAGTATGTTTTTAGTAGGATCTAGTTACTTTTAGGGATGTTTTCATTAGTTTTTATGTTAAATTCATATTTCTGGACTTTACTATGAGTTTGTGTATTTTTTTGTGATTTCAGGTATTTTCTGGCTGAAATTGAGGGGGACTTGAGCAAAAATCAGATTCAGAGGTTGAAGAAGGACTGCTGATGCTGTTGGATTCTGACCTCCCTGCACTCAAAGTGGATTTTCTGGAGCTACAGAACTCAAAATGGTGCGCTTCTAATTGCGTTGGAAAGTAGACATCCAGGGCTTTCCAGAAATATATAATAGTCCATACTTTGGCCGAGTTTAGATGACACAAAAGGGCGTTGAACGCCAGTTCTACGCTGCAGTCTGGAGTTAAACGCCAGAAACACGTCACGAACCAGAGTTGAACGCCAGAAACACGTTACAAACTGGCGTTCAACTCCAAGAATGACCTCTCCACGTGTAAACTTCAAGCTCAGCCCAAGCACACACCAAGTGGGCCGTGGAAGTGGATTTATGCATCAATTACTTACTTCTATAAACCCTAGTAACTAGTTTAGTATAAATAGGACTTTTTACTATTGTATTAGACATCTTTTGATCATTTTTAGATCTCTAGACCTCCATGGGAGGCTGGCCACTTGGCCATGCTTAGCCTATAATCACTTATGTATTTTTCAACGGTAGAGTTTCTACACTCCATAGATTAAGGTGTGGAGCTCTGCTGTTCCTCATGATTTAATGCAAAGTACTACTGTTTTTCTATTCAATTCAACTTATTCCGCTTCTAAGATATTCATTCGCACTTCAACATGAATGTGATGATCATGACAGTCATCATCATTCCCCTATGAACGCGTGCCTGACAACCACTTCCGTTCTACCTTCGATTGAATGGATATCTCTTGGATATCTAATACAGGAGACCGAGTCCGAGTTATTAGTATCTTCGTGGTATAAGTTAGAACCCATGGATGGCCATTCTTGAGATCCGGAAAGTCTAAACCTTGTCTGTGGTATTTCGAGTAGGATCTGGGAAGGGATGGTTGTGACGAACTTCAAACTCGCGAGTGCTGGGCGTAGTGACAGACGCAAAAGGAGGGTGAATCCTATTCCAGTATGATCGAGAACCTCAGATGATTAGCCGTGCCGTGACAGAGCATTTGGACCTTTTTCACAAGAGGATGGGATGTAGCCATTGACAACGGTGATGCCCTTACAGAAAGCTTGCCATGGAAAGGAGTAGGACTGATTGGATGAAGACAGCAGGAAAGCATAAGTTCAGAAGAACAAAGGCATCTCTATACCCTTATCTGAAATTCTCACCAATGAATTATATAAGTATTTCTATATTTATTTTCTGTTTATTTATTATAATTTGAAAATTCCATAACCATTTGATATACGCCTGACTGAGATTTACAAGATGACTGATGAGCGGATAATTTATACGCTTTTTGACATTGTTTTTAGTATGTTTTTAGTAGGATCTAGTTACTTTAAGGGATGTTTTCATTAGTTTTTATGTTAAATTCACATTTCTGGACTTTACTATGAGTTTGTGTGTTTTTCTGTCAGATCAGGTATTTTCTGGCTGAAATTGAGGGACTTGAGCAAAAATCAGATTCAGAGGTTGAAGAAGGACTGCTGATGCTGTTGGATTCTGACCTCCATGCACTCAAAGTAAATTTTCTGGAGCTACAGAACTCGAAATGGCGCCCTTTTAATTGCGTTGGAAAGTAGACATCCAGGGCTTTTCAGAAATGTATAATAGTCCATACTTTGCTCGAGTTTAGACGATGCAAACTGGCATTCAACGCCAGCTCTCTATCCAATTCTGGCGTCCAGCGCCAGAAACAAGTTGCAAAGTGGAGTTCAACGCCCAAAATGGCACAAAAGCTGGCGTTCAACTCCAAGAAGGACCTCTACACGTGCAACACTCAAGCTCAGCCCAAGCACACACCAAGTGGGCCCCGGAAGTGGATTTATGCATCAATTACTTACTTCTGTAAACCCTAGTAGCTAGTTTATTATAAATAGGACATTTTTCTATTGTATTTGACATCTTTGGATGCCTGGTTCTTAGATCAGAGGGGCTGGCCATTCGGCCATGCCTGGACCTTTCACTTATGTATTTTTAACGGTAGAGTTTCTACACTCCATAGATTAAGGTGTGGAGCTCTGCTGTTCCTCAAAGATTAATGCAAAGTACTACTGTTTTCTATTCAATTCACTTGTTCCGCTTCTAAGATATTCATTCGCACTTCAACCTGAATGTGATGAACGTGACAATCATCATCATTCCCTATGAACACGTGCCTGACAACCACGTCCGTTCTACATTAGATTGAATGAGTATCTCTTAGATCTCTTAATCAGAATCTTCGTGGTATAAGCTAGATTGATGGCGGCATTCATGAGAGTCCGGAAAGTCTAAACCTTGTCCGTGGTATTCCGAGTAGGACTCTGGGATTGAATGACTGTGACGCACTCAAAACTTGTGAGTGCTGGGCGTAGTGACAGACGCAAAAGGATAGTAAATCCTATTCCAGTACGATCGAGAACCTCCAAGATGATTAGCCATGCAGTGACAGCGCATCGGACCATTTTCACAGAGAGGAATAGGATGCAACCAACGACAAGGGTGATGCCTCCAGACGATTAGCCGTGCTGTGACAGAGCATCTGGACCATTTTCCCGAGAGAGATCGAAAGTAGCCATTGGCACCGGTGACATTCTTAAATAAAGCCAGCCATAGAAAGGAGTAAGATTGATTGGATGAAGACAGCAGGAAAGCAGAGGTTCAGAGGAACGAATGCATCTCCATACGTGATGAGCGGATAATTTATACGCTTTTTGACATTGTTTTTAGTATGTTTTTAGCAGTATCTAGTTACTTTTAGGGATGTTTTCATTAGTTTTTATGTTAAATTCACATTTCTGCACTTTACTATGAGTTTGTGTGTTGTTCTGTGATTTCAGGTATTTTCTGGCTGAAATTGAGGGACTTGAGCAAAAATCAGATTTAGAGGTTGAAGAAGGACTGCTGATGCTGTTGGATTCTGACCTCCCTTCACTCAAAGTGGATTTTCTGGATCTACAGAACTCAAAATGGCGCGCTTCCAATTGCGTTGGAAAGTAGACATCCAGGGCTTTCCAGAAATGTACAATAGTCCATACTTTGGCCAAGAATAGATGACACAAACTGGCGTTCAACACCAACTTTCTGCCCAAATCTGGCGTCCAGCGCCAGAAAAGGAGCCAAAACCAGAGTTGAACGCCCAAACTGGCACAAAAGCTGGTGTTCAACTCCAAGGAGGACGTCTACACGTGCAACACTCAAAGCTCAGCCCAAGCACACACCAAGTGGGCCCCGGAAGTGGATTTATGCATCAATTACTTACTCCTGTAAACCCTAGTGACTAGTTTATTATAAATAGAACTTTTTATCATTGTATTCATAGTCTTGGTTACTCCGGTTTCCCTCTGGGGATGATACCAATGAACTCCATTATCACTTATGTATTTTCAACGGTAGAGTTTCGGTACTCCATAGATTAAGGTGTGGAGCTCTGCTGTTCCTCAAAGATTAATGCAAAGTACTACTATTTTCTATTCAATTCATCTTATTTCGCTTCTAAGATATTCATTCGCACTTCAACCTGAATGTGATGAACGTGACAATCATCATCATTCCCTATGAACGCGTGCCTGACAACCACTTCCGTTCTACATTAGATTGAATGAGTATCTCTTAGATCTCTTAATCAGAATCTTCGTGGTGTAAGCTAGAATGATGGCGGCATTCAAGAGAATCCGGAAGGTCTAAACCTTGTCTGTGGTATTCCGAGTAGGATTCAATGATTGAATGACTGTGACGAGCTTCAAACTCGCGATTGCCGAGCGTAGTGACAGACGCAAAAGGATGGTAAATCCTATTCCAGCATGATCGAGAACCGACAGATGAATAGCCGTGCCGTGACAGGGTGTGTTGACCATTTTCACTAAGAGGATAGGATGAAACCATTGACAAGGGTGATGCCTCCAGACGATTAGCCGTGCCGTGATAGGGCATTTGGATCATTTTCTCGAGAGAAGACCGAAAGTAGCCATTGACAATGGTGATGTATCACATAAAGCCAGCCATGGAAAGGAGTAAGACTGATTGGATGAAGATAGCAGGAAAGCAGAGGTTCAGAGGAACGAAAGCATCTCTATTCACTTATCTGAAATTCTCACCAGTGATTTACATAAGTATTTCTATCCCTATTTTATTAATCACTTTCGAAAACTCCATTATTATTTTATATCCGCCTGACTGAGATTTGCAAGGTGACCATAGCTTGCTTCATACCAACAATCTCCGTGGGATTCGACCCTTACTCACGTAAGGTATTACTTGGACGACCTAGTGCACTTGCTGGTTAGTTGTGCGAAGTTGTGAACCATGGTATTGGCATCATGTGTTTGGTGCCATTACCAGGGAAAGAAAGAGCAATGAATTTTACATAATTAAAGTGTAATCACAATTTCTGCGCACCAAGTTTTTGGCGCCGTTGCCGAGGATTGTTTGAGTTTTCGGCAAGCTTTTGATCCGGTAACATCAGTGCCAAGTTTGATCCGGCAACAGCACCAAGTTTTTGGCGCCGTTGCCGGGGATTGTTCGAGTTTGGACAACTGACGGTTCATCTTGTTGCTCAGATTAGGTAATTTTCTTTTTGTTTTCTCTTCAAAAAAATATTTCAAAAATCTTTCAAAATTTTCTCCTTTGTTTTCGAAAAAAATTTTTTTTTTATAAAAATGTGTTTTCAAAGATGTAATTTTCTTCAGAATTTTTAAAGAATGAATTCTAGTGTTTCATGAAGCATGGCTGGCTGTAAAGCCATGTCTAATACGACTGTAGGGCATGTTAGACGTGTCATGTCTGAGTTACATACTAAAGCTTGGCTGGCTATTAAGCCATGCGTGACCCTTTGATTGGAGCTTTAGAGCATAAGATTCCTGGAATTCATATTAAAAATTTTGAATCCTTATTTTTCTCTTTTCTAAATAATTTTCGAAAAATATAAAATAAAAATCCAAAAAAATTAGAAAATCATAAAAATCAAAAATATTTTTTGTGTTTCTTGTTTGAGTCATATGTCATGTTATAAGTTTGGTGTCAATTGCATGTGCATCATGCATTTTTCGAAAAAAATCATGCATTCATAGTGTTCTTCATGATCTTCAAGTTGTTCTTGGTAAGTCTTCTTGTTTGATCTTTGCATTTGCATGTTTTGTGTCTTTTCTTGTTTTTCATATGCATTCTTGAATTCTTAGTGTCTAAGCATTAAAGAATTCTAAGTTTAGTGTCTTGCATGTTTTCTTTGCATTAAAAATTTTTCAAAATTGTATTCTTGATGTTCATCATGATCTTCATAGTGTTCTTGGTGTTCATCTTGACATTCATAGCATTCTTGCATGCATTCATTGTTTTGATCCATAACTTTCATGCATTGCATCATTTTTCTTGTTTTTCTCTCTCATCATAAAAATTCAAAAAATAAAAAAAATATCTTTCCCTCTTTTCTCTCATAGTTTCGAAAATTAGATTTGACTTTTTCAAAAATTTTTAAAATCTAGTTGTTTTTATGAGTCAAATCAAATTTTCAATTTAAAAATCTTATCTTTTTCAAAATCTTTTTCAAAAATAAAATCTTTTTCATTTTTCTTAGTTATTTTCGAAAATTCTAAAAATATTTTTCTTATTTTTATACCAAATTTTCGAAAATAACAATAGCAATTAATGTTTTGATTCAAAAATTTCAAGTTTGTTACTTGCTTGTTAAGAAAGATTCAAACTTTAAGTTCTAGAATCATATCTTGTGATTTCTTGTGAATCAAGTCATTAATTATGATTTTAAAAATTCAAATCTTTTTCAAAAACTAATTTCTATCATATCTTTTCATAAATATCTTCTTATCTTATCTTTTTTCAAAAATTTGATTTCAAAATATCGTCTCTAACTTCCCAACTCCTTATCTTTTCAAAATTGATTTTTGTTTCAACTAACTAACTAACTTTTTGTTTGTTTCTTACCTTTTTCAAAACCACCTAACTAACTCTCTCTCTATTTTCGAAAATATCTTCCCCTTTTTCAAAAAATTCTTTTTAATTAACTAATTATTTTATTTTTATTTTGAATTTTCGAAAAAAAAAACTACTAACCTTTTTCAAAAACTA
>NC_029785.2:47223196-47261983 GCF_000816755.2 Arachis ipaensis | reverse complement strand
GGAACCAAAGGACTCTGAGGCTTATCTAGAGACCATAGAGATTCCATTGAACCTCCTTTTGCCATTCATGAGTTCTGATGAGTATTCCTCTTCTGAAGAGAATGAGGATGTTACTAAAGAGCAAGCTGCCAAGTTCCTTGGTGCAATCATGAAGCTGAATGCCAAATTATTTGGTATTGAAACTTGGGAAGATGAACCTCCCTTGTTCACCAATAAACTAAGTGATCTGGATCAACTGACATTGCCTCCGAAGAGACAGGATCCTGGAAAGTTCATAAAACCCTGCACCATAGGCACCATGATCTTTAAGGCTCTGTGTGACCTTGGTTCAGGAATAAACCTCATGCCCCTCTCTGTAATAGAGAAACTGGGAATTCTGATGAGTATTCCTCTTCTGAAGAGAATGAGGATGTTACTAAAGAGCAAGCTGCCAAGTTCCTTGGTGCAATCATGAAGCTAAATGCCAAATTATTTGGCATTGATACTTGGGAAGATGAACCTCCCTTGTTCATCAATGAACTAAGTGATCTGGATCAACTGACATTGCCTCAGAAGAGACAGGATCCTGGAAAGTTCATAATACCTTGTACCATAGGCACCATGATCTTTAAGGCTCTGTGTGACCTTGGTTCAGGGATAAACCTCATGCCCCTCTCTGTAATAGAGAAACTGGGAATCTATGGGGTGCAAGCTGCTAAAATCTCATTAGAGATGGCAGACAATACAAGAAAACATGCTTATGGACAAGTAGAGGACGTGTTAGTAAAGGTTGAAGGCCTTTACATCCCTTCTGACTTCATAGTCCTAGATACTGGAAAGGAAGAGGATGAATCCATCATCCTAGGAAGACCTTTCCTAGCCACAGCAAGAGCTGTGATTGATGTGGACAGAGGAGAATTGATCCTTCAATTAAATGAGGACACCCTTGTGTTTACAACTCGAGGATCTCTCTCTGCATCCATGGAGAGGAAGCATAAAGAACTTCTCTCAAAGCAGAGTCAACCAAAGCCCCCACAGTCAAACTCTAAGTTTGGTGTTGGGAGGCCACAACTAAACTCTAAGTTTGGTGTTGAACTCCCATATCCATACTCTAAGTTTGGTGTTGGAGAGTCTCAACAAAGCTCTGCACATCTGTGAGGCTCCATGAGAGCCCACTGTCAAGCTATTGACATTAAAGAAGCGCTTATTGGGAGGCAACCCAATTTTTATTTATCTAACTATATTTTTCTTAGTTATATGTCTTTATAGGTTCATGATCATGTGGAGTCACAAAATAAATATAAAAAAATTGAAAACAGAATCAAAAACAGCAGAAGAAAAATCACACCCTGGAGGAGCATCTGCCTGGCGTTCAACGCCAGAACAGAGCATGGTTCTGGCACTGAACGCCCAAAATAGGCAGCATCCTGGCGCTGAACGCCCAGAACAAGCATGGTTCTGGCGTTCAACGCCAGAAATGGCTAGTAAATGGGCGTTGAACGCCCAAAATGGGCACCAACCTGGCGTTGAACGCCCAGAGTTGTGTGCAAGGGCATTTTGCATGCCTAAATTGGTGCAGGGATGTAAATGCCTTGACACCTCAGGATCTGTGGCCCCACAGGATCATCTCAGGATCTGTGGACCCCACAGGATCCCCACCTACCTCTACTCACTTCCTCTCATCCCTCACCACTCTCTTTCACACAACCCCATAAACACTCTTCCCCAAAAACCCTTCACCAATCACCTCAATCTCTCTTCCCCATCACCTCTTCACCACGCGAAAAAAAAAATAGAATGAAAAAGAAAATGCAAGCAGAAAAAGCCAAAAGCTCTTAAAACCAAGAGGCAAGAGCAAAAAGCCAATAACCCTTAAAACCAAAAGGCAAGGGCAAATAAAAAGGATCCCAAGGCTTTGAGCATCAGTGGATAGGAGGGCCTAAAGGAATAAAATCCTGGTCTAAGCGGCTAAACCAGGCTGTCCCTAACCATGTGCTTGTGGCGTGAAGGTGTCAAGTGAAAACTTGAGACTGAGCGGTTAAAGTCAAGGTTCAAAGCAAAAGAAGAGTGTGCTTAAGAACCCTGGACACCTCTAATTGGGGACTTTAGCAAAGCTGAGTCACAATCTGAAAGGTTTCACCCAATTATGTGTCTGTGGCATTTATGTATCCGGTGGTAATACTGGAAAATAAAGTGCTTAGGGCCATAGCCAAGACTCATAAAGAAGCTGTGTTCAAGAATCATCATACTGAACTAGGAGAATCAATAACACTATCTGAACTCTGAGTTCCTATAGATGCCAATCATTCTGAACCTCAATGGATAAAGTGAGATGACAAAACTATTCAAGAGGCAAAAAGCTATAAGTCCCGCTCATATGATTGAAGCTATGTTTCATTGATAGTTTGGAATTTATAGTATATTCTCTTCTTTTTATCCTATTTGATTTTCAGTTGCTTGGGGACAAGCAACAATTTAAGTTTGGTGTTGTGATGAGCGGATAATTTATACGCTTTTTGACATTGTTTTTAGTATGTTTTTAGCAGTATCTAGTTACTTTTAGGGATATTTTCATTAGTTTTTATGTTAAATTCACATTTCTGGACTTTACTATGAGTTTGTGTGTTTTTCTGTGATTTCAGGTATTTTCTGGCTGAAATTGAGGGACTTGAGCAAAAATTAGATTCAGAGGTTGAAGAAGGACCGCTGATGCTGTTGGATTCTGACCTCCCTGCACTCAAAGTAGACATCCAGGGCTTTCCAGAAATATATAATAATCCATACTTTGGCAAAGAATAGACGACGCAAACTGGCGTTCAACGCCAGCTTTCTGCCCAAATCTGGCGTCCAGCGCCAGAAAAGGAGCCAAAACCAGAGTTGAATGCCCAAACTGGCACAAAAGCTGGCGTTCAACTCCAAGGAGGACCTCTACACGCGCAACACTCAAAGCTCAGCCCAAGCACATACCAAGTGGGTCCCGGAAGTGGATTTATGCATCAATTACTTACTCCTGTAAACCCTAGTGACTAGTTTATTATAAATAGAACTTTTTATCATTGTATTCACAGTCTTGGTTACTCCGGTTCTCCTCTGGGGCCGAGACCAATGAACTCCATTATCACTTATGTATTTTCAACGGTAGAGTTTCTACACTCCATAGATTAAGGTGTGGAGCTCTGCTATTCCTCAAAGATTAATGCAAAGTACTACTGTTTTCTATTCAATTCATCTTATTTCGCTTCTAAGATATTCATTCTGGTATTGGCATCATGTGTTTGACGCCATTATCAGGGAAAGAAAGAGCAATGAATTTTACATAATTAAAGTGTAATCACAATTTCTGCGCACCAATACGCTTATCTGAAATTCTCACCAATGAGTTACATAAGTATTTCTATCCTTATTTTATTAATTAATTTCGAAAACCCCATTACTATTTTATATCCGCCTGACTGAGATTTACAAGGTGACCATAGCTTGCTTCATACCAACAATCTCCGTGGGATTCGACCCTTACTCACGTAAGGTATTACTTGGACGACCCATTGCACTTGCTGGTTAGTTGTGCGAAGTTGTGTACCATGGTATTGGCATCATGTTTTTGGTGCCATTGCCAGGGAAAGAAGAGCAATGAATTTTACATAATCAAAGTGTAATCACAATTTCATCCACCAAGTTTTTGGCGCCGTTGCCGGGGATTGTTCGAGTTTGGACAACTGACGGTTCATCTTGTTGCTCAGATTAGGTAATTTTCTTTTCGTTTTCTTTTCAAAAATTTTTCAAAAATATTTCAAAATTTTCTCACCTGTTTTCGAAAAAAAAATGTTTTTTTAAAAATCTATTTTTCTTCAGAATTTTTAAGAATGAATTCTAGTGTTTCATGACGCATGTGAAGCCTTGCTGGCTGTAAAGCCATGTCTAAATTCATTTGGACTGAGGCTTCCAATTTGTTATCAAGAGCAAGCTAGTTGGTGCTAATCCACCTACTACTGTTCATGATCTACCTGTTACATGCTAAAGCTTGGCTGGTTATTAAGCCATGCTTGACCCCTTGATTGGAGCTTTAGTTTAAAGAGCATAAGATTCGTGGAATTCATATTAAAAATTTTGGAATCCTTATTTTTCTTTTTCAAAATGATTTTCGAAAATATTAAAAGAAAATACAAAAAAATCATAAAATCATAAAAATCAAAAAATAATTTTTTTGTGCTTCTGGTTTGAGTCATGTGTCATGTCATAAGTTTGGTGTCAATTGCATACTCATCTTGCATTTTTCGAAATTTCATGCATTCATAGTGTTCTTCATGATCTTCAAGTTGTTCTTGGTAAGTCTTCTTGTTTGATCTTGATGATTTTTTGTTTTGTGTTGTATCTTGTTTTTCATATGCATTCTTGAATTCTTAGTGCCTAAGCATTAAAGATTTCTAAGTTTGGTGTCTTGCATGTTTTCTTTGCATTAAAAATTTTTTAAAAATGTGTTCTTGATGTTCATCATGATCTTCATAGTGTTCTTGGTGTTCATCTTGACATTCATAGTGTTCTTGCATGCATTCCTTGTTTTGATTCAAAAATAAAAGAGAAAAACATGAAAAATGATGTTTTAATTTTTCTCTCTCATCATAAAAATTCAAAAATAAAAAAAAATATCTTCCCCTTTTTCTCTCATCAAATTCAAAAATTGAGTTGACTTTTTCAAAAATTTTTAAAATCTAGTTGTTTTTATGAGTCAAATCAAATTTTCAATTTAAAAATCTTATCTTTTTCAAAATCTTTTTCAAAAATCAAATCTTTTTCATTTTTCTTAGTTATTTTCGAAATTTTTAAAAATATTTTTCAAAAATCTTTTTCTTATTTTTATATCAAATTTTCGAAAATAACAATAACAATTAATGTTTTGATTCAAAAATTTCAAGTTTGTTACTTACTTGTTAAGAAAGATTCAAACTTTAAGTTCTAGAATCATATCTTATGATTTCTTGTGAATCAAGTCTTTAATTGTGATTTTAAAATTGAAATCTTTTTCAAAAACTAATTTCTATCATATATTTTCAAAAATATCTTCTTATCTTATCTTTTTCAAAAATTTGATTTCAAAATATCTTTTTTAACTTCCTAACTTCTTATCTTTTCAAAATTTGTTTCAACTAACTAACTAACTTTTTGTTTGTTTCTTATCTTTTTCAAAACTACCTAACTAACTCTTTTTCAAAAATTATTTTCGAAATTCTCCCTCTCTCATCTTATTCTATTTATTTATTCATCTACCAACATCTCCTCATCTCACTTCTCTGCTCTCTTCACCCTTGTGTTTCTTTCCTTACATTACATTCTTTGTCCCCTTCTTTTCTTCTACTCACACAAGGACCTCTATACTGTGGTATAAAGGATCCCTACTATTATTATTATTTTTCCTGTGCCCTCTTCTTTATCATATGAGCAGGAGCAAGGACAATAATATTCTTGTTGAAGCAGATCCAGGACCTGAAAGGACTCTGAAGAGGAAACTAAGAGAAGTTAAATTACAACAATCCAGAGAGAACCTTTCAAGAATTTTCGAACAGGAAGAGGAGATGGCAGCCGAAAATAATAATAATGCAAGGAGAATTCTTGGTGACTTTACTGCACCTAAACCCAATTTACATGGAAGAAGCATCTCCATTCCTGCCATTGGAGCAAACAACTTTGAGCTGAAACCTCAGCTAGTTTCTCTGATGCAGCAGAATTGCAAGTTTCATGGACTTCCATCTGAAGATCCTTTTCAGTTCTTAACTGAATTCTTGCAGATATGTGATACTGTTAAGACTAATGGAGTAGATCCTGAAGTCTACAGGCTCATGCTTTTCAGAGTCTGAATGGAATGCAAGATGCATCCAACAGTACTCAAGAGGCTTCTTATGCAGAAGAAGCTTATGACCCTGAAAACCCTGCAATAGCAGAGGTGAATTACTTAGGTGAACCTTATGGAAACACCTACAATCCATCATGAAGAAATCATCCAAATCTCTCATGGAAGGATCAAAGGCCTCAACAAGGCTTTAATAATGGTGGAAGAAACAGGTTTAACAATAATAAACCGTTTCCATCATCCACTCAGCAACAGACAGAGAATTCTGAGCAGAATCCATCTAGCTTAGCAAATTTAGTCTCTGATCTATCTAAGGCCACTGTAAGTTTCATGAATGAAACAAGGTCTTCAATTAGAAATTTGGAAGCACAAGTGGGCCAGCTGAGTAAAAGGATCACTGAAATCCCTTCTAGTACTCTCCCAAGCAATACAGAAGAGAATCCAAAAGGAGAGTGCAAGGCCATTGAATTGGTCACCATGGCCGAACCTGTAAGGGAAGGAGAGGACGTGAATCCCAAGAAGGAAGACCTCCTGGGAAGTCCAGTGATCAATAAGGAGCTTCCCGCTGAGGAACAAAAGGAATCTGAGACTCATCTAGAGACCATAGAGATTCCATTGAACCTCCTTATGCCATTCATGAGCTCTGATGAGTATTCCTCTTCTGAAGAGAATGAGGATGTTACTGAAGAGCAAGCTGCCAAGTTCCTTGGTGCAATCATGAAGCTAAAAGCCAAATTATTTGGTATTGAAACTTGGGAAGATGAACCTCCCTTGTTCACCAATAAACTAAGTGATCTGGATCAACTGACATTGCCTCCGAAGAGACAGGATCCTGGAAAATTCATAATACCTTGTACCATAGGCACCATGATCTTTAAGGCTCTCTGTGACCTTGGTTCAGGAATAAACCTTATGTCCCTCTCTGTAATAGAAAAACTGGGAATCTATGGGGTACAAGCTGCTAAAATCTCATTAGAGATGGCAGATAATTCAAGAAAACAGGCTTATGGACAAGTAGAGTTTGTAGGTTCATGATCATGAGGAGTCACAAAATAAATATAAAAATTGAAAACGGAATCAAAAACAGCAGAAGAAACATCACACCCTGGAGGAAGCATCTGCCTGGCGTTCAACACCAGAACAGAGCATGGTTCTGGCACTGAACGCCCAAAATGGGCAGTATCTGGGCGCTGAACGCCCAAAATGGGCATCATCTGGACGCTGAACGCCAGAATTGCACCCTGGAGAGGAGCTGGCACTGAACGCCCAGAACAAGCATGGTTCTGGCGTTCAACGCCAGAAATGGGCAACAAATGGGCGTTGAACGCCCAAAATGGGCACCAACCTGGCGCTGAACGCCCAGGGTTGTGTGCAAGGGCATTTTACATGCCTAATTTTGTGCAAGGTTGTAAAACCTTGAACACCTCAGGATCTGTGGACCCCACAGGATCACCTCAGGATCTGTGGACCCCACAGAATCCCCACCTACCTCCACTCACTTCTTCTCACCCCTCACCACTCTCTTTCACAAAATCCCATAAACACTCTTCCCCAAAATCCTTCACCAATCACCTCAATCTCTCTTCCCCATCACCTCCTCACCACTCACATCCATCCACTCATCCCTATAAACCTACCTCATAAACTCCACCTACCTTCAAAATTCAAAATCAATTTCCCACCCAAACCCACCCTAAATGGCCGAACCTCCACCCCCTTCCCATCCCTATATATAACCCTCCATTCTTCCTCATTTTCACACAACACAACCCTCTCTTCTCTTCTTGGCCGAAACACAACCCCTTCTCCCTTTCTTCCATTTCTTCTTCTTCTTCATCTATTCTTTCTTCTCTTGCTCGAGGGCGAGCAAATTTCTAAGTTTGGTGTGGTAAAAGCATAAGCTTTTTGTTTTTCCATTACCATTGATGACACCTAAGACCGGAGAATCCTCTAGAAAAGGAAAAGGGAAGACAAAAGCTTCCACCTCCGAGTCATGGGAGATAGAAAGGTTCATCTCCAAAGTCCATCAAGACCACTTCTATGATGTTGTGGCCAAGAAGAAGGTGATCCCCGAGGTCCCTTTCAAACTCAAAAGAAATGAGTATCCGGAGATGCGACATGAAATTAAAAGAAGAGGTTGGGAAGTTCTAACAAATCCCATCCATCAAGTCGGCATCCTAATGGTTCAAGAGTTCTATGCCAATGCATGGATCATCAAGAACCATGATCAAAGTAAGAACCCGGATCCAAAGAACTATGTTACAATGGTTCGGGGGAAATACTTAGATTTTAGTCCGGAAAATGTGAGGTTGGCGTTCAACTTGCCAAACATGGAAGAGAACGCACGCCCCTATACAAGGAGAGTCAACTTTGATCAAAGGTTGGACCAAGTCCTTATGGACATATGTGTAGAAGGAGCTCAATGGAAAATTGACTCAAAAGGCAAACCGGTTCACTAAGAAGACTAGACCTTAAGCCTGTAGCTAGAGGATGGTTGGAGTTCATTCAATGCTCAATCATTCCCACTAGCAACCGGTCTGAAGTTACTATAGACCGGGCCATCATGATCCATAGCATCATGATTGGAGAAGAGGTGGAAGTTCATGAGAATATACCTCAAGAACTCTACAAGGTGGCTGACAAGTCCTTCACTATGGCAAGGTTAGCCTTTCCTCACCTCATTTTCCACCTATGCAATTCGGCTGGGATTGACATAGAGGGAGATATCCTCATTAAAGGGGACAAGCCCATCACTAAGAAAAAGATGGAGCAAGCAAGAGAGCCCATTCATGGAGCTCAAGAGGCGTATGAAGCTCATCACCATAAGATTCCGGAGATGCCTCAAATGCATTTTACTCCACAAAACTATTGGGAGTAAATCAACACCTCCCTAGGAGAATTGAGTTCCAATATGGGACAACTAAGGATGGAACATCAAGAGCACTCCATCATCCTTTATGAAATAAGAGAAGATCAAAAAGCAATGAGGGAGGAGCAACAAAGACAAGGAAGAGACATAGAAGAGCTATCTGAAAAATCATAAAAATGATTTTTAAAGCAAGAAAAAGCAGCAAAGAACAAAGCTTGCAGAAAAAAAAAATAGGCGAAAAAAAAAATAGAAAGAAAAAGAAAAAAGGGCAAGCAGAAAAAGCCAAAAGCTCTTAAAACCAAGAGGCAAGAGCAAAAAGCCAATAACCCTTAAAACCAAAAGGCAAGGGCAAATAAAAAGGATCCCAAGGCTTTGAGCATCAGTGGATAGGAGGGCCTAAAGGAATAAAATCCTGGTCTAAGCGGCTAAACCAAGCTGTCCCTAACCATGTGCTTGTGGCGTGTAGGTGTCAAGTGAAAACTTGAGACTGAGCGGTTAAAGTCAAGGTCCAAAGCAAAAAAAGAGTGTGCTTAAGAACTGAGTTCCTATAGATGCCAATCATTCTGAACCTAAATGGATAAAATGAGATGCCAAAACTATTCAAGAGGCAAAAAGCTATAAGTCCTGCTCATATGATTGAAGCTATGTTTCATTGATAGTTTGGAATTTATAGTATATTCTCTTCTCTTTATCCTATTTGATTTTCAGTTTCTTGGAGACAAGCAACAATTTAAGTTTGGTGTTGTGATGAGCGGATAATTTATACTCTTTTTGACATTGTTTTTAGTATGTTTTTAGTAGGATCTAGTTACTTTTAGGGATGTTTTCATTAGTTTTTATGTTAAATTCACATTTCTGGACTTTACTATGAGTATGTGTGTTTTTCTGTCAGATCAGGTATTTTCTGGCTGAAATTGAGGGACTTGAGCAAAAATCAGATTCAGAGGTTGAAGAAGGACTGCTGATGCTGTTGGATTCTGACCTCCCTGCACTCAAAGTGGATTTTCTAGAGCTACAGAACTCAAAATGGCGCGCTTCTAATTGCGTTGGACAGTAGACATCCAGGGCTTTCCAGCAATGTATAATAGTCCATATTTTGCCCAAGTTTAGATGATGCAAACTGGCATTCAACGCCAGCTCTCTACCCAATTCTGGCGTCCAGCGCCAGAAACAAGTTTCAAAGTGGAGTTCAACGCCCAAAATGGCACAAAAGCTGGCGTTCAACTCCAAGAAGGACCTCTACACGTCCAAAACTCAAGCTCAGCCCAAGCACACACCAAGTGGGCCCCGGAAGTGGATTTATGCATCAATTACTTACTTCTGTAAACCCTAGTAGCTAGTTTATTATAAATAGGACATTTTACTATTGTATTTGACATCTTTGGACGCCTGGTTCTTAGATCAGAGGGGCTGGCCATTCGTTCATGCCTGGACCTTTCACTTATGTATTTTTAACGGTAGAGTTTCTACACTCCATAGATAAGGTGTGGAGCTCTGCTGTTCCTCAAAGATTAATGCAAAGTACTACTGTTTTCTATTCAATTCACTTGTTCCGCTTCTAAGATATTCATTCGCACTTCAACTTGAATGTGATGAACGTGACAATCATCATCATTCCCTATGAACGCGTGCCTGACAACCACGTCCGTTCTACATTAGATTGAATGAGTATCTCTTAGATCTCTTAATCAGAATCTTTGTGGTATAAGCTAGATTGATGGCGGCATTCATGAGAGTCCGGAAAGTCTAAACCTTGTCCGTGGTATTCCGAGTAGGACTCTGGGATTGAATGACTATGACGCACTCAAAACTCATGAGTGCTGGGCGTAGTGACAGACGCAAAAGGATAGTAAATCCTATTCCAGTACGATCGAGAACCTCCAAGATGATTAGCCATGCAGTGACAGCGCATCGAACCATTTTCACAGAGAGGAATAAGATGCAACCAACGACAAGGGTGATGCCTCCAGATGATTAGCCGTGCTGTGACAGAGCATTTGGACCATTTTCTTGAGAGAGATCGAAAGTAGCCATTGGCACCGGTGACATCCTTACATAAAGCCAACCATAGAAAGGAGTAAGATTGATTGGATGAAGATAGCAGGAAAGCAGAGGTTCAGAGGAACGAATGCATCTCCATACGCTTATCTTAAATTCTCACCAATGAGTTACATAAGTATTTCTATCCTTATTTTATTAATTAATTTCGAAAACCCCATTACTATTTTATATCCGCCTGACTGAGATTTACAAGGTGACCATAGCTTGCTTCATACCAACAATCTCCGTGGGATTCGACCCTTACTCACGTTAGGTATTACTTGGATGACCCAGTGCACTTGCTGGTTAGTTGTGCGAAGTTGTGAACCATGGTATTGGCATCATGTTTTTGGTGCCATTTCCAGGGAAAGAAAGAGCAATGAATTTTACATAATCAAATTGTAATCACAATTTCGTCCACCAATGACCATAGCTTGCTTCATACCAACAATCTCCGTGGGATCGACCCTTACTCACGTAAGGTTTTATTACTTAGACGACCCAGTGCACTTGCTGGTTAGTTGTGCGAAGTTGTGAAGTTATGCTTGGACCATGGTATTGTGCACCCGTTTTTGGAGCCATTGCCAGGGAGAGAACGAACAATAATTTTACAACCTCAGAGTAACAATTTCGCATGTATCAAGTTTTTGGCGCCGTTGCCGGGGATTGTTCGAGTTTGGACAACTGACGGTTCATCTTGTTGCTCAGATTGGGTAATTTTCTTCTTATTTTATTTTCAAAAAGTTTTCAAAAAAATTTTTCAAAAATCTTTCAAAAATTCTCCCTTTGTTTTCGAAAATTATTTCAGAATTTTTAAGAATGAATTCTAGTGTTTCATGAAGCATGTTGAAGCCTGACTGGCTGTAAAGCCATGTCTAAATTCATTTGGACTGGGGCTTCCAACCCAACATTATCAAGAACAAACTAGTTGTTGCTAATCCACCTGCTGCTGTTCCTGATCCACCTGATTTACATGCTAAAGCTTGACTGGCTATTAAGCCATGTCTAACCCTCAGATTGGAGCTTTAGACTAAGAGTGCAAGATTCCTGGAATTCATATTAAAAATTTTGAAATCCTTATTTTTCTTTTTTACAAATAATTTTCGAAAAATACAAAAAAAAATTTTCATAAAATCATAAAATCAAAAATATTTTGTGTTTCTTGTTTGAGTCTTGAGTCATTTTCAAGTTTGGTGTCAATTGCATTTTTTCTAAAAATTCTTTGCATTTTTCGAAAATTCATGCATTCATAGTGTTCATCATGATCTTCAAGTTGTTCTTGATAAACCTTCTTGATTGATCTTCATATTATATTGTTTTGTGTTGTATGATCATATGCATTCTTGTATTCATATTGTCTAAGCATTAAAAATTTTCAAGTTTGGTGTCTTGCATGTTTTCTTTTCTTGAAAATTTTTCAAAAATATGTTCTTGGTGTTCATCTTGACATTCAAAGTGTTCTTGGTGTTCATCTTGACATTCATAGTGTTCTTGCATTCATCACATGTTTTGATCTAAAAATTTTCATGCATTGAGTCTTTTTCATGTTTTTCTCTCTCTTCATTAAAAATTCAAAAATCAAAAAAATATCTCCCCCTTTTTCTTCTCATAAATTCGAAAATTTGAGTTGACTTTTTCAAAACTTTTTAAAATTTAGTTGTTTCTTATGAGTCAAATCAAACTTTCAATTTAAAAATCTTATCTTTTTCAAAATCTTTTTCAAAAATCATATCTTTTTCATTTTTTTATTTTTGAAAATTTTAAAAATATTTTTCAAAAATCTTTTTCTTAATTTTACATCATATTTTCGAAAATATCTTCAACAATTAATGTTTTGATTCAAAAATTTTAAGTTTGTTACTTACTTGTTAAGAAAGATTCAAACTTTAAGTTCTAGAATCATATCTTGTGATTTCTTGTGAATCAAGTCATTAATTGTGATTTTAAAATTCACATCTTTTTCAAAACTAATTTTAATCATATCTTTTTAAATCATATCCTTTTCAAAAATTTGATTTTAAAATATCTTTTCTAACTTCTTATCTTCTTATCTCTTCAAAATTGATTTTCAAATCTTTTTCAACTAACTAACTAACTTTTTGTTTGTTTCTTATCTTTTTCAAAACTACCTAACTAACTCTCTCTCTCTAATTTTCGAAAATATCTCCCTCTTTTTCAAAAATTCTTTTTAATTAACTAATTGTTTCAAAATTCAATTTTAATTTATTTCTTCTTTTAATTTTCGAATATCACTAACCATTTTTCAAAAATAATTTTCGAAAATTCTCTCTCTCTCCCTCTCTCTCTCATTTCCTTCTATTTATTTATTCATCTACTAACACTTCATCTCACCCAAATTCGAACCCCCTCTTCCATCTGTGTTCGAATTTTCTCTTCTTCCCTTCTTTACGTTACATTCTTTTCTTCTTCTACTCACATAGGGGAACCTCTATACCTGGGCAAAAAGGATCTCTATTATTATTATTTTTCTGTTCCCTCTTTTTCATATGAGCAGGAGCAAGGACAAGAACATTCTTGTTGAAGCAGACCCTGAACCTGAAAGGACTTTGAAGAGAAAACTAAGAGAAGCTAAAATACAACAATCCAGAGACAACCTTACAGGAATTTTCGAACAGGAAGAGGAGATGGCAGCCGAAAATAATAATAATGCAAGGAGGATGCTTGGTGACTTTACTGCACCTAATTCCAATTTACATGGAAGAAGCATCTCAATCCCAGCCATTGGAGCAAAAAATTTTGAGCTTAAACCTCAACTAGTTTCTCTGATGCAACAAAACTGCAAGTTTCATGGACTTCCATCTGAAGATCCTTTTCAGTTCCTAACTGAATTCTTGCATATCTGTGACACTGTTAAGACTAATGGAGTAGATCTTGAAGTCTACAGGCTCATGCTTTTCCCTTTTGCTGTAAGAGACAGAGCTAGAGTGTGGTTGGACTCTCAACCCAAAGATAGCCTGAACTCTTGGGATAAGCTGGTCACGGCTTTCTTAGCCAAGTTCTTTCCTCCTCAAAAGCTGAGTAAGCTTAGAGTGGATGTTCAAACCTTTAGACAGAAAGAAGGTGAATCCCCCTATGAAGCTTGGGAGAGATATAAGCAACTGACCAAAAAGTATCCTTCTGACATGCTTTCAGAATGGACCATCTTGGATATATTCTATGATGGTCTGTCTTAATTAGCTAAGATGTCATTGGATACTTCTGCAAGTGGATCCATCCACCTAAAGAAAATGCCTGCAGAAACTCAAGAACTCATTGACATGGTTGCTAATAACCAGTTTATGTACACTTTTGAGAAGAATCCTGTGAGTAATGGGACGCCTCAGAAGAAGGGAGTTCTTGAAATTGATACTCTGAATGCCATATTGGCTCAGAATAAAATATTGGCTCAGCAAGTCAATATGATTTCTTAGAGTCTGAATGGAATGCAAGCTGCATCCACCAGTACTCAAGAGGCATCTTCTGAAGAAGAAGCTTATGATCCTGAGAACCCTGCAATAGCAGAGGTAAATTACATGGGTGAACCATATGGAAACACCTATAATCCCTCATGGAGAAATCACCCAAATCTCTCATGGAAGGATCAAAAGCCTCAACAAGGCTTTAATAATGGTGGAAGAAATAGGTTTAACAATAGTAAATCTTTTCCATCATCCACTCAGCAACAGACATAGAACTCTGAACAAAATACCTCTAATTTAGCAAACTTAGTCTCTGATCTATCTAAGGCCACTGTAAGTTTCATGAATGAAACAAGGTCCTCCATTAGAAATTTGGAGGCACAAGTGGGCCAGCTGAGTAAAAGGGTCACTGAAATCCCTCCTAGTACTCTCCCAAGCAATACAGAAGAAAATCCAAAAGGAGAGTGCAAGGCCATTGAATTGACTATCATGGCCGAACCCACAAGAGAGGAGGAGGACGTGAATCCCAGTGAGGAAGACCTCCTGAGACGTCCAGTGATCAATAAGGAGTTTCCCTTTGAGGAACCAAAGGAATCTGAGGCTCATCTAGAGACCATAGAGATTCCATTGAACCTTCTTATGCCATTCATGTGCTCTGATGAGTATTCCTCTTCTGAAGAGAATGAAGATGTTACTGAAGAGCAGGTTACCAAGTTCCTTGGTGCAATCATGAAGCTGAATTCTAATTTATTTGGTAAAGAGACTTGGGGAGATGAACCTCCCCTGTTCACCAATGAACTGAATGCATTGGATCAACTGAGATTACCTTAGAAGAAATAGGATCCTGGAAAGTTCCTGATACATTGTACCATAGGCACCATGACCTTTGAGAAGGTTCTATGTGACCTGGGGTTAGGAATAAACCTCATGCCACTCTTTGTAATGGAGAAACTGGGAATCTTTGAGGTACAAGCTGCTAAAATCTCATTAGAGATGGCAGACAATTCCAGAAAACAGGCTTATGGACAAGTAGAGGACATATTAGTAAAGATTGAAGGCCTTTACATCCCTGCTGATTTCATAATCCTAGATACTGGGAAGGATGAGGATGCATCCATCATCCTTGGAAGACCCTTCTTAGCCACAGCAAGAGTTGTGATTGATGTTAACAGAGGTGAACTAGTCCTTCAATTGAATGAGGACTCCCTTGAATTTAAAACTCAAGGACATCCTTTTGTAAACATAGAAAAGAGGCACAATAAGCTTCTCCCACTGCAGAGTCAACCAAAGCCCCCACAGTCAAACTCTAAGTTTGGTGTTGGGAGGCCACAACCAAACTCTAAGTTTGGTGTTGAACTCCCATATCTAAACTCTAAGTTTGGTGTTGGGGAGTCTCAACAAAACTCTGAACATCTGTGAGGCTCCATGAGAGCCCACTGTCAAGCTATTGACATTAAAGAAGTGCTTGTTGGGAGGCAACCCAATTTTTATTTATCTAATTTTAATTTATTTTTATTGTTATTTCATGTTTTATTAGGTTCATGATCATGTGGAGTCACAAAATAAATAGAAAAATTGAAAACAGAATCAAAAATAGCAGAAGAAAAATCACACCCTGGAGAAGGATCTTACTGGCGTTTAAACGCCAGTAAGAAGCATCTGTCTGGCGTTCAACGCCAGAACAGAGCATGTTTTTGGCGTTGAACGCCAGAAACAAGCAGCATCCTGGCGTTCAGACGCCAGAAATGCACACTGAGGAAGAGCTGGCGCTGAACACCAGAAACAAGCATCTGGCTGGCGTTCAACGCTAGAAACATGCTGCATCTGGGTGCTGAACGCCCAGAACAAGCATCAATTCGGCGTTTAAACGCCATAATTACATGCAAAGGCATTTTACATGCCTAATTGGTGCAGGGATGCAATTCCTTGACACCTCAGGATCTGTGGACCCCACAGGATCAACTCAGCATATGTGGACCCCACAGGATCCCCACCTACCACCACTCACTCTCTTCCCTCTTCTCAATGTTCATCCTCTCTTCCCAATAAACACTCTTCCCCAAAACTCTTCACCAATCACCTCAATCTCTCTTCCCTATCACCACTTCACCACTCACATCCATCCATTCTTCCCCATAAACCTACCTCATAAACTCCACTACCTTCAAAATTCAAAACCAATTTCCCACCCAAACCCACCCTATATGGCCGAAATTAACCCCCCTCCCCTCCCTATATAAAGCCCTCCATTCTTCCTCATTTTCACACAACACAACCCTCTCTTCTCCTTCTTGGCCGAATCCACCTCTCCCTCCTCTCCTCCATATTTTCTTCTTCTTCTTCATCTATTCTTTCTTCTCTTGCTTGAGGGCGAGCAATATTCTAAGTTTGGTGTGGTAAAAGCATAAGCTTTTTGTTTTTCCATTACCATTGATGGCACCTAAGACCGGAGAATCCTCTAGAAAAGGGAAAGGGAAGACAAAAGCTTCCACCTCCGAGTCATGGGAGATGGAAAGATTCATCTCCAAAACCCATCAAGACCACTTCTATGATGTTGTGGCCAAGAAGAAGGTGATCCCCGAGGTCCCTTTCAAGCTCAAGAGAAATGAGTATCCGGAGATCCGACATGAAATCCAAAGAAGAGGTTGGGAAGTTCTAACAAACCCCATCCAACAAGTCAGCATCCTAATGGTTCAAGAGTTCTATGCTAATGCATGGATAACTAGGAACCAGGATCAAAGTAAGAACCCGAACCCAAAGAATTATCTGACCATGGTTCGGGGGAAATACTTAGATTTTAGTTCGAAAAATGTGAGGTTGGCGTTTGACTTGCCTATGATGCAAGGAGATGCACGCCCCTACACTAGAAGGGTCAACTTTGATCAAAGGTTGGACCAAGTCCTCATGGACATATGTGTGGAAGGAGCTCAATGGAAGATTGACTCAAAAGACAAACCGGTTCAACTTAGAAGACTGGACCTCAAGCCTGTGGCTAGAGGATGGTTGGAGTTCATCCAACGTTCCATCATCCCCACTAGCATCCGATCTGAAGTTACTGTGGATCGGGCCATCATGATTCATAGCATCATGATTGGTGAGGAAGTAGAAGTTCATGAAGTCATCTCCCTTGAACTCTACAAAATAGTCGAAAAGTCCTCCCCCTTGGCAAGGCTAGCTTTCCCTCATCTTATTTGACATCTATGTTACTCAGCTAGAGCTTTCATAGAAGGAGACATTCCCATTGAGGAAGAGAAGCCCATCACTAAGAAAAGGATGGAGCAAACAAGAGAGCCCACTCATGGAGCTCAAGAAACACGTGAGGAAGCTCACCATCAAGAAATTCCTGAGATACCTCAAGGGATGCACTTTCCTCCACAGAATTTTTGGGAGTAAATCAACACCTCTCTAGGAGAATTAAGTTCCAACATGGGACAATTAAGGGTGGAATATCAAGAGCACTCCATCATCCTTCATGAAATTAGAGAAGATAAAAAAGCAATGAGGGAAGAGAAACAGAGACAAGGAAGAGACATAGAAGAGCTCAAGGACATCATTGGTTCCTCAAGGAGAAAACGCCACCATCACTAAGGTGGACTCATTCCTTGTTCTTACATTCTCTGTTTTTCGTTTTCTCTATGCTAAGTGTTTATCTATGTTTGTGTCTTTATTACATGATCATTAGTATTTAGTAACTATGTCTTAAAGTTATGAATGTCCTATGAATCCATCACCTCTCTTAAATGAAAAATGTTTTAATTCAAAAGAATAAGAAGTACATGAGTTTCGAATTTATCCTTGAACTTAGTTTAATTATATTGATGTGGTGACAATACTTTTTGTTTTTTGAATGAATGCTTGAACAGTGCATATGTCTTTTGAAGTTGTTGTTTAAGAATGTTAAATATGTTGGCTCTTGAAAGAATGATGACAAGGAGACATGTTATTTGATAATCTGAAAAATCATAAAAATGATTCTTGAAGCAAGAAAAAGCAGCAAAGAACAAAGCTTGCAGAAAAAAAAAGGAAAAAATAGCGAAAAAAAAAAGAAAAAAAGCAAGCAGAAAAAGACAAAAGCTTTTAAAACCAAAAGGCAAGAGCAAAAATCCAATAACCCTTAAAACCAAAAGGCAAGGGTAAATAAAAAGGATCCCAAGGCTTTGAGCATCAATGGATAGGAGGGCCTAAAGGAATAAAATCCTGGCCTGAGCGGCTAAACCAAGCTGTCCCTAACCATGTGCTTGTGGCGTGAAGGTGTCAAGTGAAAACTTGAGACTGAGCGGTTAAAGTCAAGGTCCAAAGCAAAAACAGAGTGTGCTTAAGAACCCTGGACACCTCTAATTGGGGACTTTAGCAAAGCTGAGTCACAATCTGAAAAAGGTTCACCCAATTATGTGTCTGTGGCATTTATGTATCCGGTGGTAATACTGGAAAACAAAGTGCTTAGGGCCACGGCCAAGACTCATAAAGTAGCTGTGTTCAAGAATCAACATACTGAACGAGGATAATCAATAATACTATCTGAACTCTGAGTTCTTATAGATGCCTATCATTCTGAACCTCAATGGATAAAGTGAGATGCTAAAACTATTCAAGAGGCAAAAAGCTACAAGTCCCGCTTATCTGATAGGAGCTATGTTTCATTGATAGTTTGAAATTTATAGTATATTCTCTTCTTTTTATCCTATTTGAATTTCAGTTGCTTGGGGACAAGCAACAATTTAAGTTTGGTGTTGTGATAAGCGGATAATTTATACGCTTTTTGGCATTGTTTTTAGTATGTTTTTAGTAGGATCTAGTTACTTTTAGGGATGTTTTTATTAGTTTTTATGTTAAATTCACATTTCTGGACTTTACTATGAGTTTGTGTATTTTTCTGTGATTTCAGGTATTTTCTGGCTGAAATTGAGGGACTTGAGCAAAAATCAGATTCAGAGTTGAAGAAGGACTGCTGATGCTGTTGGATTCTAACCTCCCTGCACTCAAAGTGGATTTTCTGGAGCTACAGAACTCAAAATGGCACGCTTCCAATTGCGTTGGAAAGTAGACATCCAGGGCTTTCCAGAAATATATAATAGTCTATACTTTGGCCGAGTTTATATGACGCAAAAGGGCGTTGAACGCCAGTTTTACGCTGCAGTCTGGAGTTAAACGCCAGAAACACGTTACAAACTGGCGTTCAACTCCAAGAATGACCTCTCCATGTGTAAACTTCAAGCTCAGCCCAACCACACACCAAGTGGGCCCCAGAAGTGGATTTATGCATCAATTACTTACTTCTATAAACCCTAGTAACTAGTTTAGTATAAATAGGACTTTTTACTATTGTATTAGACATCTTTTGATCATTTTTAGATCTCTAGACCTCCATGGGAGGCTGGCCACTCGGCCATGCTTACCCTATAATCACTTATGTATTTTTCAATGGTAGAGTTTCTACACTCCATAGATTAAGGTGTGGAGCTCTACTGTTCCTCATGATTTAATGCAAAGTACTACTGTTTTTCTATTCAACTCAACTTATTCCGCTTCTAAGATATTCATTCGCACTTCAACATGAATGTGATGATCGTGACAGTCATCATCATTCCCCTATGAACGCGTGCATGACAACCACTTCCGTTCTACCTTCGATTGAATGGATATCTCTTGGATATCTAATACAGGGGACCGAGTCCGAGTTATTAGTATCTTTGTGGTATAAGTTAGAACCCTTGGATGGCCATTCTTGAGATCCAGAAAGTCTAAACCTTGTCTGTGGTATTTCGAGTAGGATCTGAGAAGGGATGACTGTGACGAACTTCAAACTCGCGAGTGCTGGGTGTAGTGACAGACGCAAAAGGAGGGTGAATCCTATTCCAGTATGATCGAGAACCTCAGATGATTAGCCGTGCTGTGACAGAGCATTTGGACCTTTTTCACAAGAGGATGGGATGTAGCCATTGACAACGGTGATGCCCGTACAGAAAGCTTGCCATGGAAAGGAGTAGGACTGATTGGATGAAGACAGCAGGAAAGCAGAAGTTCAGAAGAACGAAGGCATCTCTATACGCTTATCTGAAATTCTCACCAATGAATTACATAAGTATTTCTATCTATATTTTCTGTTTATTTATTATAATTTGAAAACTCCATAACCATTTGATATCCGCCTGACTGAGATTTACAAGACGACCATAGCTTGCTTCATAGCAATAATCTCCGTGGGATCGACCCTTACTCACATAAGGTTTTATTACTTGGACGACCCAGTGTACTTGCTGGTTAGTTGTGCGAAGTTGTGATGTTATGCCTGGACCATGGTATTGTGCACCCGTTTTTGGAGCCATTGCCTGGGAGAGAATGAACAATAATTTTACAACCTCAGAGTAACAATTTCGCATGTATCATCTATGAATGGTAAAGGAAAGTGATCCTTTCGGGTGGCTGTATTGAACCTTCTGTAGTCAATACACATACGCCACCCTGTAACTGTTCTTGTAGGAACCATTTCATTCTTTTCATTATGAACCACTGTCATGCCTCCCTTCTTGGGGATAACGTGGACAGGGCTCACCTAGGGGCTATCAGAAATAGGATAAATAATCCCAGCCTCTAGCAACTTAGTGACCTCTTTCTGCACCACTTCCTTCATGGCTGGATTTAGCCGCCTCTGTGGTTGAACCACTAGCTTAGCATCATCCTCCAATAGGATCTTGTGCATGCATCTTGCTGGGCTAATGCCCTTAAGGTCACTTATGGACCACCCAAGAGCTGTCTTGTGTGTCCTTAGCACTTGAATTAGTGCTTTCTCTTCCTGTGGATTTAAAGCAGAGCTTATGATCACTGGAAAAGTGTCACCCTCTCCCAGAAATGCATATTTCAGGGATGGTTGTAGTGGTTTGAGCTCGGGTTTAGGAGGTTTCTCCTCTTCCTGAGGGATTTTCAGAGGTTCTTTTATTTCCTCTGATTCCTCCAGATCAGGTTGAACATCTTTAAAGATGTCCTCTAGCTCTGATTCAAGACTTTTAGTCATATTGACCTCTTCCACCAGGGAGTCAATAATATCAACGCTCATGCAGTCATTTGACGTGTCTGGATGCTGCATAGCTTTGACAACATTTAACTTGAACTCATCCTCATTGACTCTCAGGGTCACTTCCCCTTTTTGGACATCAATGAGAGTTTGTCCAGTTGCTAGGAAAAGCTTTCCTAGAATCAGAGTTGCACTCTTGTGCTCGTCCATTTCTAGCACTACAAAGTCAGTGGGAAAGGCAAATGGCCCAACCTTGACAATCATGTCCTCAATTATGCCTGATGGGTATTTAATGGAGCCATCAGCAAGTTGAAGACATATCCGGGTTGGTTTGACCTCTTCAGTCAAGCCAAGCTTTCTGATGGTGGATGCAGGTATTAGATTGATAATTGCTCCAAGGTCACATAGAGCTGTCTTAGTACAAGCACCCTCTATTGTGCATGGTATCATAAAGCTCTCTGGATCTTGAAGCTTCTCTGGTAAGCTTTTCAGAATGACTGCACTGCATTCTTCAGTGAGAAACACTTTTTTAGTTTCTCTCCAATCCTTCTTATGACTTAAGATCTCTTTCATGAACTTAGCATAAGAGGGTATTTGCTCAAGTGCCTCTACAAATGAGATCTTTATCTCAAGAGTCCTGAGATAGTATGCAAAGCGGGCAAATTGTTTATCCTGCTCCGCTTGGCAGAGTTTCTGAGGGTAAGACATCTTGGCTTTATATTCTTCAACCTTAGTTACTGCAGGTTTAGTCCCTACAGATGTGGTTGGAGAAGCCTTCTTAGAGGGGTTACTGATGTGTATTTTTGGAAAATGAATTCCAAACACACAAATCTAACCGAAAAGTATACCGGGTCGCATCAAGTAATAAAACTCACTTAGTGTGAGGTCGATCCCACAGGGATTGATGGATCAAGCAACTTTAGTGGGTGATTAGTTTAGTCAAGCTAACATTTAAGTGAAATTGGGTGAAACTTGAAGCAACAGAATGTAAATGACAAGGAACTATAAATTGCAGAAAGTAAATGGGCAGAAAACTTGAAGAACAAGAAAGTAAAATAGCCGAAACTTAAATTGCAAGAGATGTAAATTGCATTAAATGTAAAGGGGAGTGGGTACTGGAAATTAAAGAAAGCAATAGATCAAGCAATTAAAAATTTAAATTGCAGGAAAGTGTAAATGTGCAGGAAATTAAATCAAGCTAAATGTGAATAGAAATGTGAAATTACAAAATTCAGGAGAGGAAATTGAAGAGGAATGAAACAGAAAGTAAAAATGCTTGAAGAATTAAAAACAGAAAGACTGATGCTTAATTTGCAGCAATTTAAAAGAAGGTTGAAGATCTAAGGGATTGGAAGAGACTAGAAAACAAGTCTAGATCTCAAATCCTTCCTTGATCTAACAAGAACAATTGTAAATTGAAAATGGAAAAGTAAATTGCAGAAGAAAAGAGAGTTGGAAGCAGTAAACAGAATTGAAATTTAAATTCTAGAATTATGCAGAAAGCAAACAAAAGATCTCAAGGTAAGATTGAAACAGAAGTTCTTCAATTCTTCACCCAAGATTCAAAACAGAAATGAAAATTAAAAGAGAGAGCAAAATGAAAACTAAAGAGTGCAAAACTCCCTATTGGAGCCAGCCTTCAATGCTCTCTATTAGAGCCAACCTCCCTTTCTAAAATGAAAATGATGCCTTATATAGGCTTTTTACAAAATGAAAATGAAAATGAAAATGAAAGTGAAATTAAAGAGAAATTACAATTAAATGAAATTCCTATTTTATCTATCTCTTGTGCCTTTGAGTGATGATAATGGGCTTTGCTTGCTTTGGATTTGGGTTGAAGATGGCCTCTGTTGATTGTTCCTGGTCTTGAGAAGAAACCTGTTTGCATAATGGACTGTGGAGCCTTTAAGTTTGAGTCAAAGTTTGAGACAAACTTTAATCCAAACGTTATGGTAGTTATCTGTCACTCACGTTTGAGTTCACATTTGAGGTCAAACGTGAACTCAAACGTGCTCCTTCCAAGAACACTTTGACGCCAACGTTTGCCTCCAAGTTTGAGCCAAACTTGGACGCAAACGTGGCCTCCCTTGGAACGTGTTACACCAACGTTTGCCTCCAAGTTTGAGGAAAACTTGGACGCAAACGTGGCCTCCCCTAGGATACATATTATGCCAACATTTGCCTCCAAGTTTGAGACAAACTTGGTCGCAAACGTTGGCCTCCCCTAGTGCATATGCCATGCCAACGTTTGCCTCCAAGTTTGAGGCAAACTTGGTCGCAAACGTTGGCCTCCCTTGGTGCATGTGCTATGCCAATGAATGCTAATGTTCATTCATTTATTCATTGGCAATTAAAAATCATGCATGCATTCATTAATTAATTAATAAAGCCAATTGATTTAACGTTGAAAGGGCTTGATATGTTCTTTAGCTAATTGGCTTTAATATTGCATGCTTTTATTGGCTTTATTAATTAATGCCAATGTATTAACGTAGCATTCATTCTTTAATGATCAAATGCTTTATACATGCATTAATTTTTATTAGCAATGCTAATTAATGAACTTGAACGTTCATTCATGTAATGCCATGATGGTTACTATTAGCACTTGCAGGTGTCTGACCCCTCATTGGCGTTTGAACGCCAGGATTGGGCATCCACTGGGCGTTTAACGCCAGTCTTTCACCCTTTTCTGGCATTTGAATGCCAGAATTATTCCTCTCTGGGCTCTTGCTGTCCTCAGAGGGATTTTGGGCAGTGGTTTGGTCATCCTCTGTCAGTTGTTCCTTTCTTGGCTTTCTGCTACTTTGAGCTGATTTATTCAATGTCTTCCCGCTCTTTAATTGGACAGCTTGGCATTCTTCTGTTATCTGTTTAGATAGCTGCTGTCTTGTCTGATTCAATTGTGCTTCCATATTCTTGTTAGCATTTTTAGTGTCCTGGAGTATCTCTTTAAATTCTGCTAATTGTTTTGTCACAAGGAGTAATTGCTGATTAAGTTTAACAATTTGTTCTTGAGGATTAGGATCAGTAGTTACTGTCCTAGCCTTTTCTTTTATGGAGGACTCACTGTTTGAGTACAGATGTTGTTTTCTAGCAACTGTATCTATAAGTTCTTGAGCTTCTTCAATTATTCTTCTCATGTGTATAGATCCACCAGTTGAGTGGTCTAGAGACATCTGAGCTTTTTCTGTAAGTCCATAGTAGAAGATGTCTAACTGTACCCACTCTGAAAATATTTTAGAGGGGCATTTTCTTAGCATCCCTCTGTACCTCTCCCAGGCATTATAAAGAGATTCATGATCCTCTTGTTTAAAGCCTTGGATGTCCAGCCTTAGCTGTGTCATCCTTTTTGGAGGGTAAAATTGATTCAGGAATTTATCTGTTAATTGTCTCCATGTGTTTATGCTTGCTGTGGGTTGGTTATTTAACCACCTCTTAGCTAGCAAATGGAAACAATAATAATCTGTAGACATCCTGATCTACTTCTTTATCACGTACTGTGTCAGAAACTCAGTAGGTTCTTCCTGTGGAAGACCGAAATACTGGCAATTTTGCTGCACCATGATAATGAGCTGAGAATTTAGCTCAAAGCTGCTTGCTTTGATGGGAGGTATACAGATGCTACTACCATATGCAGCTGTAATGGGGTTAGCATATGACCCCAGAGTCCTTCTGGACTGTTCATTTTCACTTATGTCCATGATGGAGAAAAGGGAATTGATATGAATTGCAAATAAATTATATTTTTATTTTTATTTATTTAATTAAAAGTAACCGAAATTAAAATAGAATAAACTAAAATAAATGGAAAATAAAATAAAATTTCAAAAAAAAAAGAAAATAAACTAAAAGCAAATTGAAGACTAAATTAATTAATTAATTATAAAGATTTTGAAATTACCAATAAAAAAGATATGATTGAAAATTATTTTGAAAAAGATATGATTTAGAAGATATGATTGCAATTTATTTAAAAAATATGATTGAAAATTATTTTGAAAAAGATATGATTGAGAAGATATGATTGCAATTTATAAAAAAAAGATATGATTGAAAAGATATGATTGAAGAAATTAAAAAGATTTGATTTTTGAAAAAGATTTGAAAAGATCAATTTTTGAAATTAGAATTTTGACTTGACTAAAAAAAAAGATATGATTTTGAAAATCTTTGACTAAATTAATTCCAAATTTCGAAAATTATGAGTAAAATAGAAAAATATATTTTTTTTATTTTTGAATTTTAATGAGGAAAGAGAAAAACAACAAAATGACACTAAACTTAGAAATTTTAGATCAAAACAAAGAGAACAAACAAAATAACTTTGAATATCAAGATGAACACCAAGAACACTTTGAAGATCAAGATGAACACCAAGAACAAATTTTTGAAAAATTTTAAGTAAATAAAAGCACAAGGGACACCAAACTTAAAATTTTTAGAAAATCAAGCACAATTTTTGAAAATTTAGAGAAAAACACAAAGAAGACACAAAACTTAGAATTTTTAGAAAACCAAACACAATTTTTCGAAAATTTAAAGGAAAACACTAAGAAGACACCAAACTTAAAATTTTTAAAGATCAAGAAGAACATGGAACATGCAAATTCAAAAAATCAAAAGAAAATAAAAGCATGCAATTGACACCAAACTTAAAATATAAAACTAAACTCAAATAAAAGACTCTAAACCAACAAAAATAAAATATTCCTAATCTAAGCAACAGGATAAACCGTCAGTTGTCCAAACTCAAACAATCCCCAGCAACGGCGCCAAAAACTTGGTGCACGAAATTACAATCACACTTTTGCAACTCCGCACAACTAACCAACAAGTGCACTGGGTCGTCCAAGTAATACCTTACGTGAGTAAGGGTCGATCCCATGGAGATTGTCGGCTTGAAGCAAGCTATGGTTATCTTGTAACTCTTAGTCAGGATATCAATAATTCTCAAATTTAATTGTAAAAAGTAAAAGAACATGAAATAAATACTTGTTATGCAGTAATGAAGAACAAGTTGAGGCTTTGGAGATGCTTTGTCTTCTAAATCTCTGCTTTCCTACTATCTTCTTCTTCATGCACGCAAGGCTCTTTCCATGGCAAGCTTTAAGTTGGGAATCACCGTTGTCAATGGCTACTTCCCGTCCTCTCAGTGAAAATATTCCAAATGCGCTGTCACCGCACGGCTAATCATCTGTCGATTCTCGATCATGTCGGAATAGGATCCATTGATCCTTTTGCGTCTGTCACTACGCCCAACACTCGTGAATTTGAAGCTCGTCACAGTCATCCCTTCCCAGATCCTACTCAGAATACCACAGACAAGGTTTAGACATTCCGGATCTCAAGAATGGCCGCCAATGATTCTGGCTTATACCACGAAGACTCTGATCTGAATCATGAGGCTAAGAGATATGCATTTAGTCTAAGGTAGAACGGAGGTGGTTGTCAGGCACGCGTTCATAGATGAGAATGATGATGAGTGTCACGGATAACGGTCCGAAGGATGAATGCTGCAGCATCCCCCCTGCCTCAACGGAAGCAAAGAAAGAGGACAGCCCCTCAAGTAGTGGAAGGCCAAGTCTCAGAGGGTCAAGCACAACAGACCTTGGACATGCACCAATTGCAGGAGGCCATTGATGGCTTGTGTAGACAATATCATAAACTTGATGCGGGGAAAACTTGTCTCACAACAAATCTCCCTTCGGCAAGTGTACCGAATTTGTCGTCAAGTAAAAACTCACAATAGAGTGAGGTCGAATCCCACAGGGATTGATTGATCAAGCAACTTTAATTAGAAGAATGTTCTAGTTGAGCGAATCCAGAATTTGGGTTGAGAATTGCAGAAAATAAAATGGCGGGAATGTAAATAACAGAAAAGTAAATGCTAGAATTAAAGGATTGGAAGTAAATGACTGAAAATAAATTGCAGAATTGTAAATGGGGATGGGGGATTTGCTCATAAAAGTAAATGGCAGAAATTAAAGAGAATGGGTAAGATCAGAGATGGGGAGTTCATTTGGCTTAGGAGATGTTGCAATTCTCCGGATCAAGTTCATTTTCATCTCTTCCTCAGTCAATGCACTCATTGATCTCCTTGGCAATCTTAATTGATTGAATTACAATGAAAATTAGTATTGATCCATCAAATTACAACAGAGCTCCCTAACCCAATGAAAGGGGTTTAATTGTTCATAGCTCTTGATATGAAAACAAAGATGGAGAATACATCATAAAACTAGAAAAAGAAGAGAAGATAAAATACAGAGAGTAGTTCTCCTTTCCCAGCCTCCAGAACTCCTTTTACAATTCAAAGCTACTCCTATATATACTACTCTTCTCAGCTTCTAGTTTGCTCTTCAAGTCTTGGGCCTTTGGATCTTGAGCTTGAAGCAGTTTTTTTCTTCATTTAGGCTTGGCTTTACTTGCAGAGAGAAAGTGTTAAGTGGGCAGAGACTTTAGCTCAGGACGTAAGGGGTGTTAATCATTTAGTGAAAGTATAAGTTCGGGAATGTTAGTGACACTTAACATTTTCACTAACGTTCCAATGTACCCCTTTGCCTCACGTTAGAGCCCACGTTAACTAGGTTAACGTGGCTTCTCACGTGGCCATTCTTAGCCATCCCAACGTTAGTGACAATGTTGAGTGTCACTAACGTTGGCTCATCATTCATTCCTCATCGTTAGCTTCCACGTTAACTAAGTTAACGTGGAAGGTAACGTGGCTCCTTGGGGGGGTGTGTGGTTGCTTCCAACGTTAGTGACACTGTTGAGTGTCACTAACGTTGTCGACAACTCTCACTTCTTACGTTAGCTCCCACGTTAACCAAGTTAACGTGGGAGTTAACGTGGTGTGTTGCATCCTTAGGCCAACGTTAGTGACAATGTTGAATGTCACTAATGTTGGCTTCTCTTCCCCCTTTAACGTTAGAGGCCACTTTAACTAGGTTAACGTGGGCCACTCATGATCTTGGTCCAACGTTAGTGATAATGTTAAGTGTCACTAACGTTGGCTCCATTTCCTTTCTTCAAAGTTAATGCCACTAACTTTTCTCACTAACGTTGTGGCTTTCCTTCCTTCCACGTTAGTGTAACTAACGTAGCCACTAACGTAGCTTATTCTCTTCTTCTTTTGGCCTAAAATCAATCAAACAAAGTGCATCAAAGTCTTGCTCTTAATCATGGAATCATGCATCATCCAATTTATCATATAATTCATGCAAAATTCTCATGAAATAATTCAAAATTCACAATGTTTGCTTGAATCAAGATGTAAGTGAATATCTACCCAAAACTAGCTTATCTCCTAAGAAAATGCATGAAACTACCTTAAAAACAGCAAAGAAAAGGTCAGTAAAACTGGCCAAAATGCCCTGGCATCACAACACCAAACTTAAAGCTTGCTTGTCCCTAAGCAAGTACTGGAACAAGAGAATGATGAATGGAATGCCAAGAGAAATGAGTCATTCTTGTGGAAGTCATGTCCCTGGTTTTATGGTGGTTTCATGCATAGCAACTTAGGTTCATTCCTGACTTTCAGACCTTTATCATGTCCTAAAACACTCACGTTGATTGCATCCCATGAGACTTTTATTCATTGATCCTTTTATTGTCATTTCAGGGCTTATTTTTGTTCTTAAGCTAAGTGCTCTGTAAAGGGGCAACTCTTTAAAATAAGCTTTCAGCCAACACTCCCGAACCAGTTGGTTCAAGGTGCTAGGTGTTGAAGCACCCCTAAGGACTTACTTGCTCAAGTTTCTCCCCCATGCACACACACCACAGGCATATAGTTTATTTATTTTCTTTTCTTGAGACCTTGGTGTCCAGCACCTCTTTGGGTTACTAAATGCTCTGTAATGAAGGTTACTCTTGATAGTGGACTTTTAGCTGATAATCCTGAGTTAGTTAACCCAAGTTACCAAGTGATAAGGCACCCCTAAGAGCTTATTCATCCAAGTAGATCCCTCACACAGGAGCACCACAGACACTTGCCTCAAGATTAAAACCATTGGTGCCTAGCCTTATTGCTTACTCTTTTTCTTTTATTTTTATTTTTTTTTTCACTTTCATTGTTCTTTCCCTCTTTCTTATTAGGATCTTCTTATTTAGCTAGTCTCATGGGGTGTGTCTCAAGCATAGTATTCATGACAGATAGTTGTCTTCTCACCCTTGTAGTTGAACTAACTTAGCTAACTTATGACCACACCACAAACTCATGAACTCATTCCATAGTATGAACTCTACTCTGGTCTTTTAAAAACACTCATTCTCCTTTCATTTGATTCAAAAGGGACAAGCATACAAGTAAGCAAAGTAAGGATGCAATAATGACATTCAGACTAGAAAACACAGCCTTAATCAATAAAAAGTTTAAAAGACAGAATTGACATGCTTATTTACAAGGAACAAGCACACATACATACAAAGAACTTATAAGACAATCATGCAATTGAATGTACTGGAAATAAGTAAGAGGAAAAAGGAACTTTACCACCTTGTAGTTCATCTTTATTGTTGTTGCCCTTCTTCTCCTACTTTTCTCCCTTCCCACACCAATTTAGACTAATTGCTTGTCTTCAAGCAGCAAATAAAATAGTGGTGGTGGGGTCTATGATGGGTCATGAACGTCTTACATACTGAAATGTAAGTGATGTATGTGGTTAAGCAAGCAAAAATTAAGGATAAAACTGCAAGCCTAAGAAGCAAAGGCATTATGATTATACAAACAAATGGTGTTGCTGGATACATTGCATAGAAAAATAAGTGGCACACCAAACTTAGTGTGACACTTTCTCTTAGAATGGATGCAAGTATCCAGAAAGATTGAAAACAGATTGTTGCAGGGCAACACCAAACTTAGAATGTGATCATATGCCAATTTTATTTGGAAAGAAGCTGAGTAAAGAACTGTTGTATTAATAACAAAATCACCAAGAGCCAAAGCTGTCACAAACAGGGGCTTCTTGGTGAGGCATTAACACAAACAGTTAGAGAGTGATGAGCGGATAATTTATACGCTTTTTGGCATTGTTTTTAGTATGTTTTTAGTAGGATCTAGTTACTTTTAGGGATGTTTTCATTAGTTTTTATGTTAAATTCACATTTCTGGACTTTACTATGAGTTTGTGTGTTTTTCTGTGATTTCAGGTATTTTCTGGCTGAAATTGAGGGACTTGAGCAAAAATCAGATTCAGAGGTTGAAGAAGGACTGCTGATGCTGTTGGATTCTGACCTCCCTGCACTCAAAATGGATTTTCTGGAGCTATAGAACTCAAAATGGCGCGCTTCCAATTGCGTTGGAAATTAGACATCCAGGGCTTTCCAGCAATATATAATAGTCCATACTTTGGCGAAGAATAGATAACGCAAACTGGCGTTCAACGCCAGCTCTCTGCCCAATTCTGGCGTCCAGCGCCAGAAACAAGTTGCAAAGTGGAGTTCAACGCCCAAACTGGCACCAAAATTGGCGTTCAACTCCAGGAATGACCTCTACACGTGTAACACTCAAGCTCATCCCAAGCACACACCAAGTGGGCCCCGGAAGTGGATTTATGCATCAATTACTTACTTCTATAAACCCTAGTAGCTAGTTTATTATAAATAGGACTTTTTACTATTGTACTAGACATCTTTGAATCTTTGAATCTTTGGAACCATCTTTGGATGCCTGGTTCTTAGATCAGAGGGGCTGGCCATTCGGCCATGCCTGGACCTTTCACTTATGTATTTTCAACGGTAGAACTTCTACACTCCATAGATTAAGGTGTGGAGCTCTGCTGTTCCTCAAAGATTAATACAAAGTACTACTGTTTTCTATTCAATTCAACTTATTCCACTTCTAGGATATTCATTCGCACTTCAACCTGAATGTGATGAACGTGACAATCATCATCATTCCCTATGAACGTGTGCCTGACAACCACTCCCGTTCTACCTTCGATTGAACGAGTATCTCTTAGATTACTAATACAGGGGACCGAGTCCGAGATATTGGGATCTTCGTGGTATAAGCTAGATTGATGGCGGCATTCATGAGAATCCGGAAAGTCTCAACCTTGTCCGTGGTATTCCGAGTAGGATTCTGGGATTGAATGACTGTGACGAGCTTCAAACTCGCGAGTGCTGGGCGTAGTGACAGACGCAAAAGGATAGTAAATCCTATTCCAGTATGATCGAGAACCTCCAGATGATTAGCCATGCAGTGACAGCGCATCGGACCATTTTCATAGGGAGGAATAGGATGTAACCAACGACAAAGGTGATGCCTCCAGACGATTAGTCGTGCTGTGACAGAGCACTTGGATCATTTTCCCGAGAGAGATCGAAAGTAGCCATTGGCACCGGTGACATCCTTACGTAAAGCTAGCCATAGAAAGGAGTAAGATTGATTGGATGAAGATAGCAGGAAAGCAGAGGTTCAGAGGAACGAAAGCATCTCTACACGCTTATCTGAAATTCTAACCAATGAATTACATAAGTATTTCTATCCTTATTTTAGTATTATTTTTGAAAACCCCATTACTATTTTATATCTGCCTGACTGAGATTTACAAGGTGACCATAGCTTGCTTCATACCAACAATCTCCGTGGGATTCGACCCTTACTCACGTAAGGTATTACTTGGACGACCCAGTGCACTTGCTGGTTAGTTGTGCGAAGTTGTGAACCATGGTATTGGCATCATGTTTTTGGCGCCATTGCCAGGGAAAGAAAGAGCAATGAATTTTACATAATCAAAGTGTAATCACAATTTCGTCCACCAGAGAGCATTGAAAATAAAGAACTAAAGCAATTACATGAATAAAGCAAAACAAAAGAAAATGTCTAATCTAGGTCATCAACCAACCGGTAGTTTGTTAATCACAATTAATCCCCGGCAACGGCGCCATAAACTTGATGCGCGGAGAAATTGTCTCGCAACAAATTCCCCTTCGGCAAGTGTACCGAATTGTCGTCAAGTAAAACTCACAATAGAGTGAGGTCGAATCCCACAGAGATTAACGGATTAAGCAATCAATGGTTAATTGATTATCCTAGTTAGACGATTCAGATTTGGATGATGAGCAACAAGGAAATGTAAATTGACAGAAAAGTAAAGAAAGCAATAAAGTGCAGAAAAGTAAAATGGCAAGAAAAGTAAATGTAAGAACTAAAAATAAAATGAACATTGGGATCAAGAGATATTGCAATCCTCTGGATCAAGTTCATTCTCATCTCTTCCTCAATCAATGCACTCATTGATCTCCTTGGCAATCTTAATTGATTGAATTACAATTCCTTGTAATTCAATCTCTCAAATCTTGATCAATAGCCAATTCCTTGGTCAATTTCTAACCCAATGTAAAGAGTTAGTTGATCATTGCTCTTCCAAAATAGAAAAGAAAAAAAATGCAAAAAAGTAAAGATGAAGATTGAAACTGAAATTGAAAACTTAACATTCATAAATAAAAATTACAACTAAAAGAAAAACTACTACTAAGAAAAGAAAAGAAGAGAAAAGGAAGAAGAGTGGTTGAGGGGAGGGGTCCGAAGACCCACTCCCCTTGGAGTGTGCCAACTCATAGAAGTTCGAATTGGTCTTCACTCTCTCCCCCTTCCTTCAATTTCCAGAATTCCAGAATGACTTGAATGTAAAAACTAAGGCCTTTATATAGGCTCTCCTAAATTACAAAATGAAATTAAAAGCAAATTACACTTAAATGAAAATTCCTATTCTAGATGCTTCTTGTGGCCTTGATTGGTTGACAATTGTGGGCCTGCTTGCTTGAGCTTGGAAGTGGACTTGAGAGAGAAGTGAGTTAAGTTGAGGTCTAGGTGCTAAATTTAGTGCTAAAGTTAGCCACACTAACGCTAGAAGTGTGGCGTTAGTGCTAAAGTTATTGTGGCTAACGTTGCACTTGCTGCCCAGTTGGTGTTTTTGGGGCTTAAAAGATACCTCTTGTTTGTGCTTCAATTTCATGCCCACTATAGAGTATTATATATCTTTGGAAAGCTCTGAATGTCAGCTTTCTAACGCAACTGGAATCACCTCAATTGGATCTCTGTAGCTCAAGTTATGCTCCTTTGAAGTGGACATGGTCGCTAGCATATATGCCAACGTTACTGGAAATGTTGATTGCCAATAACGCTAGCGATTTCCTGTTTCCGAAGCTCAAACTTAGTGTCCACCCCATACTATTATATATTTTTGGAAAGCCCTGGATGTCTACTTTCCAATGCCTTTGGAAGCGCATCATTTGGAGCTCTACAACTCGAGTTATACTTCTTGGAAGGTGAAGAGGTCAGTTGGCCAAAATACAGGCTGATACTATGTTCATCATTGCACTTTCGGGGCAGGTTTTCTCCCTCAAATTTAGTGTCAACCATGTAGTGCCATATATGCTTGGAAAGCTCTGGAATCCTATTTTCCAATGCCACTGGAATCACCTCATTTGGAGCTTTGTGGCTCAAGTTATGCGTGTTTGAAGAAGGCATGGTCAGGCTGCCAGGTGGGACTTTTGCCCACGTTAACTACCACATTAACTAAGTTAACGTGGGAGTTAACGTGGCTCTTTGTGGCTTGTGTTGGAAACGTTAGTGACAATGTTTGGTGTCACTAACGTTGTCGACAAATTCTCTTCCTCACGTTAATTTTCACGTTAACTAGGTTAACATGGGAGTTAACATGGCTTAATGTGCTTTGGCCAATGTTAGTGACAATGTTGAGTGTCACTAACGTTGGCTTTCCCCCTTTTCTTCTTAATGTTAGAGACCACGTTAACTAAGTTAACGTGGACTCTAACGTGGCCACTCATGATCTTGGTCCAACGTTAGTGATAATATTAAGTGTCATTAACGTTGGCTCCATTTCCTTTCTTCAAAGTTAATGCCACTAACTTTTCTCACTAACGTTGTGGCTTTCCTTCCTTCCACGTTAGTGCCCACGTTAGTGTAACTAACGTAGCCACTAACGTGGCTTCTTCTTTTCTTCTTTTGGCCTGAAATCAATCAAACAAAGTGCATCAAAGTCTTGCTCTTAATCATGGAATCATGCATCATCCAATTTATCAGATAAATCATGCAAAATTCTCATGAAATAATTCAAAATTCACAATGTTTGCTTGAATTAAGATGTAAGTGAATATCTACCCAAAACTAGCTTATTTCCTAAGAAAATGCATGAAACTACCTTAAAAACAGCAAAGAAAAGGTCAGTGAAACTGGCCAAAATGCCCTGGCATCACGATCCCACGGAGATTGTCGGCTTGAAGCAAGCTATGGTTATCTTGTAACTCTTAGTCAGGATATCAATAATTCTCAAATTTAATTGTAAAAAGTAAAAGAACATGAAATAAATACTTGTTATGCAGTAATGAAGAACAGGTTGAGGCTTTGGAGATGCTTTGTCTTCTAAATCTCTGCTTTCCTACTATCTTCTTCTTCATGCACGCAAGGCTCCTTCCATGGCAAGCTTTAAGTTGGGCATCACCGTTGTCAATGGCTACTTCCCGTCCTCTCAGTGAAAATGTTCCAAATGCGCTGTCACCGCACGGCTAATCATCTGTCGATTCTCGATCATGTTGGAATAGGATCCATTGATCCTTTTGCGTCTGTCACTACGCCCAACACTCGTGAATTTGAAGCTCGTCACAGTCATCCCTTCCCAGATCCTACTCAGAATACCACAGACAAGGTTTAGACATTTCGGATCTCAGGAATGGCCGCCAATGATTCTGGCTTATACCACGAAGACTCTGATCTGAATCATGAGGCTAAGAGATATGCATTTAGTCTAAGGTAGAACGGAGGTGGTTGTCAGGCACGCGTTCATAGATGAGAATGATGATGAGTGTCACGGGTCATCACATTCATCAGGTTGAAGTGCGAATGAATATCTTAGAATAGAAGCAAGCGTGATAGAATGGAAAACAGTAGTAATTGCATTAATTCATGAAGAACAGCAGAGCTCCTCACCCCCAACAATGGGGTTTAGAGACTCATGCCGTAGAGAATACAATAGGAAATGTGTAAAGTGTCATGAGGTACAACATGAATCACTAAAAGTAGTTTTTATAGTAAATTGGTGACCTAGGGTTACAGAAAATGAGTAAGCTAGGGTGTTTAGTGTAAAAATCCACTTCTGGGGCCCACTTGGTGTGTGCTTGGGCTGAGCATTGAAGCTTTCATGTGTAGAGACTTTTCTTGGAGTTAAACGCCAGCTTTTGTGCCAGTTTACTCCAGCTTTTGTGCCAGTTCTGGAGTTAAACGCCAAAATTCTTGAGCTGACTTGGAATGCCTGTTTGGGCCATCAAATCCCGGGCAAAGTATGAACTATTATATATTGCTGGAAAGCCCAGGATGTCTACTTTCCAATGCAATTGTAAGCACCAATTGGGCTTCTGTAGCTCCAGAAAATCCACTTCGAGTGCAGGGAGGTCAGAATCCAACAGCATCTGCAGTTCTTTTTCAGCCTCTGAATCAGATTTTTGCTCAAGTCCCTCAATTTCAGCCAGAAAATACCTGAAATCACAGAAAAATACACAAACTCATAGTAAAGTCTAGAAAAGTGATTTTTATTTAAAAACTAATAAAAACATAATAAAAACTAACTAAAATATACTAAAAACATACTAAAAACAATTCAAAAAGCGTATAAATTATCCGATCATCAATGGGTCTCCCTAGAATGATGGGAGTGTTATAATCTTCCTCCATGTTTAGAATGACAAAGTTAGCTGGGAGGAAAAATTTTCCCACCTTTACCGATTCATTCTCCACAACTCCAAGTGCTTGCTTAATGGATTTGTTTGCCATTTGGAGAGCTATTTATGTGGGTTTTAATTCAAGAATTTGAGGCTTCTTCATCAAGGATAGAGGCATCAGATTGATGCTTGCACTAAGGTCACAAAATGCTCTCTCAATTATCATGTTGCCTATGGTGTAAGGGATATGAAAGCTTCCTAGGTCCTTTCTCTTCCTTGGCAATTCTCTTTGGATGATGGCACTACACTCCCTGGTCATCATAACCATTTGTCCTTCTTTCAAGGATCTTTTCTTTGTCAACAATTCCTTCATGAACTTAGCATATAGTGGCATCTATTCAAGTGCTTCTATGAAGGGGATGTTGATGTGCAGTATCTTGAATATCTCCAGGAACTTTGAGTATTGCTTTTCTTTGTTTTCTCCCTTGAACCTTTGAGGATATGGTAGCATTGGTTGGTATGCTTTCACTGCTTCCTTCTTGGTTGACTTATCATCCCGTGTAGAAGTTTCTTGCTCCTGCTTTTGCTCATTCGATTCTTCTTTTGAGCCTTCTTTGCTGTGCTCTTCTTGAGTGATGGCTTCTTTCTCCACCTTCTTTCCACTTCTCAAAGTGATTGCTTTGCACTTATCCCATTTGATAGCTTTTCCTGTGTCCCTTGGATTGCTTTCAGTGTCACTAGGAAAGGCATTTGCTTGCTTCTCACCTATCTCTGAAATTTGTTTAGCCATTTGCCCCATTTGTCTTTCAAGGTTTCTGATTGAGGCCTCTTGGTTTTTGAATGTCAGGGCTTGATCTTTCCTTGTATCTTCCTGATCTTGTCTTGCCATCTCTTGAGTTTTGATTAGCTTCTCCATCAGCATCTCTAGACTAGAGATTCTCTGAGAGTCTAGATTTGGTTGTATAAACTGAGATGGTTGTTGCTGGAAGTTATTTGAATTATTTGTAGGGGTATTTTGTGGGTAGAATGTGGGTGTGGAGAAGTTATTCTGGTGGTTTTGTGAGTTGTTGTGGAGTTGGTAATATGTGTTTTGTGGGTTTTTGGAATGGTTAGTGTTATTGGGTGAATGATTTTGGTTGTTTGTGTTGCGAAAATTATTGGAATTGTGGTTCTTCTGCCATGAATTTTGATTATCACCCCACCTCAAGTTGGGATGGTTCCTCCAAGATGAATTGTAGGTGTCGGAAGTCATTCTGAGAAGAGCTTGAGGTGTTATGCATGTACTGGACTTGCTCTGGTTGCTGCTCATAAGTGCATTTCTCAAATGCTTTTTCACCTTGGCTCCATCCATTTGAAGGTTGACTTGCTGTGTTTACTACAGCCACTTGAAGTCCATCTATTCTCTTTGCCATCATCTCCATTTGTTGTTGGATTTGTTGTTGCATCAATTTGTTTTGTGCCAATATGGTGTCTACACCTTCAAGCTCCAACACACCTTTCTTTGGAGCTGGTTGGCGTTGCCTTTGATGAGTATAAAAGTATTGATTGTTGGTCACAATTTCTATGAGATTCTGAGCTTCTTTAGCTGTCTTTATTAGCTGTAGGGAACCTCCTGCAGAGTAATCCAGGGCCTCTTGAGCTTTTAGAGTCAACCCCTCATAGAAATTCTGAAGTCTGTCCCATTCACTAAATATTTCAGGTGGACATTTCCTAATCAAAGATTTGTATCTCTCTCATGCCTCATAAAGTGATTCTCCATCCATTTAAGTGAAGGTTTGCACTTCTGTCTTCAATCTTATACTTTTCTGAGGTGGGTAGAACTTAGCTAGGATCGGAATTTGTTCACCAAATCATCCCAAGTATTGATGCTTTCTTTGGAAAATGTCTCCAGCTATTGAGATGCCTTATCCCTCAAAGAGAATGGAAACAACAGCAACTTGTGTATATTTGGATGCATACCATTTGTCTTGACTATTTCACATATCCTCAAGAAGACAGATAGGTGTTGATTCGGGTCTTCCAGAGGACCCCTTCCATAAGAGCAATTGTTTTGCACCAAAGTAATAAGTTGAGGCTTCAACTCAAAGTTGTTGGCATGGACATTTGGAGTGAGTATACTTCTCCCATAGTTTCTTGGGTTAGGGAAGGTGTAAGAAGGTAGAACACTCCTTGGAGGTTGGCCATTGTTGTTGGCCACCTCCTCTAGTGGATTAGGGAGGTTACCCTCCATCTCTTGATCTTCCTCTTTTGATTCTTCTTCTCCACCTTCCCTCTTGCTTCTCTTCTTAGCCTTAAGAAGGTTCTCTCTGGTTCAGAATCAAAAGAAGTGGATACTGCTCTCCTTTCTCCTGGCATACAACACAATTAAACCAAAATATAAACAGAGCACTCTGTTGCTAGAGTGAGGTTACAGTTAGTAGAAACAAAATCATAAATAGTTAGTGGGTTCAACAAAAACAAAGAAAAATGCTTAATCTAGATTGTCACTTACTTAATCATTGTCAATCTAAATCAATCCCTGGCAACGGTGCCAAAAACTTGATGAGAGAAAATCGATTCCACACAAACTAACTGACAAGTATACCAGGTCGCATCAAGTAGTAAAACTCACGAGAGTGAGGTCGATCCCACGAGGATTGATGGATCAAGAAACTTTAGTTGGGTGATTAGTCTAGTTAAGCGAATATTAATGAATTGAGTGAAATTGGATCAACAAAAAGTAAATTGCAAGGAATTAAAAATGCTAAAAGTAAATTGGCTAAAACTTAAATGGCAAGAAAGGTAAATTGCTGAAACTTAAAGAGCAAGAAACTAAATAACTAAATCTTAAACTGCAAGAAATATAAATAGCTGAATCTTAGAGTGCAAGAAAGTAAAATTTGCAGAATCTAAATTGCAGTGAAACTTAAATTGCATGAATTATAAAGGGAAATTGGGT
>NC_029785.2:47214657-47223190 GCF_000816755.2 Arachis ipaensis | reverse complement strand
AATTGAAATGAATAACAAAAATGAAAGTAAATTCAGAGAGATCTAAATTGAAGAAATTCAAAGAAAATAATTCATCAGGGATTGGAGATATCATAATCCATTATGAACCAATTGAGTCTCAACTCCTTTTTCATCATATGAGTAGATCTATGGCAGATTGAAATTGATTGGATCCCAATTCCTTGGCAATCTAATCTCTCTAATCACAATCAATCTTGCCAATTCCTTGATCTAATTGTCATGAGAAGAGTTAGAGCACATTCTCTCATCCATATGCCACATAAATTCTCAAAACCTCAATTCCTCCCGAATGGTGTTGGTTAGCAGAATTGTGAAGGATAGAGCTCCAATTCTAATGTAAATGATTCCCCTTCTGAGGCTCACATCCATATTCAGTTGAATTAAACCCCTTCCGGAGTGAATAATTCACAATCAAAACAGAAGATATCCTGTAGCTACACAATTGAATTAAGAAGAAGAAGAATTTCATTGATTCATTATGATTACAATAGAGCTCCTCCCCCTAATGAATTTGGGGTTTAGTTCATCATTGCTCAAATCAAAACAGAAAATAAAGAAGTTACAGAAAAATGCAGAAGAGAAAATACAAACAGAATTGAGTGCAGAGTTTCCCAATTGGGATCCTGACTCTCTAGCCTTTCAGATCTCAGATTTGCTTCCTGCATTCTAAATCAAATTATTCTCTATTTATACACTTTCTAATTCATTCTTTAAGTTCTTGGATTGGGCTTTATGGCCTTGTTAAAGCAAGCTAGAATGGGTCTCAGTGATGTTGAAGAGGGGTAATTGGTAATTCTTGTTAGTGATCTACATGGGTGCTAAATTTTACTGGTGATGGTGTCAACGTTGGTGCTCAACGTTTGTAAGAAAACGTTGAGTCAAACGTTGGTTTGAAGAAGGATTTTGAAAGGGATGAGCGTTGGCGCCAACGTTTGACTCAATGTTGGTGCACCAACGTTTTTCCATCCACACGTGCGCATCGCCCACGCGTACGCGTCGAAACAGCATTTTGTGCATGTGCGTCTGGTGCACGAAATTGTGATTACACCTTTCATAACTCCGCACAACTAACCAGCAAGTGCACTGGGTCGTCCAAGTAATACCTTACATGAGTAAGGGTCGATCCCACAGAGATTGTCGGCTTGAAGCAAGCTATGGTTATCTTGTAAATCTTAGTCAGGAGATTAATGATAAAATTGATTTTATTTATGAAAAGTAAATAACATGAAATAAATGGTACTTGTGATTCAGTAATGAGGAACAGGTTGAGGTTCCGAAGTTACTCTGTCATCTGAATCTCTGCTTTCCTACTGTCTTCTTCTCCAAACACGCATGGCTTCCTTCAATGGCAGGCTGTATGATCCTCTCGGATGAAAAATACCAGGTACGATTTCTGCATGGCTAATCAACTGTCGGATGTCTTGTCTCAGATGAAAAATACCAAGTACAGCTACTGCACGGCTAATCATCTGTCGATTCTCACTTGTGTCGGAATAGGATCTCTCTATCCTTTTGTACACTGTCACTGTGCCCAACATTCATGAGTTTGAAGCTCGTCATAGTCATCCCCTCCCAGATCCTACTCGGAATACCACAGACAAGGTTTAGACTTTCCGGATCCCAGGAATGCTGTCAATTGGTTTTAGGCTCTACCACGAAGGTTCTAATATCACGGACTCGTTCCGTGGATTAGAGACCCAAGAGATACGCATTCAAGCTGTCGCCCAATGACTACGTTGAGCTCCGATAGAATGAGAGTGGTTGTCAGGAACGCATTCATAGATTTGAGAATAATGATGAGTGTCATGGATCCTCATATTCTCTATATTGAGGTACGAGTGAGTATCTTAGAATAGAATCAAGCGTGATTGAATAGAAAATAGTAGTAATTGCATTAATCCATTGAAACACAGCAGAGCTCCTCACCCCCACCTATGGGGTTTAGAGACTCATGCCATGGAAGATACAATATGAAATGTAAAAAATGTCATGAGTTTTCAAATGAATCTCTAAAAGTAGTTTTTATACTAAACTAGTAACTTAGGTTTACAGAAAATGAGTAACTAAGTGCAGATAGTGTAGAAATCCACTTCCGGGGCCCACTTGGTGTTTGCTAAGGCTGAGCATTGAAGCTTTCATGTGCATAGGCCATTCTTGGAGTTAAACGCCAGCTTGGGTGCCAATTTGGGCGTTTAACTCCAGTTTTGGTGCCAGTTCTGGCGTTTTACTCCAGAAAAGGGTCTCTAGCTGGCGTTTAACACCAGTTTGGGCCATCAAATCTCGGGCAAAGTATGGACTATTATATATTTCTGGAAAGCCCAAGATGTCTATTTTCCAACGCAATTGAGAGCGCGCCAATTGGGCTTCTTTAGCTCCAGAAAATCCATTTCAAGTGCAAGAGGGTCAGAATGCAACATCATCTGCAGTAATTTCTCAACCTCTGAATCAGATTTTTGCTCAGGTCCCTCAATTTCAGCCAAAAAATACATGAAATTATAAAAAAATACACAAACTCATAGTAAAGTCCAGAAATGTAATTTTTGCACAAAATATACTAAAAACTACCTAAAAACAATGCCAAAAAGGGTATAAATTATCCGCTCATCACAACACCAAACTTAAATTGTTGCTTGTCCCCAAGTAACTAAAAACAAAATAGGATAAAAAGAAGAGAATATACAATAAAATCCAAAATATCAATGAAGCTTAGTTCCAATTAGATGAGCGGGACTGGTAGCCTTTTTGCTTCTGAACAGTTTTGGCATTTCACTTTATCCTTTGAAGTTCAGAATGATTGGCAGTCATAGGAATTCAGAATTCAGATAGTATTATTGATTCTCCTAGTTCAGTATGTTGATTCTTGAACACATCTACTTTATGAGTCTTGGTCGTGACCTTAAGCATTTTGTTTTCCAGTATTACCACCGGATACATAAATACAACAGACACATGACTGGGTGAACCTTTTTAGATTGTGACTCAGCTTTGCTAGAGTCCTGGTGCACGAATTTGTTACATGTCAATGTCAATATTGCTATTTTTCACAAATTCGCACAACTAACCAGCAAGTGCACTGGGTCGTCCAAGTAATACCTTACGTGAGTAAGGGTCGAATCCCACGGAGATTGTTGGCTTGAAGCAATCTATGGTTACCTTGTAACTCTTAGTCAGGAAAACAATTCACTTATCAAATTGAATTGCGAGGAATAAAAGAGCATAAAATAAATACTTGTTATGCAGTAATGGAGAATATGTTGGAGTTTTGGAGATGCTTTGTCTTTTGAATCTCTGCTTTCTCCCTGTCTTCTTCTTCACGTACGCACGTCCCTCCTATGGCAAGCTATGTGTTGGTGGATCACCGTTGTCAATGGCTACCATCCTTCCTCTCAGTGAAAATGGTCCAGGTGCGCTGTCACTGCACGGCTAATTATCTGTAGGTTCTCGATCGTAGCGGAATAGGATTTACTATCCTTTTTGCGTCTGTCACTACACCCAGCACTCGAAAGTTTGAAGCTCATCACATTTATCCAATCCCAGAATCCTACTCGGAATACCACAGACAAGGTTTAGACTTTCCGGATTCTCAAGGATGCTGCCAATAGATTCTAGCTTATACCACGGAGATTCTGATTAAGGAATCTAAGCGATACTCATTCAATCTAATGTAGAATGGAAGTGGTTGTCAGGCACACGTTCATAGGTTGAGAATGGTGATGAGTGTCACGGATCATCACATTCATCATAATGAAGCACGAATGAACATCTTAGATAGGAACAAGCGTGTTTGAATAGAAAACAGAGGTAATTGCATTAATTCATCGAAACACGGCAGAGCTCCTCACCCCCAACAATGGAGTTTAGAGACTCATGCCGTCAAAGAGTACAAAGTTCAGATCTAAAAATGTCATGAGATACAAAATAAATCTCTAAAAGTTGTTTAAATACTAGTGCAGAAAATGAGTAAACTATGATAGATAGTGCAGAAATCCACTTATGGGGCTCACTTGGTATGTGCTGGGGCTGAGACTAAAGCTTCTCACGTGCCTGGGCTGTTTTGGGCGTTCAACGCCAGGTTGTAACCTGTTTCTGGCGTTGAACTCCAACTTGTAACCTGTTTCTGGCGTTAGACGCCAGACTGCAACATAGAACTGGCGTTGAATGCCAGTTTACATCGTCTATCCTTGAGAAAAGTATGGACTATTATATATTTCTGGAAATCCCTAGATGTCTACTTTCCAACGCAATTGGAAGCGCGCCAATTGGACTCCTTTAGCTCCAGAAAATCCATTCCGAGTGCAGAGAGGTCAGAATCCAACAGCATCAGCAATCCTTTTTCAGCCCGAATCAGATTTTTGCTCAGCTCCCTCAATTTCAGCCAGAAAATACCTGAAATTACAGAAAAGTACACAAACTCATAGTAAAGTCCAGAAATATGAATTTTTCTTAGAAACTAATGAAGATATACTAAAAACTTAACTAAAACATCCTAAAAACTACATGAAATCAACCCCAAAAAGCGTATAAAATATCCGCTCATCACAACACCAAACTTAAACTGTTGCTTGTCCCCAAGCAACTAGACAAATAAAATAGAATACAAATAAGTCACGAAGTAATAATATCTCAGAGTTTTTGAGTGAAGCTCAGATTCTAATTAAATGAGCGGGACTAGTAGCTTTTTGCTTCCGAACAGTTTTGGCACCTCACTTTATCCATTGAAGCTCAGAATAATTGGCATCTATAGGAACTTAGAATTCAGATAGTGTTATTGATTCTCCTACTTCAGTATGTTGATTCTTGAACACAGCTACTTTTATGAGTCTTGGCCGTGGCCCTAAGCACTTTGTTTTCCAGTATTACCACCGGATACATAAATGCCACAGACACATCACTACAAGAAAATATGTCTATTGCCACGTTTTTAAAGCGTGGCGAAAAGATGAAAAAAGCGTGGCGATAGCTTTTCGCCACGCTTTTTGAGCTACCGCCACGCTTTTGAAAGGGTGACCTCTTGAAGGGTGGCGGTTGCTCTATCGCCACGTTTTTTTCAACTTATCGCCACGCTTTTTCTTTTGCCACGCTTTTTCTTTTGCCACGCTTTTTACAAATGGCCACCCATAAAAGCGTGGCCGTATGTGGAGATATGGCCACGCTTTTAAAGCGTGACCATATGAGATGTATGGCCACGCTTTTGAAGCGTGGCGATATAGAGAGATATGGCCACGCTTTCAAAGCGTGGCAATAGAGAGAGATATGGCCACACTTTTAAAACGTGGCGATAGAGAGATATGACCACACTTTTAAAGCGTGGCCATAGCCAGAGATACGGCCACGCTTTAAAAGCGTGGCAATAGCCTTGTAAAATTTAAAAAAAAAATCCTTTTTCTGATTTTTACCTTCATCGATACAAAATATAAATTTTTTAATTCTTTTGTTACCAAACTATAAATATAGTATGCAATTTTTATTACAAGACAAATCAAATACAAAATAAATCTCGAGTTTGCATAGGAAAGTGATTGTCCTGTTTACAATTTGAAAGAATTAGCAAACTTCTCTCACAACTGGTTGAAGAATTTAAGTTCCTATGGCGATGCCTTGTACAACAATCTATCTTAGCAATAAAATGAATATGTTCCTAACAAGTATCTCAAAACTGTAAAACCGCGGAGAGCACACTACTAATATGTTCTGCTTGGTTTAGTTCATGAAGCCGCCACAAGCTTTGGTCTGAATCATAGTTTGTAGCCTTTGAAACTAAACTAAACAAAACATGATATAATATGGTTCAAAAATCTCAACGGTAGTTTCTGTAGCCTGGGCTGTACATGCAACTTTCTGCATATTTGACAAGATCCTTAGGTCGAGGTAGATGAGAAGCAAGACCTGTTTTACCAAACACAGCACAAAAGATATAAGTATTGAAAAGAAAACAGAGCAAAGTTGTCTGAAACTCAAAACATTTCATGAAACTAACCAAGTTCATATGCCTTGCTGCCACGTTAGCAGCAATATGTGCTGATATCTTTCTGATATTTGAGAATGGAGGGTAAATCAGTCCTTTATCATAGTTCTCCTGTGACACTTGTGCAGCCAAAGCTTCAGCTGTTGCATAAGAAGAAACCGTTAGTGAGTTCTTGGTTCACCTTCTTGGAATTTAGATCGAATTGATTTTAGTGTATTTAATCTCTCTTAGTTTGAGTGAACTCACAGGCTGCCAAGAGCATCTCATCGCGGACGCAGATTGCATTGGAGATGATCAAACCCAAGCCAAAACCAGGGAATATGTAAGCATTGTTGGCCTGAACAGCAATGCAGGAAGCGCAAAAAAATAAAATGAAAAAATAAATATATAAAGGTCAGCCACTGAGATGTTTATATTGAATAACAAAATGTGTAGGTAACAAAGGTCAAATGAAACCTGTCCAGGAACAAAGACTTTTCCTTCATATTCAACAGCACTAGCAAAGATTGCTTGACCCTGCAAATTAAATTAAGATAAACAACATTAACATATAATGATATGTGTAATCTATTCTAAATTTCTGAGGCCAATTATATAAATAGTTAGTTACCTTGCTCCATGTATAAGCTTCTTCAGCAGTGCACTCAGATTGAGATGTTGGATTGGAGAGAGCAAGAATGGCAAGAATGTACAAAAATCATACACTATCAGAGATATAATCATGTACATATCAGGAAGAATAACTAAGGAATTCTCGCAACTAAAAGTGAACATATACAAAATTTAGCAGATTTTCAGTTATTCCTTTGCCTCCACAAGCAAATACCAGGTCACTTAATATCACTTATATCCAAGGAAACGAAAAAGAAAAATTAAGAAAATAAGCCAATTTATGTAATTAAAGTAAGCTAGATACATAAACTTGATTGCCTTGACTAATAAGGAAAAAAACAACAGTGCACAGGAACTGAACTGAAATGTGAACCAAAACAAGAGAAGAGAGAAATCAACAATTGAGATTAAAGTGAACAACATACAATTACAATTCTTATCATAAAAAATAAATAGCCAAAGAAAATTGTAAATTTCAGTGCAGGGAAGTTGTTTCTTGTCATAATCTTTGCATCATGCGCATAACTCTGCATGTAAAAGTAAACTCCCAAAGCTTGTCATTATATTCAGCACAGAATACAATGATAGATAAATAAAAGATCTTACAGATCTAATGCTCATATAATAATTACTTCAATATAATGACTGTTGTATTTCTTTTTTTTTTATTTCCCTTTCTATCTAACATCAAAATTAAAAAAAAATATATATTGCAAATAATGTGATTTTGAACCTAGTAGTTGATAAAGTCAAGAACTTGCATACATAAGTAAAAGTGTAAAACACATAATTGAATTACATGCATCAAAATTAAATCCGAAAACCAACAATTTCAAATAATAAACTAAAAATCCACGAAGCAAACAAGCAAATACCTCCAAAGATACTTCTAGAACCCCATCGCCAACTGTTAATCTCCTTTAATCTATTTCAACCAGTACCATCAAAATCAAAAGCAGTCATCAACACACACATCAGAACAAATTAAAACAACACTAATTCCAAACACATCAGAACAAATTAGAAGAGTAGATTTTCTGTTTAGATTCTCTCAACACTTCTAAGAACAGTAAAGCTGAAAAACTCAGTAGCTACTTTTCACATATATGATCATGATAATATATATTTGTTATTATTGTTTCACATTTTCAACAAACCATAGGAAAATGGTACATAGAAGTCTAAAACTTTATCAAGAACCAAAAATGTAGACATAGTATATATATGATTGGTTCATCATTTTCTCTCATTCTTGGAGTAAAATCTCAGTACCAAGTAGAAGAAGAACCTGTAAAGAACACCCCAAGCTAGCAGGGTTAAGATATCATACCTGGTGAGTACATGAATTATGGGCTGGGTGCTGCCATCTCTCAACGGGTTAAATGGGCTGGGTATCGGATCATCATGTCCACCATGGAAGCAAGCAGCTGCACACAGTCATTAATTAAAATCACCAACATACACACATTATTTACTAATTAACTAACTAGAATCACCACTTCATGCCTTTTCTCTCTTACCTGCGCAGTATATAAACCTAAGCAGCGATGGCGCGGAGATAGCGGGCTCGGTGAGCGCCGGAGGCAGAAGGCCAGTTGTTTCCTTTGTTGCGGTTGAGTGCTCTTCTAGCGGCGGCGACGGCACAGTCAAAACGTGCATTGACTGTGCAAAGCAAGCGAACCTCTTGGTGTTAGGGTTTTGCCATTGCAATGCAGCGGTATGACAACGCCATATGCATGCAGTGAGGACTTCGAAGGTAGTAGAAGATTGAGCAACATGACGAGGGTGGAGGACAGAGAATGGCAGCGCGGAGGAAGGAAAGGCGACCTCCGTTGGCTGACCGACACCGTGAGTAGTGAGCGCAGGGAATGCGAGCGCCAGCAGAGACAGGTTAAGGGAGACGACGGAGGGAGCGCCGGCAGAGGAGAGAGGAGA
>NC_029785.2:47189955-47214474 GCF_000816755.2 Arachis ipaensis | reverse complement strand
ATTCATGTTTAATGATGATGAGAAAAATAAATTATAGCTTAATTGGAGATAAAATAACTACTAATTACTACTATAACTTCTAAGGTAAAACTCAAATAAGAATAATTATCACAGAGTTAAGGTTAAGATTAGAGCTCAACAACCTTGAGTTTGGGATGTGGATGTTCCTCTAGTTTGTGGAGTGCTTGGTCCTTCAAGAGATAACTTCTGACGCTTCAGTTCCTTTAAGTCACGCCCTTGCTCTTCTTGTTCCCTGAGCAGTTTGCAGAGCATAATGTTTTGATTTTGCTATTCTTCCTTTATTTGGTCCATAGATTCTTGCAACTTGGTGACAGATGCTTCAAGCTATTCCCAATATTCAAATTGAGGGACTTCCGAGAGGAATTCTTGCGCCCTCCTCTTGATGGGGTCATCCTGCATTTGTTGTTTTTCCATTGTGGTTTTAGTGATTGGTTGCTCCACTGAGATGTACTCCGTTATTCCCATCCTTACTCCAGCATCTTTGCAGAGCATAGAGATTAGGCTTGGATAAGCCAACTAGGCATCTTTGGAGTTCTTGTTTGCAAGTATGTAAAATTCAGATGGAATCAGTTGATGAACTTCCACTTTTTTTTCCAACATAATGCAATGGATCATCACTGCTCTTTTGACGGTGACTTCAGAATGGTTGCTAGTGGGCAATATAGAACGCCCAATGAAGTCCAGCCATCCTCTGGCGACTGGTTTGAGATCTTCTCTCTTGAGTTGATTTGGGACTCCCTTGCTGCTGGTGGTCCACCTGGCTCCAGGGATGCATATATCCTCTAGAATCTTATCCAGGCCCTTGTTTGTTCTCATCATTCTCCTATTGAAGGAGTCTGGGTCATCTTTCAGTTGAGGTAGCTTAAAGATCTCCCTGATTTTGTCAAGGTGGATGTGAACAATCTTTCCTCTGACCATAGTCCGATAGTCATAGAGGGCAGTTCCAGATATTCTCTGCCTGTCTGTTTGCCACAGATTAGCGTAGAACTCCTGAACCATATTCCTTCCCACTTTTGTTTCAGGATTAGCTAGGACTTCCCAGTTCCTGTTTCGAATCTGCTCTTGGATCTCCGGATATTCATCTTCTTTCAGATTGAACTTGACTTCCGGGATCACTGATCTTAGACCCATTATTTTGTAGTAACGGTCTGAATGTTATTTGGTTAAGAACTTTCCTTGATTCCAAAGTGGTTTTGGAATACTCTCTTTCTTGCCTCTTGGAGTGGTTTGTTTTCCTTTAGGAGCCATGATCTTAGTGGGTATAATTTAGTAATCACAGATAAACACACCAAACTTAGAGGTTTGCTTGTCCTCAAGCAAAAGAAAAAAAAGGAGAGGGATAGAAGGAGAGCTAGTGTCGAATGGTGGATGAGAGGAGGGAGGCCGAATGTGGATTTAAAACGGGAGGGGGTGGGTTTTCGAAAATTTTAAAAAAGATAAGATAGAAGATATGATTTATAAAAAAAATATGTATGATATGAAAAGAGGTGATTTAAAATTGAAAAGTTATGAAAGATATTTGAAAAAGATAAATTTGGATTTTGAAAAAGATAATGTGGAGATTTGAAAAAGATATTGATGAGTTGAAAGGATTTTAGAAGGAAAAGAGATAGATTTGTTTTGGAAATTTTGAAAAAGAGTTGGATTGGATTGAAAAAGAATTTGTGTTTATGGATTAAGATACATTTGATATTTTTAAAGTAGGGTTTTTAGAAATTAGGGATTTTAGAAATTAGGGTTTGTAACATGTTTATGCAAGAAATCATGAATTGAAACATGAAAATTAAAATTAAAATGAAAAATATGAAGTAAAAATGAATTTACCTCCTCCCCACCATCCTGGCGTTAAACGCCCAAACACTGCATGTTTTGGGCGTTTAACGCCCAATTGCTGCTTCTCCTGGGCGTTCAACGCCCAGCTGTTGTTTCTTTCTGGCGTTGAACGCCAGGAACTCCTTTGTCACTGGGCGTTTTTCTGAACGCCCAGGACGCTGTAAATCTGGCGTTAAACGCCCAGAAGGAGCTTCTTTCTGGCGTTTAACACCCAGATAGCTATTCCTACTGGCGTTTTCTTGCCAGTGAGCTCTCTTTCTCTGTTTTGTATGCTGAATTCTTCTGTAACCTTGTGAACTTATACAATTGACTCTTTACCTTAGTAGCAATGAACTTTATATAAACAAATAAAATCAAGAATAGGGCAAAATAACAGAAAAAGTCTTCCCAATGGCTGGGTTGCCTCCCAGCAAGAGCTTCTTTATTGTCTTTAGCTGGACCTTGCTGAGCTTTTAATCTAGCTTTAGCCTTGAGCACTCTTGCTCAACATTGCCTTCAAGATAGTGCTTGATTCTCTGTCCATTAACAATGAACTTCTTATCAGAATCAATGTCTTGAAGCTCCACATAACCATATGGTGATACACTTGTAATCATATATGGTCCCCTCCACCGGGATTTCAGTTTCCCTGGGAATAGCCTGAGCCTAGAGTTAAACAACAGAACCTTTTGTCCTGGTTCAAAGATTCTAGATGACAGCTTTCTGTCATGCCACCTTTTAGATTTCTCTTTATAAAGCTTGGCATTTTCGAAAGCAGTGAATCTGAATTCCTCTAGCTCATTCAGCTGGAGCAATCTTTTTTCTCCAGCTAATTTGGCATCAAAGTTTAGGAATCGGGTTGCCCAGTAGGCTTTATGTTCCAGTTCCACGGGCAGGTGACAAGCCTTACCATACACAAGTTGGTACGGAGAGGTCCCTATAGGAGTCTTGAATGCTGTTCTGTAAGCCCACAGTGCATCATCCAAGCTTCGTGCCCAATCCTTTCTACGGGTACTTACAGTCCGTTCCAGGATTCTTTTCAGTTCTCTGTTAGAAACTTCAGCTTGCCCATTTTTCTGTGGATGATATGGAGTCGCCACCTTGTGGCGAATCCCATACCGGACCATGGCAGAGTAAAGCTGTTTGTTGCAGAAGTGAGTGCCCCCATCACTGATTAGTACCCTAGGGACACCAAACCTGCTGAATATATATTTCTGGAGGAACTTCAGTACTGTTTTAGTATCATTGGTGGGTGTGGCAATGGCCTCTACCCATTTTGATACATAGTCAACTGCCACCAGAATATAAGTGTTTGAGTATGATGGTGGAAAAGGCCCCATGAAATCAATTCCCCATACATCAAATAACTCAATCTCCAAGATTCCTTATTGAGGCATGGCATAACTATGAGGCAAATTACCAGCTCTCTGGCAACTGTCACAGTTACGTATAAACTCTCAGGAATCTCTGTAGAGTGTAGGCCAGTAGAAACCACATTAAAGGACCTTGGTGGCTGTTCGCTCACCTCCGAAATGACCTTCATATTGTGACCCATAGAAATGCCATAAGATGCTCTGTGCTTCTTCTCTAGGCACACACCTACAGATTATTCCATCTGCACATCTCTTAAAGAGATAGGGTTCATCCCACAAGTAGTAGTTTGCATCAGAAATTAATTTTTTCTTTTGTTGCCTGCTGTACGCCTTGTGTATGAACCTTGCAGCTTTATAGTTTGCAATGTCTGCAAACCATGGTGTTTCCTGAATGGCGAACAAATGCTCATCCAGAAAGGTTTCAGAGATCTCAATAGAGGGAGAGGGCGCCCCTTCTACTGGCTCTATTCGGGACAGATGATCAGCCACTTGATTTTCTGTCCCTTTTCTATCTCTTATTTCTATATCAAACTCTTGCAGAAGAAATACCCATCTTATAAGCCTGGGTTTTAAATCCTGCTTTGTAAGTAGAATTTAAGAGCAGCATGGTCAGTGTACACAATCACTTTTGATCTTACTAAGTATGATCTAAACTTGTCAATGGCATAGACCACTGCAAGCAATTCCTTTTCTGTGGTTGTGTAATTTTTCTGGGCATCATTTAAAACACGGCTAGCATAATAAATGACATGCAGAAGTTTGTCATGCCTCTGCCCCAGTACTGCACCAATGGTGTGATCACTTGCATCACACATTAATTCGAATGGTAATGTCCAGTCTGGTACAGAGATAACTGGTGCTGTGACCAGCTTAGCTTCCAGAGTTTCAAACGCCTGCAGGCACTCTGTGTCAAACAAAAATGGCGTGTCAGCAGCTAGCAGGTTGCTTAGAGGTTTTTCAATTTTTGAAAAATCCTTTATAAACCTCCTATAGAATTCTGCATGCCCTAGAAAACTTCTGATTGCCTTAACATTGGCAGGTGGTGGTAATTTTTCAATTACCTCTATTTTAGCTTGATCCACCTCTATTCCCTTGTTTGAAATTTTATGCCCAAGGACAATCCCTTCAGTCACCATAAAGTGACATTTTTTCCAGTTTAAAACTAGGTTGGTCTCTTGGCATCTTTTCAAAACTAGTGTCAGGTGATCAAGACAGGAGCTGAATGAGTCTCCATATACTGAGAAGTCATCCATGAAGACTTCCAGAAAATTTTCCACTATATCAGAGAAAATAGAGAGCATGCATCTCTGAATGGTTGCAGGTGCATTACACAGCCCAAATGGCATCCTTTTGTAAGCAAATACTCCAGATGGTCATGTGAATGCTGTTTTCTCTTGATCCTGGGGATCTACTACAATTTGGTTGTAGCCTGAATAGCCATCCAAAAAGCAGTAATAATCATGACCTGCTAGTCTCTCTAGCATCTGGTCTATGAATGGTAAAGAAAAATGATCCTTCCTGGTGGCTGTATTGAGCCTTCTGTAGTCAATACACATGCGCCACCCTGTAACTGTTCTTGTAGGAACCAGTTCATTTTTTTCATTATGAACCACTGTCATGCCTCCCTTTTTGGGGACAACTTGAACAGGGCTCACCCAGGGGCTATCAGAAATAGGATAAATAATCCCAACCTCCAGTAATTTGGTGACCTCTTTCTGCACCACTTCCTTCATTGCAGGATTTAGCCACCTCTGTGGTTGAACTACTGGCTTAGCATTGTCCTCAAATAAGATCTTGTACATGCATCTAGCTGGGCTTATGCCGTTAAGGTCACTTATGGACCACCCAAGAGCTGTCTTGTGTGTCCTTAGCACTTGAATTAGTGCTTCCTCTTCCTGTAGATTTAAAGCAGAGCTTATGATCACTGGAAAAGTATCACCTTCTCCCAGAAATGCATATTTCAGGGATGGTGGTAATGGTTTGAGCTCGGGTTTAGGAGGTTTTTCCTCTTCCTGAGGAAATTTCAGAGACTCTTTCAATTTCTCTGAATCCTCTAGATCAGGCGGAACATCTTTAAAGATGTTTTCCATCTCTGATTCGAGACTCTCAGCCATTTTGATCTCCTCCACCAAAGAGTCAATAAGATCAACTTTCATACAGTCTTTTGGTGTGTCTGGATGCTGCATGGCATTGACAGCATTCAACTTAAACTCATCCTCATTGACTCTCAGGGTGACTTCCCTCTTTTGGACATCCATGAGAGTTCGTCTAGTTGCTAGGAAAGGTCTTCCTAGAATGAGAGTAGCACTCTTGTGCTCCTCCATCTCCAGCACTACGAAGTCAGTAGGAAAGGCGAATGGCCCAACCCTGACAATCATGTCCTCAATCACGCCTGATAGGTATTTAATGGAGCCATCAGCAAGTTGGAGACATATCCGGGTTGGTTTAACTTCTTCAGTTAAACCAAGCTTTCTGATAGTGGATGCAGGTATTAGGTTGATGCTTGCCCCAAGATAACATAAAGCTGTCTTGGTGCAATTACCCTCTAATATGCATGGTATCAGAAAGCTTCCGGGATCTTTAAGCTTTTCAGGGAAGCTTTTCAGAATGACTGCACTGCATTCTTCAGTGAGAAGAACTTTTTCAGTTTCTCTCCAATCCTTCTTATGACTTAAGATCTCTTTTATGAACTTGGCATAAGAATGTATTTGCTCAAGTGTTTCTGCAAACGGAATCTTTATTTCAAGAGTCCTGAGATAATCTGCAAAGCGAGCAAATTGCTTATCCTGCTCCTCTTGGCGGAGTTTTTGAGGATAAGGTATCTTGGCTTTATATTCCTCAACTTTGGTTGCTGCAGGTTTATTTCCTACAGAAGTGGTTGAAGAAGCCCTTTTAGAGGGGTTGTCATCAGCACTTGCGTGTGTCTGATCCCTCACTGGCAATTGAGTACTAGGGTTGGAAGCTGGAGTGACGTTAGACGCCAACTCCTCATCTGTTTCTGGTGTCTGAACGCCAGAATTGTGCTTCCTTTGGGTGTTCAACGCCAATTCCTTGCTTGTTTCTGGCGTTGAACGCCAGTCCTGAGCATGGTTTGGGCGTTCAGCGCCAGCCTTCCACCCAATTTCTGGCGTTTTAGCGCCAGAATTATTTTTCCCCAGGCTCTTACTATCCTCAGATGGAATTTGGGTAGTTTGCTGATTTCTTGGCTTCCTGCTGCCTTGAGGTGGGGTATTTAATGTTTTTCCACTTCTTAATTGAACTGCTTGGCATTCTTCTGTTATTTGTTTTGACAGCTGCTGCTTTGTTTGCTTTAATTGTTCTTCCATTATTTATATTAGCCGTCCTTGTCTCTTGTATTCTCTCCTTGAATTCGGCTAACTGTTTTATTAGAAAATCCAATTGCTATTTTAATTTAGTAGCTTGTTCAGCAAGACTGAGTTCAGTAGTCACTGTTTTAGCCTCTTCTTTCATGGAAGGTTCGCTGCTTAAGTACAGATGCTGATTTCTAGCAACTGTATCAATGAGCTCTTGAGCTTCTTCAATTGTCTTCCTCATGTGGATAGAAATATTGGCAACTTTGCTGCACCATGATAATGAGCTGAGGATTCAACTCAAAGCTATTGACTCCGATGGAGGGTATACAGATACTACTTCCATATGAAGCAGTAGTGGGGTTAGCATATGACCCCAGAGTCCTTCTGAACTGTTCATTTCCACTTAGATCCATGATGGAGAAAGGGAGATGATGTGGCTTTATTTTATTTATTTTATTATATTAAAAAAAATTCGAAATAATAAAATAAAATAAAATAAAAACTATAATAAAATAAAAAAATTGAAAATATTTTATGGGGATTTTCGAAAAAATGAAGAGAGAGAATAAGTGGTTAGGAGGTTTTGAAAAAGATATGATAAGATAAAATTTTTGAAATTGAAATATGAAGTTTTATGAAGAATTTCGAAATATTAGCTTAAAAATAGTTAGAAAATATATTTTTTTTGAATTTAATAAGGAAAGAGAAAAATAATAAAATAGCATAAGATTTAAAAATTTTTTAGATCTAATGCTCCTTGTTTTCGAAAATTTTGGAGGGAAAACACCAAGGAACACCAAACTTAAAAATTTTAAGATCAAGACACAAGGAAAACTCAAGAACACTTTGAAGAATCACAAGAACAACAAGAACATGAAGGAGGAACACCAAACTTAAAATTTTTAGAAAACCAAACTAAAATTTTCGAAAATTAAAAAAAGATTAACAAGAAAACACCAAACTTAAAGTTTGGCACAAGATTCAATCAAAGAAAAATTATTTTTGAAAAGAAAGATTTTAAAAAGAAGATACCCAATTACCAAGAACATAGACCAACGCTCTAGCCAATTGGGCAGTAAATGTAACACTTGTTTTGAAGAAGTATTTTTAATAACTAAGAATAAAACTTTTTTGAAAACTAATGTTTTGAAAAGGCACACGAAAAACAAGAAAAGATGCAGATCAAGAAAAACTAAAAATCAAACAAGAAAAATAAACAAGAACAACTTGAAGATGAAGAAAGAACAAAGAACACAAATTTCAAAAATTTTTTTTAAAAGAAAATAAAAACATGCAATTGACACTAAACTTAAAATATGAAACTAAACTCAAACAGAAGAACTCAATTATTAGTTTATAAAATTTTTGAAAAATTTAAAAAAAAAAAGAGAAAATAAGAATTTAAAAAAAAGAAAATTTCAACCAAAAACAATAATAGAAGACTCTAAACCAAAAAGAAAAATTTTTCCTAATCTAAGCAACAAAATAAACCGTCAGTTGTCCAAACTCGAACAATCCCCGGCAACGGCGCCAAAAACTTGGTGCACGAATTTGTTACATGTCAATGTCAATATTGCTATTTTTCACAAATTCGCACAACTAACCAGCAAGTGCACTGGGTCGTCCAAGTAATACCTTACGTGAGTAAGGGTCGAATCCCACAGAGATTGTTGGCTTGAAGCAATCTATGGTTACCACACTCACGAGTTTGAAACTCGTCACAGTCATCCAATCCCAGAATCCTACTCGGAATACCACAGACAAGGTTTAGACTTTCCGGATTCTCAAGGATGCTGCCAATAGATTCTAGCTTATACCACGGAGATTCTGATTAAGGAATCTAAGAGATACTCATTCAATCTAATGTAGAATAGAAGTGATTGTTAGGTACACGTTCATAGGTTGAGAATGGTGATGAGTGTCATGGATCATCACATTCATCATAATGAAGCACGAATGAACATCTTAGATAGGAACAAGCGTGTTTGAATAGAAAACAGAGGTAATTGCATTAATTCATCGAAACACAGCAGAGCTCCTCACCCCCAACAATGGAGTTTAGAGACTCATGCCGTCAAAGAGTACAAAGTTCAGATCTAAAAATGTCGTGAGATACAAAATAAATCTCTAAAAGTTGTTTAAATACTAAACTAGTAATCTAGGTTTACAGAAAATGAGTAAACTATGATAGATAGTGCAGAAATCCACTTTTGGGGCTCACTTGGTGTGTGCTGGGGCTGAGACTAAAGCTTCTCACGTGCCTGGACTGTTTTGGGCGTTCAACGCCAGGTTGTAACCTGTTTCTGGCGTTGAACTCCAACTTGTAACTTGTTTCTGGCGCTGGACGCCAGACTGCAACATGAAACTGGCGTTGAACGCCAGTTTACGTCGTCTATCCTTGACCAAAGTATGAACTATTATATATTGCTGGAAAGCCCTGGATGTCTACTTTCCAACGCAATTGGAAGCGCGTCAATTGGACTCTTGTAGCTCTAGAAAATTAATTCCGAGTGCAGAGAGGTCAGAATCCAACAGCATCAGCAATCCTTTTTCAACCCGAATCAGATTTTTGCTTAGCTCCCTCAATTTCAGCCAGAAAATACCTGAAATTACAGAAAAGCACACAAACTCATAGTAAAGTCCAGAAATATGAATTTTTCCTAGAAAATAATGAAGATATACTAAAAACTTAACTAAAACATCCTAAAAACTACATGAAATTAACCCCAAAAAGCGTATAAAATATCCGCTCATCAAGTCCCCAGTTAGAGGTGCCCAGAGCTCTTAAGCGCACTCTTTTTGCTTTGGACCACGAATTTAACCGCTCAGTCTCAAGCTTTTCACTTGACACCTTCACACCACAAGCACATGGTTAGGGACAACTTGATTTAGCCGCTTAGGCCAGGATTTTATTCCTTTGGGGCCCTCTTGTCCATTTATGCTCAAAGCCTTGGATCCTTTTTACCCTTGCCTTTTGGTTTAAAGGGCTATTGGCTTTTTCTGCTTGCTTTTTCTTTTTCTTTCTTTTTTCTTTCTTTCTCTCTCTCTCTCTCTCTCTTTAAAGCTTTGTGTTTTTCACTACTTTTTCTTGCTTCAAGAATCAATTTTATAATTTTTCAGATTATCAATAACATTTCTCTTTTTTTCATTATTCTTTCAAGAGCCAACAATTTTAACATTCATAAACTTCACTATAAAAAATATGCACTGTTCAGGCATTCATTTAGAAAACAAAAAGTATTGTCACCACATCAAAATAATTAAACTAATTTCAAGATGATTTCGAAATTATGCACTTCTTGTTCTTTTGCAAATGAAAACATTTTTCTTTTAAGAAAGGTGAGGGATTCATGGAATCATTCATAGCTTTAAGACATAGACTCTAAACACTAATAATCATGTACTAGAGATAAAAACAAGACATAAACTAAACATAAAAGCAGACAAATAACAATTAAAAGAAAGGAAATTAAAGACAAAAATAAATGACTCTAATACTAATGCTCATGTAACTCCTAAAATAGGGCTCTAATAACAAAAGTTATCACATAGTTAGGACTCAACAACCTTTATTTTGAGAGATACTTGCTCCTTCAATCTGTGGGACGTCCAACTCTTCAAGGGGCAGCTTCTAGCGCTTTAGCTCCTGTATCTCACGCCCTTGTTTCTCTTGTTCCTTGAGCAGTTTTTAGAGTATGTTGTTTTAATTCTGCTGCTCTTCTTTGAATTGATCCATAGCTTCTTGCAACTTGGTGACAGATGCTTCTAAGCGGGCCCAATATTCAAATTGAGAAATTTCTGGGAGGAGCTCATGCGCCCTCCTTTTGATGGGGTTGTCTTGGACTTGAGGTCCATCCATCACTTTTTTGGTGATTGGGCGTTCAACTGGGATATATTCATCCACGCCTATCTGTACCCCTGCATCTTTACATAACAGACTGATCAAGCTTGGGTAAGCCAATTTAGCATTAGTGGATTCCTTGTTTGCAAATATGTAAATTTCATCAAGAATCAGCTGATGAATCTCTGCTTCTTTCTCCAGCATAATACAGTGAATCATCACTGCTCTCTTGATAGTGACTTCAGAACGGTTGCTGGTTGGGAGTATAGAACACCCAATGAAATCTAGCCAACCTCTAGCAACTGGTTTGAGATCTCCTCTCTTTAGCTGGTTTGGGACACCTTTTGAATTAGTAATCCACTTGGTTCCAGGGAGGCATATGTCCTCTAGAACTTGATCTAGCCTTTTATCCTTGGCCATTCTCCTGTTAAAGGACTCTGGATCATCTTGTAGTTGAGGAAGTTTGAGAACTTCTCTCACTTTGTCAAAATGGAAGTAAATAATCTTCCCTCTGACTATAGTCCGAAAGGAGTAGAAAGCAGTTCCCTCTAATCTTCGCTTTTCTGTCATCCACAGATTTGCATAAAATTATTGGACCATGTTTCTTCCAACATGTATCTCAGGATTAGCCAGGACTTCTCAGCCCCTGTTTTGAATCTGCTCTTGGATCTTCGGGTATTCATCTTCTTTCAGATTGAACCTAACTTCCGAGATCACTGATCTTCTGCACACAATTTTGTAATAATGGTTTGCATGTTCTTTGGTGCAGAAATTCTCATGCATCTAATGTGGTTTTGGATTGCTTTCTTTCTTGTCTCTTAAAGTGGTTTGTCTTCCTTTGGGTGCCATGAGATTAGTTTGTTTTAGCTCAGGGATCATAGAAATCACACCAAACTTAGAGATTTACTTGCCCTCAATCAAAATAAGAAAGAAAGAAGATGAATAAATGGAGAGAAAGATTCGAATGATGGATGAAGAGGGGCTGGCCGAATGTGTATTTAAAAGGGAGGGAGGGAATGGGTTTCGAATTATTTTTGAAAAAGATAAGATAGAAAGATATGATTGATAAAAGATACAATTTGTAAAATATGAGAGATTTGAAAAAGATATGAGGAAGTTAAATCTGAATTTTTGTGAATGCACCTAAGAAATAAAAGATAAGATGGATGAATTAAAAAGATTTGGAAAGAAATTGGAAAGGTAAATGAGTTTTTTTTCTTTTAAGAACATTTAAAATAAGGATTGAAAAGAGTTTATAAGATTATTAATTTTTGAAATTGGAAATTGAAAGATGAATATTTATAACATTTTTATGCAGAAAATTATGAATTAAAACATGAAAATTTGAAAAATTTTGAATTGGAAACGAAATTACCTCCCTGATGAGCGGATAATTTATACGCTTTTTGGCATTGTTTTTAGTATGTTTTCAGTATGATTTAGTTAGTTTTTAGTATATTTTTATTAGTTTTTAATTAAAATTCACATTTCTGGACTTTACTATGAGTTTGTGTGATTTTCTGTGATTTCAGGTATTTTCTGGCTGAAATTGAGGGACTTGAACAAAAATCAGATTCAGAGGTTGAAGAAGGACTGCAGATGCTGTTGGATTCTGACCTCCCTGCACTCAAAGTGAATTTTCTGGAGCTACAGAACTCCAAATGGCACGCTTCTAATTGCGTTGGAAAGTAGACATCCAGAGCTTTCCATCAATATATAATAGTCCATACTTTGAATAAGTATTGACGATGTAAACTGGCGTTCAACGCCAGTTCCATGCTGCAGTCTGGCGTCCAGCGCCAGAAACAAGTTGCAAAGTGGAGTTCAACGCCAGAAACACGTTACAAACTGGCATTCAACTCCAAGAATGACCTCTCCACGTGTAAACTTCAAGCTCAGCCCAAGCACACACCAAGTGGGCCCCGAAAGTGGATTTATGCATCAATTACTTACTTCTGTAAACCCTAGTAGCTAGTTTAGTATAAATAGGACTTTTTACTATTGTATTTACATCATATAATCTTTGGATTATCTTGGGATCATATTGATCACGTTGGGGGCTGGCCATTCGGCCATGCCTGAACCTTCATCACTTATGTATTTTCAACGGTAGTGTTTCTGCACTCCATAGATTAAGGTGTGGAGCTCTGCTCTTCCTCATGATTTAATGCAAAGTACTACTGTTTTTCTATTCAATTCAACTTATTCCACTTCTAAGATATCCATTCGCACCCAAGAACATGATGAATGTGATGATTATGTGACGCTCATCATCATTCTCACTTATGAACGCGTGCCTGACAAACACTTCCGTTCTACATGCAAACAAGCTAGAATGAGTATCTCTTAGGTATCTAATACAGAGGACCAAGTCCGAGATATTAGAATCTTCGTGGTATAAGTTAGAACCCATGGATGGCCATTCCTGAGATCCGAAAAGTCTAAACCTTGTCTGTGGTATTCCGAGTAGGATCTGGGAAGGGATGGCTGTGACGAACTTCAAACTCGCGAGTGCTGGGCGTAGTGACAGATGTAAAAGGAGGGTGAATCCTATTCTAGTATGATCGAGAACCTCCAGATGATTAGCTGTGCCGTGACAGAGCATTTGGACCTTTTTTACAGAGAGGATGGGATGTAGCCATTGACAACGGTGATGCCTTACAAAAAGCTTGCTATGGAAAGGAGTAGGACTGATTGGATGAAGACAGCAGGAAAGCAGAGGTTCAGAGGAAGGAAAGCATCTCTATACGCTTATCTGAAATTCTCACCAATGATTTACATAAGTATTTCTATCTTTATTTTCTATTTAATTATTATTTTTATTCGAAAATTCCATAACCATTTAACATCCGCCTGACTGAGATTTACAAGATGACCATAGCTTGCTTCATACCAACAATCTCTGTGGGATCGACCCTTACTCACGTAAGGTTTTATTACTTGGACGATCCAGTGCACTTGCTGGTTAGTTGTATCGAAGTTGTGAATGAAAAACGATTTATTAAGACGTGCGTACTGATTTTTTGGCGCCGTTGCCTGAGATCACAATTTCGTGCACCACTCCCCCTTGCTGTTCTGGCGTTAAATGCCCAGAATGATCGCCATTCTAGCGTTTAACGCCCATCTGGTGGGCATTTTAGGCATTTAACGCCCAGCCAGGTACCCTAGCTGGCGTTAAATGCCAGGAATCCTTCTTTACTGGGCATTTTTTTGAACGCCCAGAATGCTGCCATTTCTGGCGTTTAACGCCCATAATAATACCTTTTCTGGTGTTAAACGCCCAGAATGGTAGCCATTCTGGCGTTCAACGCCCAAAACGCCCCTTTACTGGTGTTTTGATGCTAGTGAGCTCTTTTTCTCTGTGATTCTTCTGCTTTATATTTTGAACCTCCATTTTCCTGACTTATTCACTGAAATGTATTAACTAACATGAACAACAAAATTAAATAGACTTATATAATTGTTATAAACATCTAATTTTTTATAATGGCTGGGTTGCCTCCCAGCAAGCACTTCTTTACTGTCTTTAGCTGGACTTTTGCCGAGCTTTTAATTTAGTCTCAGTTTTGTGCAATCTTGCTCAACATTGCCTTCAAGATAATGTTTGACTCTCTGTCCGTTGACAATGAACTTTTTATCAGAGTCCATATCTTGAAGCTCTACATATCCATATGGTGACACACTTGTAATCACATATGGTCCTTTCTATCGGGATTTCAATTTCCCAGGGAACAATCTGAGTCTAGAGTTAAATAGCAGAACCTTCTGCCCTGGCTCAAAGACTCTAGATGACAACTTTTTGTCATGCCATCTTTTTGCTTTCTCTTTGTAAATTTTAGCATTTTCAAAAGCATTGAGTTTGAACTCCTCCAGCTCATTCAACTGGAGTAATATTTTCTCTCCAACTACCTTAGCATCAAGGTTGAGGAATCTGGTTGTCCAGTAGGCTTTGTGTTCCAGTTCCATTGGCAGATGGCAAGCTTTTCCATACACAAGCTGGTATGGAGAGGTCCCTATAGGGGTCTTGAATGCTGTTCTGTATGCCCACAGAGCATCATCCTGATTTCTTCCCCAATCCCTTCTACGGGTGCTTACAGTCCGTTCCAGGAATCGTTTTAGTTTTCTATTTGAGACTTCAGCCTACCCATTTGTCTGTGGATGATATGGAGTTGCCACTTTGTGGTTAATTTCATATCGGATTAGAGCATAGTCAAGCTGTTTATTGCAGAAATGAGTGCCTCCATCACAGATCAGTACCCTAGGGACACCGAACCTACTGAAGATATGCTTCTGGAGGAACTTCATCACTGTCTTAGTATTATTAGTGGGTGTTGCAATTGCTTCTACCCATTTAGATACTACTGCCACCAGAATATAAGTGTTTAAGTATGATGGTGGGAAAGGCCCATGAAGTCAATACCCCATACATCAAACAACTCAATCTCTAAGATCCCTTGCTGAGGTATGGCATAACCGTGAGGCAGATTACCAGCTCTCTGGCAACTATTACAGTTACGTATAAACTCTCGGGAGTCTCTATAGAAAGTAGGCCAGTAGAAGCCACATTGGAGCACCTTTGTGGTTGTTCGCTCACCTCCGAAATGTCCTCCATATTGTGATCCATGGCAATGCCATAGGATCTTCTGTGCCTCTTCTCTAGGCACACATCTACGGATTACTCCGTCTGCACACCTCTTAAAGAGATATGGTTCATCCCACAAGTAGTACTTTATTTCAGAAATCAATTTTTTTGTTTGCTGCTTACTGTACTCTTTGGGTATGAATCTCACAGCTTTATAGTTTACAATGTCTGTAAACCACGGTACTTCCTGAATGGCAAAGATTTGCTCATCCAAAAAGGTTTCAGAGGTCTCAGTAGGAAGGAGGGACGCTCCTGCTACTGGTTCTATTCGGGACAGGTGATCAGCTACTTGGTTCTCTGTCGCTTTTCTGTCTCTTATTTCTATATCAAACTCTTACAGAAGAAACACCCATCTTATGAGTATGGGTTTTGAATCCTGCTTTGTGAGGAGATATTTTAGAGCAGCATGGTCAGTGTACACAATCACTTTTGATCCTACTAAATAAGATCTGAACTTGTCAATGGCGTAAACCGCTACAAGCAACTCCTTTTCTGTGGTTGTGTAATTCTTCTGTGCGTTATTTAAAACAAGGCTAGTATAATAAATGACATGTAGAAGCTTGTTATGTCTCTGTCCTAATTCTGCACCTATGGCATGGTCACTGGCATCACACATTAGTTCGAATGGTAATGTCCAATCTGGTGCAGAGATGACTGGTGCTGTGACCAGCTTAGCTTTCAGAGTCTCAAATGCCTGTAGACACTTTATGTTAAAGACAAATGGCGTGTCAGCAGCTAGAAGATTGCTCAGAGGTTTTGCAAATTTTGAAAAATCCTTTATAAACCTCCTATAGAATCCTGCATGCCCCAGAAAGCTTCTGATTCCCTTAACATTGGCAGGTGGTGGTAATTTTTCAATTACCTCTACCTTAGCTTGATCCACCTCTATTCCCTTGTTCAAAATTTTGTGCCCAAGGACAATTCCTTCTGTCACCATAAAGTGACATTTCTCCAAGTTTAAAACTAGGTTAGTCTCTTGGCACCTTTTCAGAACAAGTGCTAGATGGTCATGACAGGAGTTGAATGAGTCTCCAAATACTGAGAAGTCATCCATGAAAACTTCTAGAAATTTCTCTACCATATCAGAGAAGATAGAGAGCATGCACCTCTGAAAGGTTGCAGGTGCATTGCACAGACCAAATGGCATCCTTTTGTAGGAAAACACTCCAGATGGACATGTGAATGCTGTTTTCTCTTGGTCCTGAGGATCTACTACAATTTGATTGTAACCTGAACAGCCATCCAAAAAGTAGTAGTATTCATGACCTGCTAGTCTCTCTAGCATTTGGTCTATGAATGGTAAAGGAAAATGATCCTTTCTGGTGGCTGTATTGAGCCTTCTGTAGTCAATACACATACGCCACCCTGTAACTGTTCTTGTAGGAACCAGTTCATTCTTTTCATTATGAACCACTGTCATGCCTCCCTTCTTGGGGACAACTTGGACATGGCTCACCCAGGGGCTATCAGAAATAGGATAAATAATCCCAGCCTCTAGTAGTTTAGTGACCTCTTTCTGCACTACCTCCTTCATGGCTGGATTCAACCGCCTCTGTGGTTGAACCACTGGCTTAGCATCATCCTCCAATAGGATCTTGTGCATGCATCTGGCTGGGCTAATGCCCTTAAGGTCACTTATGGACCACCCAAGAGCAGTCTTGTGTGTCCTTAGCACCTGAATTAGTGCTTTCTCTTCCTGTGGTTCTAAAGTAGCGCTTATGATTACCGGAAAAGTGTCATCTTCTCCCAGAAATGTATATTTCAGGGATGGTCGTAGTGGTTTGAGCTCTGGTTTGGGGGGCTTCTCCTCTTCTTGAGGAGTTTTCAGAGGTTCTTCTATTTTCTCTAGTTCCTCCAGATCAGGCGGAACATCTTTAAAAATGTCCTCTAGCACTGATTCGAGACTCTCAGTCATATTAACTTCTTCCACCAGGGAGTCAATAATATCAGCGCTCATGCAGTCTTTTGGTGTGTTTGGATGCTGCATAGCTTTGACAGCATTCAACTTAAATTCCTCCTCATTGACTCTCAGGGTTATCTCCCCTTTTTGGACGTCAATGAGGGTTCATCCAGTTGCTAGGAAAGGTCTTCCTAGAATGAGAGTTGCACTCTTGTGCTCCTCTATTTCCAGCAATATAAAGTCAGTGGGAAAGGCAAATGGCCCAACCTTAACAATCATGTCCTCAATTATGCCTGATGGAATCTTAATGGAGCCATCAGCAAGTTGGAGACATATCCGGGTTGGTTTAACTTCATCAGTCAAACCAAGCTTTTTGATAGTGGATGCAGGTATTAGGTTGATACTTGCCCCAAGATCACATAGAGTTGTCTTGGTACCAGCATCCTCTAATGTGCATGGTATCATAAAGCTTCCGGGATCTTTAAGCTTCTCTGGTAAGCTTTTTAGAATGACTGCACTGCATTCTTCAGTGAGAAAACTTTTTCAGTTTCTCTCCAATCCTTTTTATGACTTAAGATCTCTTTCATGAACTTAGCATAAGAGGATAAGTGCCTCTGCAAACGGAATCTTTATTTCAAGAGTCTTGAGATAGTCTGCAAAGCGGGCAAATTGTTTATCCTATTCTGCTTGGCAGAGTTTCTGAGGATAAGGCATCTTGGCTTTATATTCTTCAACCTTAGTTGCTGCAGGTTTATTTCCTACAGAAGGGGTTGGAGAAGCCTACTTTAGGGGGTTGTTATCAGCACTTGCAAGTGTCTGATCCCTTATTGGCGTTTGAACGCCAGAATTGGGTGCAGTATGGGCGTTTAACACCAGATTGCCACCCTTTTCTGGCATTTGGACGCCAAAACTGGCCATCCACTGGGCGTTTAACGCCAATTTTTCACCCTTTTCTGGCGTTTGAATGCCAGAATCATTCCTCTCTTGGCTCTTGCTTTCCTCAGAAGGATTTTGGACAGTGCCTTGGTCATCCTCTGTCAGTTGTTCCTTTCTTGGTTTTCTGCTGCCTTGAGTTGAAACATTCAATGTCTTCCCATTCCTTAACTGAACAGATTGGCACTCTTCTGTTATCTGTTTAGATAACTGCTATCTTGTCTGGTTCAATTGTGCTTCCATATTCTTGTTGGCATTTTTAGTGTCTTGTAGCATCTCTTTAAATTCTGCTAACTGTTTTGTTATAAGAAGCAATTGCTGATTGAATTCAACAACTTGTTCTGGAGGACTAAGTTCAGTGGATAGTGCTTTAGCCTCTTATTTCATGGAGGACTCACTACTGAAGTACAGATGCTTATTTCTAGCAACTGTGTCAATGAGCTCTTGAGCCTCTTCAGTTGTCTTTCTCATGTGTATAGATCCACCAGCTGAGTAGTCTAGAGATATCAGGGCTTTTTCTGTAAGCCCGTAGTAGAAGATGTCTAATTGCACCCATTCTAAAAATATTTCAGAGGGGCATTTCCTTAGCATCTCTCTGTACCTCTCCCAGGCATTATAAAGAGATTCATTATCCTCTTGTTTAAAGCCTTGGATGTCCAGCCTTAGCTGTATCATCCTTTTTTGAGGGAAATATTGATTCAGGAATTTGTGTGATAACTGTTTTCATGTTCTTATGCTTGCTGTGGGTTGGTTATTTAACCACCTCTTAGCTTGATCTTTTACAGCAAATGGAAACAGTAATAATCTGTAGACATCCTGATCTACTTCCTTATCACGTACTGTGTCAGCAATTTGTAAGAACTGTGCCAAAAACTTAGTAGGTTCTTCCTGTGGAAGACCGGAATACTGACAATTTTGCTGCACCATGATAATGAGCTGAGGGTTTAGCTCAAAACTGCTGACTCTGATGGGGGGTATACAGATACTACTCCCATAGGAAGCAGTAGTGGGGTTAGCATATGACCCCAGAGTCCTTCTGGACTGTTCAATTTCACTTAGGTCCATGATGGAGAAAGGGAGATAATGTGGATTGTAAAAAAATTTATTTATTATTTTTATTTAAATTTTTGTTCGAAATTAAAGAAATTAAAATAAAGTAAATGGAAAAGATGGTATAAGTTTCGAAAATTAAAAGAAGAGAAATAAAAGAAATTAGAAAACTAAATCAATTAATTAATTAAAAGGATTTGAAAAATTATGGGTGAGGATTTTCGAAAAATGAAGAGAGAGAAAATGGTTGGGAAGTTTTGAAAAAGATATGTCTTAAAATTAAAGATACTTGTAAGAAAATAAATAAAAGAAAAGATTTGAAAAAGATGTGATTTTAAAATTTTAAAGATTAAAACTTTCTTAACAAGAAAACACCAAACTTAAAATTTTTCAATCAAACTAATAAAATAAGACAAGTAATTCGAAAATAAAAAAAGAAAAAGATTTTGAAAGATTTTATAAAAGATTTTCGAAAAGTATAGAAAGAAAATTGAAAAATAATTTGTTTTGAAAAAGATTTAAAAAGATAAATTTTTAAAATTGAAATTTTAACTTGACTAACAAGAAACTACCAAATTTTAAAATTTTGACTAAGTCAACCTAAGGAAATCAAAAATGATGAGTAAATAAAGGAAAAGATATTTTTTTTTAATTTAATGAAGAAAGAGAAAAATAATAAAATGACACCAAACTTAGAATTTTTAGATCAAAACAAAGAAAATAAACAAAAAAACTTTGAATGTCAAGATGAACACTAAGAACACTTTGAAGATCAAGATGAACACCAAGAACAAATTTTGAAATATTTTAAGAAAACAAAAATACAAAGGACACCAAATTTAAAGATTTTTATACTTTGGATACTAATAATTCGAAAATGCACAAGAAAAACAAGGAAAGACACACAACAAGAAAAACTAAAGATCAAACAAGGAAAATAAACAAGAACAACTTGAAGATTAAGAAAGAACAAAGAACATAAAATTCGAAAATTTTGAAGGAAAGTAAAAGCATGCAATTGACACCAAACTTAAAGCATGAAACTAAACTCAAACAGAAAACTCAAAGGAAAATTAAAGATTAATAAAGAAAAATAAGATTTTTGAAAAGAAAATAAAAGACTCAAATTTAGTGACTCTAAACCAAAAAGATAATTTTTTCCTAATCTAAGAAACAAAATAAACCGTCAGTTGTCCAAACTCGAACAATCCCCGGCAACGACGCTAAAAACTTGGTGCGCAAAATTGTGATTACACCTTTCACAACTCCGCACAACTAACCAGCAAGTGCACTGGGTTGTCCAAGTAATACCTTACGTGAGTAAGGGTTGATCCCACGAAGATTGTCAGCTTGAAGCAAGCTATGGTTATCTTGTAAATCTTAGTCAAGAGATTAATGATAAAATTGATTTTGTTTATGAAAAGTAAATAACATGAAATAAATGGTACTTGTGATTCAGTAATGAGGAACATGTTGAGATTCTGGAGATGCTCTGTCATCTGAATCTCTGTTTTCCTACTGTCTTCTTCTCCAAACACACATGGCTTCCTTCAATGGCAGGCTGTATGATCCTCTCGGATGAAAAATATCAGGTAGGGTTTATGCACGGCTAATCAACTGTCGGATGTCTCGTCTCGGATGAAAAATACCAGGTACAGCTACCGCACGGCTAATCATCTGTCGGTTCTCACTTGTGTCGGAATAGGATCGCTCTATCCTTTTGCACACTGTCACTGTGCCCAACATTTGTGAGTTTGAAGATCATCACAGTCATCTCCTCCCAGATCCTACTCGGAATACCATAGACAAGGTTTAGACTTTTCGGATTCCAAGAATGCTGCCAATTGGTTCTAGCCTCTACTACGAAGGTTCTAATCTTACGGACTCAATTCGTGGATCAGAGACCCAAGAGATACGCATTCAAGCTGTCGCCCAATGACTATGTTGAGCTCAGATAGAACGGGAGTGGTTGTCAGGCACGTGTTCATAGATTTGAGAATAATGATGAGTGTCACGGATCATCATATTCTCTATATTGAAGTACGAGTGAGTATCTTAGAATAGAATCAAGCGTGATTGAATAGAAAATAGTAGTAATTGCATTAATCTATTGAAACACAGCAAAGCTCCTCACCCCCACCTATGGAGTTTAGAGACTCATGCCGTGGAAGATACAATATGAAATGTAAAAAATGTCATGAGTTTTCAAATGAATCTCTAAAAGTAGTTTTTATACTAAACTAGTAACTTAGGTTTATAGAAAATGAGTAACTAAGTGCAGATAGTGCAGAATCCACTTCCGGGGCCCACTTGGTGTGTGCTAGGGCTGAGCATTGAAGCTTTCACGTGCATAGGCCATTCTTGGAGTTAAACACTATCTTGGGTGCCAGTTTGGGCGTTTAACTCCATTTTGGTGCCAGTTCTGGCATTTTACTCCAGAAAAGGGTTTCTAACTGGTGTTTAATGCCAGTTTGGGCCATCAAATCTCGGGCAAAGTATGGACTATTATATATTGCTGGAAAGCCCAAGATGTCTATTTTCCAAATCAATTGAGAGCGTGCAAATTGGGCTTCTGTAGCTCCAGAAAATTAATTTTGAGTGCAGGAGGGTCAGAATCCAACAGCATCTGCAGTTCTTTCTCAGCCTCTCAATAAGATTTTTGCTCATGTCCCTCAATTTCATCCAAAAAATACCTAAAATTATAGAAAAATACATAAACTCATAGTAAAGTCCAGAAATGTGATTTTTTCATAAAAACTAATAAAAATATAATAAAAAGTAACTAAAACATACTAAAAACTACCTAAAAACAATGCTAAAAAGGGTATAAATTATCCGCTCATCAGCGTCGCTCACGCGTTTGCGTGTGTAGCCAAAATCTGCATCCACGTGTATGCATCGATGCAAGTTTTCCAACTCCAAGTTTTGGGCTTCCTATCGCGTACGTTGGGGGTAGCGTTTGTCCACCAACGTTGGCTTGGTCTCGCGTACGCGTGACCCACGCTTACGCGTCGATGGTAAATTTTGCCCTTTCACGCGTGCGCACAGCTCATGCGTAAGCGTGAATTGCTCTTCCACGCGTACACGTCCTTGACGCATACGCATCGCCCAAAATTTTCCCAGCTCCAGTTTTTAAAACTTTTCGAGGACGTTGGAGGTAACGTTCGTTCACCAACGTTCCCTCCAACGTTGGCACCCAGAATTGCACTAATGTTGCATACCCCCTTTTCCTCCAACGTTTGAGGTAACGTTGGTGAGCCAACTTGGCCACCAACGTTACTTCCTCTGCTTTGCTTCTTCCTCTACCTTTTTCTCTTCTTTCTTGCTTCTTTCTTGCCTCTTTTTCACCTGTTATCAATCAAACAATTTCATCAAAGTTTGCTGTAATCACAAGGTAATTTCATCATTCATAACATCAAGTAAAATTAGCATAAAACCATATGAAAAAGCACATAAATACCCATGTCTGATTGAACTAAGGAAGGCATGAAATTCCAATCCAATTACTTACTTATGGTGTAAGAAAGTGCATGAAACCTAATGAAAATAAGTGAAAAATGCTTATGAAACTAGCATAAGATGACTTGTCATCAGTGGCCAGTCAATGTGAGTGTTGATCTTCCACTAGTTAAACCCCATATCTGCTCAGATGAACATTTTAAATCCCAAAAATTATTGTATGAAAATTACATGCTAAAAATCAGTATACCTTAATAATTAAACAAGAATCTTCCAATGTTCAAGTGGAACAGTACGAGGACAATTCTTTATATTATAAACTAGTGGCATTTTTTCCTTATTTTATTCAGATGCATAATATAAGCTAATGTGAGACAACAATGCAAAAGTATAAAGACACGAGTGCTTCCTTTCACATGAAATTTCTCTCTTACAAATAAGTTTACTTAGAAAACCTGCTATTAGGTTAGATTATCACAGCCTCACAAATCACAACACAACAGAAGCAACATTTTTACAAAAACAATTTATGTGTATAAGTTTGAAAATCATTGAGCCATTATATCAAACAGTTCCTGAGCATCTTATGAATAGTAGTTCAATATACCTATTTTTACATTTTTTTGTCAGTTTTGTCCAACTCAAATGTATTTTAACCAAATAGAGAAAATAAGTTATATGCTGTATCGAATCAGCAACATTAGTAGTTACATCAAGGATCCAGAACTTCTTATTAATTCCTACAACAGATACAGCTGATAAAAACACTAAATCAACTAACAATTATAAATAAAATTAATTATTAAGTAAAGATTAAAGAGGATTAATGGTGCAAGAAGCTAACAAAACAAGAGAACTGGAACTCAACAGACCGTGGGACGAGCAAAGGATGGAACCGGCGAGAAGACAACAGTGCAGTGAGAAGACGATGGCGCAAGCGACAACGCAGGTGACAAGAGGATGAACCAGAGATGAGACAACGTGAGCTAGAGTGACAATGCATACACGCGATTGTGGTTTCAATTTACGAACTGTGAGATTGATGAGGCAGAGCGAGATATCGGAGAGGTGGAACAACAGATGATTGAGGAAGAGCGAGAGGTGGTTTCACAGCATGAGAGTGAGAGTGAAAACGATTGTAAGTGATTTTTGCGAGGTGGTTTCACCGCATAAAGGTTTTGATTTTGAGAGCTATCTGAGAATAGGTAACCATTTTTGTAAGATTTTTAAAAATTTAATGGTATTTGCTAACATTTGAGTATAAATGTTGCCTAAAATTTAATTTTATGATAATTACTAACATTTTAATAATTGTTACTAAATGTCTAAAATATAGTAGTGTCATTTAATTATATATCATAGAAAACATACCAAAACAGGCAAGAGTTTATGTGTAGCTCTATACTTGTGTGTATTCAACATTTTGAATGCGAAAACAACACTTGAGAGAATGACACAGTTTTTCTAGGAACAAAATAACATTGCCAATCACATTCACATGTCCGATCCATAGGATGTTATTCATAATCAGTTATGTTGTAATATTATAAGATCTGAAAAAACTTTCACCTGTTATAGCAATCTGCATTTGTGAAGCGAATACTCAATTACTTAACTATTCCTCTGACAGGGAGAGAAATGCAGAAATAAAAAAAGCAATATACTATGTATCAAGAAATGCAACAAAGATCGGGATGTGATTGAGCTTCTCCAAACTTGAAGATAAAAAAGAGTACTAATCCATGCATAAACATTTTCTTTATGGAAGAATAACTTACGATTATAAATGCATTTTGATTCACTGATTTGATGATCCATCCAATATACCTTAGAAAAAAATGAGAAGAACTGTATGCAGCCTTGCCAATCCAGTTGTCAGGCTCATAATTGGAGACCTTTAGTTTGCGATGCATATATTCAAGCAAAAGCCAGATCGACTCTACAAATGATATAGTCAGATAGCCAAGAGCCACAAAACCAAGATTGTAATGCATAAGCCTCTTCATGGAGGAAATGACTAAAAGGGGAGGGATTTCTTGCTGCACCAAGAAAGATGAACTATTTTTAGTAACATACAAAATAGAAGTTTGTAACTACACTAAGAAAAAAAAGTTTAAGTGTTTAACCAACTATTAATCTAATTCAAACCTTTATTATATCAAATGAAGCAACCT
>NC_029785.2:47172866-47189891 GCF_000816755.2 Arachis ipaensis | reverse complement strand
AAAATCTCTAGAGAATAAGATGCATTTCAATTAAGTTAAACTAAAGCTCTAGAGAAGAAAAAGGAAAAGAGAAAGACAGAAACAAACTAAAGAGATTAAGACTTAGAATTAACACTTCATTGTATGCTCAATCAAGGAATTGGCTGTAAATAATTTTCAACCTCCTATGCAACTTCACTAGCTAGAACTAAACATTGTAAGTGAAGGTGGAAAAGAAATATAGTGAAGTAAAGCAACAAGAAGAAACAAACTTTGAACTTTATATCTCATACAAGTAAGAAACTAAGAATATTCAAAGCAAAAAGTGATATCCAACTTATATCGATAAATGACGTGACTTATATTATTTGTGCTTTCTTTTGATTTGCCTCTCCTTTACATATCCTTCATCATAATCCAAAATTTTTCACATATTCATACAATGTGAAAGTAGAAAACCAGAGTCAAATGGCAAGAACTCTTGCAGTAGCATCAAATTAGAAAGGTTGGCTGGACCCTGTGGCAAGAGCAGAAACAGTACAATTAGATAAGGCATATAAAACAACTAACTTCATCAAATATTAGGCAATATCCTACATTAAAATATCTTCAACTTGAAAAAAAGTAAACTTGCTTTAAGTAACATGCGAGAGATTAAAAATAACTAACGTGCCAATATTAAATAAGAACTCATAAGCATTACTCTCTGTTGCCTTTAAATGGATCTGAAATTATCACATGGCATATTGATAATCATCAAGAAGAATACTCTGCTACATTAGATCTTATAATAGTCAGATGGACTCTAAGAACACTGCAAAGAATACGACAATAATGACATATGACATTAAAAAAGTTAAATGCAATCACAACTCAGATTTTCTAGTTGATTAAATATACACAACACAATACACGAAGCGGCAATCCGGAAACAATGAGCCATTACAGATAGCAGGAGAACTACTCTTTTCTCTTCCAAGTATATCTTTTAACACTTTCCAAATAGCACAAAACCAAGGTCCAAATGCGAATAAGCACCATTAAATATTTCTGAATAATCATATTTCTAAATCACCTCTTTCATCATATACAATAAGAGTATATTACTATATCCCTTACACTCAATTAAATGATTTAATCAGCATCGTCATCATCATCATCATCATCATCAAAATATTCATCTTTACTATCATCAATACCATTTTCAGCAAATTTCAGAAGAAAACAAGTGAAAAAAACAAATGAAAATAACAAATCCCACTTTGTTTCTAATGCTTACGCAATCAAAATAAGCACAAAAATGCCGCATGTTTAATAGAGATTAAAAAAAATAAGTCCTTAGCACCCAAAATCTCATATAAAAAAACAAGGACTTCATCATCTTCATCTAACTCTTCAAAATCAGCATTCAAAGCAACTGACAAATTCAATATATATAATCTGTTGATATAAAATATGGAGAGAAAAATTACTCCTCAAATCACCTTTGATTGCTTTAAGTTGTTAATTGAAATGTAATTGTTAGTGTTCAATCAATTGACAAATCCAAGAATCCAAATAAAAAGGTGAATAAGAAAATAAAACCCGAATAAAGAAATAAAATGAATAAGGAGAAGAACCTGAGATGCTAGTGGTGGCGATAGAGGCCAGAGGCGACTGTGACAAGAAACTCGTGCAGGTGCAGCAAATTCGAACCACAGATAGAGCAGATTTGGCAGAAGAAAGGAAGCATGGGAGCACTGCTTCGTGGTCAGGGTTAGCAGAAATAGTGCCAATCGAAGCTCATGGAGTAAGGGTTAGGATTAATAAGATTTGGGGGGCTCATGGAGCAATGGATTTTATAGTAAAATTAGACAAAAATCAATTAGCTAAAATAAGAATTAGACTTGTAACAAACACAATTAGCTAGTAAAAATTAGACAAATTTCAAGGATTCACCTCGTTTTGCTGCTCCATCATTGTAAAAAAATGAAATCAATGACCTAGGAGAAAAAAAAGACAAAAATAGAAAGTGAATACTCAAACAAACAAAGAAAGGAAGAAAGAGCAGAACTAATGATGGATGGTGACGGTGAAAGGCTAGCAGCGAGATAGACTAGAGGTGATAAAAGTAGGACGCTCATACATCTACAGCAGATTCAAGCAACGCACACTTAGAACGAGATGGAGAGCAGATTCGGAGAAAGAGACAAAACAGAGGAGCTCGACATCGATAGAAGTAGGGCTAATAAAGTTCGGGACGAAGGTCGAAGTAGATAACGACTAAGGACGATGGCGAGAGAAGTCGAGGAATGAGCAGATACAGGGAGAGTAAAAATAGAATGAAACAGAAATAGGGAAAGTTGAAGCCGAACCCTTGATGGATTAAAAGAGTTAAGTTAGCGGTGGGTTTGTAAAAATCGTTGCAAATCAAATCATACCAATGCTTGGTGCGTGGCAGAAGTTAGGCCAATTAAGAGATTATAATATAGTAGAACAACGTTGTGAGTATAGCTCTTAACCAGCTAAAATCTGCCTCACGAATTTAAAAAAGAGTGTCACAAAAATTTTAGAATAGAAAAATATTGGGAGTATGAATCCCAGGTCGTCTCCCAACGAGTTGCGAGAAATTATGCTATTTTATTAATTAGGAATTTTCCGAGAGTTTTAAGAGTTGAATAATGAGCAATTAAATAAATGTAGATTTAAGCAATGAAAATAAATTAAGAATAATTATTGATATTCTAAATAAAAAGCCTTGATTGGGGGGATGATTAATTGGAAGTTCTATCCTTGTTAGGATCTCTTAAGTGCAGTATTAAAAAGGTTGTTGTTTTCACGTAGTTAACCCTTACTAAATAAAGGAAAGTCAAGTGATTAAGCTAACCCTTATTCGCAAATCCTAGTCCTCTCCCTTGGGAAGGTCTAGCGTTAATAAATACAGAACTAGCCAACAATTTTCAAATTAATCAACACTTAAGCCTTCCAACTCAAGTGTCTCCTTTTAATCAACCCCCACGTCAAGTTTTGGATCTACTCCATTGACATGGATATAATACTCAGAAAAATATAAGAAGACATAATAAATTAATTAAAATAAAATAGAGACTGAATTAATTAAAAATAAAAGTAATCCTCTTTATCAACAATCCATGAAAATAATCCAATCAGAACTCTAAATAAAATAAATAAGGATATGGAAGAGTAAGGGACAAAGTAGACAAACTAGAATGATGTCTTCAACGGAGGTAATGACTTCTTCAATATCCAAAAGAATAAGCTAATTAACTATAAATGTAAAGAGAACCTAGAGGGGAAGTAATCCTCTCTAAATTCAGATCTAAAAACCTAAAACTATCCTAATGAGAATATGTGAATGTATCTAAAGTTGTGTAAAGAGGTATTTTGAGTCTCTGCATGTTTCTTGACTTTATTCTATGTTTCTGGGCCAAAAACTGGGTCAAAATGCGGCCCAAAATCGCCCCCAGCGTTTTCTGTTAATTATGGAGATCGCGCAGGTCACGCATACGCATCGTCCATGTGTTCCTGTCATTCAGCGATTTTCCTTGTCAGGCGAGCGCGTCGTTCACGCGTTCGCGTCATTCGTGCGGACTCCAATCCACGCGTAGGCGTCAGGCACGCGCACGCGTCGCTACATTTTTCTATATTCCACGCGTTCGCATCAGCCATGCGCTCGCGTCAGTGTTTGCTGGTAATATCCTAAATTTCTTGTGTTCCTTCTATTTTTGCAAGCTTCCTCTCCATTCTCTAAACCATTCCTGCCCTATAAAGCCTGAAACACTTAACACACGGATCACGACATCAAATGGTATAAAGGAGAATTAAAATATACTAATTAGAGGTTTCTCGGAAGCAAGTTTTTAATCATAAAAAATACTAGGAAGGAATTATAAAATCATGCAATTAGTATGAATAAGTGGGTGAAGACTTGATGAAACCACTCAATTAAACACAAGATAAACCATAAAATAGTGGTTTATCAACCTCCCCACACTTAAACATTAGCATGTCCTCATGCTTAGCTTAAAGAGATAAAATAAATGAGTAGGGAAAAGTAAGACTCATGCAATGCAATGCAACCTATGTATATGAATGCAACTATATGATAAAATGATTTTGTCTACTTAGTTAAAAATAAATAAATTCTTTCAAGACAAAAATAAATCAAATTTCACTAACTCAAATCATACAATAAAAACAAGTAGACTTGTAGGAAGACAGCTTATGAAAGCAGGGAACATAGAATTAAGCATTGAACCCTCACTGATGGTGTATGTGCACTCTAGTCTCTCTAGTGTATAGGGTAATCACTCTACTCTTCTCTAATCATGCTATCTAAACCTTGTTCTTCACCTAACTAATCAACAAGTATTTAATGTACCAATGCAAAACATCATGAGGTCTTTTAAAGGTTGTAATGGGGCCAAGGTAAAGGTGAGGTATATATATGACTAAGTGAGCTATAAATTGAATCCTTGATTATCCTAAGCTTTCACCTAACATACATACTCTATTTTCTTCTTAGATCATCCTTAACTACCCAGAATTCTCCTACTTTTGTTTTACATACTCATGCATCAACTTTTTTTCTTAACTTGTATTACATATGCATTGATTTTTTTGAACTTAATTTAGCATTGGGGTAATTTTTGTCCCCTTATTCATTTATCTAATTACTTAATTATTTGAAAAAAAAATTATTTTTTTATTTTTTATTTTTTTATTTTTTTTTGAAGCATAAACATAACATTGCCAATGCACATGGATTTTTAATTTTTCTTAGTTTCACATGAGTAGGTACCCAAATTCCCAATATTTTATCATGACACATTCCCTTATTAACCAATGTTCCCACAGTTTCCCATACTTAATTGATACACACTTCCTATCTTAAGCTAACCAAAGATTCAATTTGGGGTATTACTTGTTTTTCCACTTAAGGCTAGTAATGTGGTAAAATATAGAACAAATGGGATTTAAAAAGCTCAAAGTGGCTAACAAAGGTAAATGGAAGGGTAGGCTTTTTGGGGTAAGTGAGTTAATAAAATAATGGCCTCAATCATATGCATGCATATAACACATTAAATATTGGACATATAGGATGGAACAAAATATAGATTACAATCATAGAGAAGCAGACACACAAGAATAAAATTTTTATGGTTAAATAGTGTAACCATGTCATTAAGCTCAAATCTCACAGGTTGTGTGTTCTAGCTTTAAACCATGTTCCAAATACAACTTCCAAACAAATTTAATACAAAAGTTTTGATTTAAATTAGTGAAATTTTTCAAAAATAATGTCTTAAAAAGAAACTTATTATTTTCAACCAATTAGAATATGCATGCAAATAACCTATGCAATTTATCCTATCCTAACAAAAGAAAAATTAACTAAATATCCTATTTATTGGTGTTTAAGGAAGAGAATTTACCTCCGGAAGTCAGGTACTGACCGACCTCCCCACACTTAAAACTTGGCACCGTCCTCGGTGCCATCTGTCAGGAACAACAGGGGCTAGTAACAGCATCTCCACAATCAGGACCGTCATGGCTCCCTGTGCTGGTGAATGAAGTGGAGTTCGGGGTGTCTGCATCTTCTTTAGGTGGGTGGTTACCAACAATCAGCTCCTTGAGGTGTGTAAATCTGCGCTTGTTACAACGCTCTCTCTGCTTTCCTTTCCGGTCAAGTCGATCTAGCCTCTCAAGTATCTGATGTAGCAGTTGGTTTGTTGAAGGTTCTTGTGATGTGGGAGGAGAAGGAATGTCTTCTGCTGGTTCTGTGCTCCAGTTGATAGTGACAGCTGGAGGTCTGATATACTTCCCGTTAGGGTCGTATTGATCATCTCGTGGAATCATGGCCTTGGTGTTCCTAGCTCTGTAGGAGACTCCGGCTGTTGAGACTAGATCTGAAAATAAGGCGGGAAAAGGTAGGTTGCCCGCAATCTGTACGTGTCCCATAGCATGCCAAATGTGTCTTGGTAAATTAAGGTGCTGGTATGTAAGGATACACCAGAGTAAAACAGCCATGTCTACAGTGAAGGAGGACTCATGAGTGCTCGAAAAGACGTAATGGGACATAATCTGTGCCCATACTCGAGCCTCCATGGTAAGTGCTGAAGCCAATATGCTCTTAGGTCGAGATCGATGGTATCCATAAATCCATCTGCTGCCAGGTTGTGCTATAACTCTGAGAACTGCGTCCCAGTCAAATTGATATGTCTGGCATTTGAATGAGGCTTCTTGGAATGCGTCCAATCCTTCTGGAGCAGGGGAAAGATCTAAAGCTCGTTGAATGGCCTCTTCTGTTATAGGAACTTGCTTCTGACGGACATAGACAGACTGCATGGTTGGCATGTGAAAATTAGAGTAGAATTTAACTACCCATAAAAGATTAACCTACCGTGACTGTCTCTGTAGAAATCCCCATTGTCTTCGTTTAATTTGCGGCTCAACAATGTTGGTTGGGAGGATGAGAAGGTACTCATTGTTATAGTTTCTCTCAGCCAGGATAGGGAACATTTGCTCACAGTAGCTGTTAGTGAACCGCACAGTGTCCTTTGCTGGGAAAGCTTTTTCTTTTTCATCGACCTTGATAATCCTCTTGATTCATTTTGTTGAGGGCTTTACTGCTGTTGAAGATGGCTCTGCGGCTATTGTTCTTTTTGTTTCTTTCCTTGCTGGTGGTTTGGGAGTAGCTTTCTCTTTACCTTTCCTGGTGGCCATCCTGAAAAAGGAAAAAGAAAATAACTTTAAAATTTTAAGGATTAGAGCAAGGAAGAAAAGGGTACAGGTGATAATCAATGCACGGTAAAGAAGGATGTCGTTAACACATGGTCTAGACTACATGTGAAAAGTTCATCAATGGAAATATAGCAAGTGCATGTGATGGCAATTTAATGCATGTTTATTGGCATGCTGGCAAAGGCATGAGTAGCATAGATCAAGCATTCAATGTCCAAGTTAGATTACCAACCCTTTCAAACTAACAACCTGTTTGTATTGACAATTATATTTAATCAATAAAATATAAAAGGGGTTTTGTGAAAAACAAGCATTAGAGTAGTAGAATAGTTTAAAATAGTGTGCAATGCCATACGGGCTTTTTTCACAAACACATAGCATGCATGGTGAATATGTTATTGAAAGTATTAATTTGAACATGCAAGCAACCTTTTAAGAAGTAATATTAATTGTCAAACAATTCCACAATAACTCACAAGCAAAATATAGAAGTAAGTAATCACCGAATTAAATTTCTAACACCAATTAAAGGAATAAAAAGAAAAAGAAAATATAGGTAATGAAAGTAAAAGAAGAAAACATATATAAAAATAATTGAAAAGTAAAAAAAATTAAGAGAGAAAGAAAAGAACCTTGATAATGGATGTGAAAAATAAGGAAGGGGAAAGTAAAAAGTGAGAAAGAATAAAGAAGGAAGAAAAGAGAAGAAAGAAATAAGAGGGGAAAAGAAAAGATTTAGATTTGGGAGAGCTAAGATAAGATATTTGGCTGATCTGGATAAGCTGTGCGTCGCTTGTGACGCAGACGCGTGGGTCACGTGGTGTGTGATAATTTCAGGTGACGCGGACACGTGAGTCACACGATCGCGTGAACTGATTTGTTCTATTGGCGCGAGTGCAGCCTCGCGTACGCACAACTCTCTGTTTTATACTTATTTTGCCAAATTTTGGGGTGACGCGTTCGCGTGGTTGACGCGATCGCATGAATGGCCATATTTTGAAAACGACGCGGCCGCGTGGAGCATGCGCTCGCGTGGTAGGGCTTGTGCTTCTAGCATCATTCCAGCCCCACTCCACTATAACTTGCTGCCATATCCCCATTTACGTCGATTTTGCAGGGCCACGCGTTCACGTGGCTGACGCCAACGCGTTGGGAGGCTATTTCGCAAACGATGCAAGCGCGTCAGCGACACTGGCTCGTCGCGTGCCTCTCTCTCTTTTTTTTATATGCAGAATGCAAATGAAAATGCAGGCTATATGCAGTTATATGCAGAGGTTATGGAAAGAGTCATTAACAAAATAAAAAATGGAATAAGGTAAAATAAAGCAAAGACTGAAACTGAACGATCATATCATGGTGGGTTGTCTCCCACCTAGCACTTTGCTTTTACGTCCTTAAGTTGGATGTCTTCAGGCTCATTCTGTTTCTGTTGGTGGGTCTTCCAAGAGGAAAACCTCTAGTTCTTTGTGATCCTTCATCTTCTCTCCATGATAAAGCTTTAGGCGATGTCCATTGACCTTTTGGAATTTGGAGCTAGAGGGATGACGCAAGTGAAAAACTCCGTATGGCTCTGCCTTTTCTACTCTGTAGGGACCTTCCCATCTTGATCTTAATTTGCCTGGCATAAGCCTTAGTCTGGAGTTATAAAGAATAACTATCTTCCCTGGTCTGAATTCTCTCCTTTTTATGTGTTTGTCATGGACAGCCTTCATATTCTCTTTGTATCGCCTAGAGTTGTTGTATACTTCTAGTCGAAGATTCTCTAACTCTGCTAGTTGCAGCTTTCTTTCAGCACCAGATTTTTCAAAATTCATATTGCATTCCCTTACAGCCCAGAAAGCCTTGTGTTCCACCTCTATTGGGAGGTGGCAAGCCTTTTCATACTAAGTGGAAGGGGCTCATCCCAATGGGTGTCTTATACGCTGTTTTATACGCCCAGAGTGCATCTTGTAGCCTTGCACTCCAGTCTTTCCTATAGGGCTTTACTATTTTCTCCAGAATGCGTTTAATCTCCCTGTTAGACACTTCTGCTTGTCCATTGGTTTGAGGATGATAAGCGGTTGCTACTTTATGAACAATTCCATGCTTCTTCAGTAATCCTGTTAGTCTCCTGTTACAAAAATGGGTGCCTTGATCACTCACGATTGCTCGTGGTGATCCAAAGCGACAGATAATATGGTTTCTAACAAAGAAAACGACAGTGTTAGCATCATCGGTACGGGTAGGAATTGCTTCCACCCATTTAGAAACGTAATCTACAGCTAACAGTATATAAAGATAACCATTAGAGTTTGTAAATGGACCCATGAAGTCAATGCACCAAACATAAAAAATTTCATAGAAAAGCGTAATCTGTTGAGGCATCTCATCCCTCTTGGATATATTACCAAATCTTTGGCATGGAGAACAAGATTTACAAAATTCAGTAGCATCTTTAAAAAGAGTAGGCCACCAGAATCCACAGTCTAAGATTTTTCTAGCTGTTCTTTGGGTGCCAAAATGTCCTCCACTCTTAGAAGAGTGGCATGCCTCTAAAATGGACTGGAATTCTATTTGGGGTACACATCTTCTAATTACCTAGTCAGCACCACACCTCCATAAATATGGGTCATCCCATAAATAATATTTAGACTCGTTTTTCATCTTGTCCCTTTGATGTTTATTAAAATTTGGAGGGAATGTATAGCTAACTAGATAATTAGCTACAGGTGCATACCAAGGAACTACTTTAGATACTGCTTGCAAACTATCAAATGGAAAAGTATCATTGATAGGAGTGGAGTCATCCTTAATGTGTTCCAAGTGACTCAAGTGGTCTGCCACTAAATTCTGGTTACCACTCCTATCTTTTATTTCTAAATCAAATTCTTGCAGCAGCAGTATCCAACGTATCAACCTTGGTTTGGACTCTTTTTTAGCCAATAAATATTTTAGAGCTGCATGGTCTGAGTACACTATTACTTTAGTACCAAGTAAATAGGCTCGGAATTTATCTAGAGCAAAAACGATAGCAAGAAGCTCTTTTTCAGTAGTAGTATAATTAGATTGAGCAGCATCTAATGTTTTAGATGCATAAGCGATTACGAAAGGATCCTTACCTTCGCGCTGAGCCAGTGCCGCTCCTACTACATGGTTGGAGGCATCACACATAATTTCAAATTGCTGGCTCCAGTCTAGTCCTTTCACAATTAGGGCTTGAGTTAGGGCGATCTTTAGCTTGTCAAACGATCTCATGCAATCTTCACTGAATTCGAACTCAATATCTTTCTGTAGCCGTCTGGATAAGGGTAATGCTACCTTACTAAAGTCCTTAATGAATCTCCTGTAAAAACCTGCATGGCCAAGGAACGAACGGACTTCCCTCTCAGAGGAGGGGTAAGGTAAACTAGAAATGACATCTACCTTTGCTGGATCTACTGAAATACCAGTTTTAGAGACAACATGTCCTAGAACAATCCCTTGTTTTACCATAAAGTGACATTTTTCAAAATTCAATACAAGGTTTGAACTAATACATCTGTCTAATACTTTAGCTAAACTATCCAAGCAAAGGTCAAACGAATCACCATATATGCTAAAATCATCCATAAATACTTCCATACAGTTCTCAATAAGATCTGAAAAGATATTCATCATACATCTTTGGAAAGTAGCAGGTGCATTACACAAGCCAAAAGGCATTCTTTTATAAGCATATGTTCCAAAGGGGCATGTAAAAGTGGTCTTCTCCTGATCCTCAGGAGCTATATGAATTTGAAAGTAGCCTGTATAACCATCTAAAATAAAATAATGGGATTTACCTGACAGGCGATCGAGCATCTGATCAATAAATGGCAAGGGGTAATGATCCTTGCAAGTAGCTTGGTTGAGACGCCTATAGTCAATGCAAACCCTCCATGAATTCTGCACTCTAGTTGTTAGGAGTTCTCCATACTCATTTTTTATTGTTGTGACTCTAGACTTCTTGGGCACTACTTGTACTGGACTAACCCATTCATTGTCTGAGATAGGGTAAATGATATCTGCTTCAAGTAGCCTGGTCACTTCTTTCTTGACAACTTCCAAGATGGTTGGATTCAATCTTCTTTGGGGTTGACGGACAGGTTTTGATTCCTCTTCTAAATATATTCTGTGCTCACAAACTTGAGGACTGATGCCTACTATATCCGCCAAGCTCCATCCAATTGCTCTTTTATGTTTTCTCAGTACACTAAGCAGTTGCTCTTCCTGTTGAAAAGTGAGTTCCCTTGCAATGATGACTGGGAAATTCTTATTATCCTCAAGGTAAGCATACTTGAGGTATGGAGGGAGGGGCTTTAATTCCAATTTCTGCTCATGGCTAGGCTCTGGATCATCCGGGGCTGGTGGTAATGGTAAGGTGTCTTCATTATGGTCAGAGGGTGTCCCCACACTCAGACTTTGCTCCAAGTGCTTCTCTTCTAATTCTTCTTGGTGAACTTCAGCTACAGTTTCATCAATAATATCGCACTAGAAGATAGAATGATCTTTCGGAGGGTGCTTCATAGCTTCATTTAAACTAAAACTTACCGTTATGCCATCTATTTCAAAGGAGTAAGTTCCTGAGTATGCATCCAGCTTGAATTTTGAAGTTTTCAGGAATGGTCTTCTAAGCAGGATTGATGATGGTCTTCCTGAGTCATTAGGGGGCATTTCCAGGATATAGAAGTCAATGGGAAATGTGAGCCCCTTAATGCTCACTAATACATCTTCAGTAATTCTAACTACTGTAATAATGCTTTTATCTGCTAACACAAAACGAGCTGCCAACCTTTTTAAGGGAGGGAGCCTTAGAGTATCATATATAGACAACGGCATTATACTAACACATGCTCCTAAGTCACACATGCAATTAGAAAATATTACACCTTCAATGGTACAGTTTACCATACATGGACCTGGATGACTACATTTTTCAGGTATACTTCCCATTAAAGCAGATATAGAACTACCTAAAGGAATAGTTTCTAATTCATTAATTTTATCCTAATGAATGCATAAATCCTTCAGAAACTTTGCATATTTAAGTACTTGCTGAATAACATCAAAAAGGGGAACAGTTACCTCAACCTTTTTGAAAATTTCTACCATTTTGGGATCAAGTTCCGTCTGCTTTCTGGTCTTTCTTGCAAGGTGTGGGAATGGGATAGGGATGGCGCTACTTGCAGCTTCTGCATCCTTTGGTGCTCCATTCCTTGGCTGAGATAATTCTTCTTCAACATTGTCTTGTACTTCCTCTTCCTCTTCAGCATCTTCCATTTCAGCGTCTTCTACTTCTATTGAGTCTTCAATTAGGGCATGTTCTATTGGGCTTGGCTCCTCTTGGGTCCTCTCTGGCAGTGTGGTTCCGGACCTCAATGTGATGGTATTGATGCCACCCTTGAGGTTAAGTAAGGGTTGAGAAGGAATTCTACTGGAGCTTGAAGGTTGATTGGTGGAAGCAGGTAGTGATTCTATCCGGGCGGCGAGAGCTTGTAAAGTGGCATTCAGACCATTTAAAGTGGAGTTAAGTGTAGTCTGCATGTCTTGTTGTCCTTGTGTAAGAGAATGAAGCATCTCGTCATTTGATGAGGAAGTGGGATAAGTGATCTGTGGGACTTGTTGTTGATTATGTTGGGGTCCTTGTGACTGTCTTAGGTGAAGAGCTCTGTAAGGTTGGTTCTGATTCTGCTGTCTATTGTTGTTATTCCACCTCTGGTTTCCATTGTTATCTCTGCCTCCTCTGTTATAGTTATCTCTCCAGCCATAGTTTGAATTATCTCTCCAACTTTGGTTGTGGTTGTCCTGCCATCCTTGGTTATAGTTTCCTCCTTGGTTGTAGTTGCCGCCTTGTTGATTGTATCCTTGATTCGGGTGGTCATAGAAGTTATGAGTAGCTGCCACAGTGTTATCTTCTTCTTGGAGCTGCGGGCATTCATCAGTATAATGACTATAGTCAGCACAGATTTTGCATATTCTTTGTGGGACTAGTTGTCGGCTTTATTGTGGTATGGCAGGCTGAGCTTGTTGTTGTTGGTTCAACTGCATCTGCTTTAATAGGTTGGTCATTTCACATATACTCTGTGTAAGAGTAGAAGTTTCAGTGCTGGAGGAGACCTCTGCAATAGCTTTTGAGTGGGTGCTCCTATGCCTGTGATTTCTAGTAGACTCAGCTAAGTCACTGATCAGTTGCCATGCTTCATCTGCGGTCTTGTACTTTTTTAGAGAACCATTACTAGCACCATCTAGTGTGGTTTTATCCCGAGGCTTCATGCCTTGAGTGAAATAGTTGATTTACACTAGCCTGTCAATCATATGATGGGGGCATGCGTCCAAAAGGTTCTTAAAACACTCCCAGTACTCATAGAGAGTTTCTGATTCTCCTTGAATAATGCATGAGATCTCTTTCCTTAGTTTGTCAGTAACTTCAGCTGGAAAGTATTTTTCCAAAAATTCTCTCCTGAGCGTATCCCAGTTGGTAACAGTTGCTTCCGATTGGGAGTAGTACCACTCCCTTGCCTTTCCCTCAAGAGAAAATGGGAAGGTGGTTAACATAATAGAAGTTTCATTCGCACCATGACGCCTAACAGTAGAACAGGCTGTCTGAAAATCCCTTAGGTGCTTAATAGGCTCTTGAGCAGGTAAGCCATGAAACTAGGGCATCAAGTTGATTAATGCAGTCTTTAGCTCAAAATCTGTAGCCAGAGTCGGATGATGTACTTGGTACTGCTGTAGTGTAAAATCTGGGGCTCCGGCCTCCTGGAGAGTAATCCTCCTAGGTTCTGTCATGTTATCTGCACGTGAATCAACTGAATCAGTAGTAAAGGAGCTTATTTCGTTCTCAGATGGCGGTTCAGATTCACCCTCAGATGAGACTGGTAAATCAATAACAATCACTTCACCACCCTCAGAGGCTAACCTGCGTCGAGCTCGCCTAATACGTGAAATAGTTCTTTCAATTTCAGGATCAAACGTGGCTAAGCTCGGATCAGGCAGTGAATGCGTCATTCAATGAAGGGAACATATAGCTCATGGTAATAAAATAAAAATAAAATATGCAAATAAATAATAAAAATAAAAATATGTACACTAATTAATAATTTAGCACACAATTGTAACTTCCCCGGCAACGGCGCCAAAAATTGGTGCATGGCAGAAGTTAGGCCAATTAAGAGATTATAATATAGTAGAACAGCGTTGTGAGTATAGCTCTTAACCAGCTAAAATCTGCCTCACCAATTTAAAAAAGAGTGTCACAAAAATTTTAGAATAGAAAAATACTGGGAGTAAGAATCCCAGGTCGTCTCCCAACGAGTTACGAGAAAGTATGCTATTTTATTAATTAGGAATTTTCCGAGAGTTTTGATAGTTGAATAATGAGTAATTAAATAATTGTAGATTTAAGCAATGAAAATAAATTAAGAATAATTATTGATATTCTAAATAAAAAGCCTTGACTGGGGGAATGATTAATTGGAAGTTCTATCCTTGTTGGGATCTCTTAAGTTCTATCCTTTTTCACTTAGTTACCTTACTAAATAAAGGAAAGTCAAGTGATTAAGCTAACCCTTATTCACAAATCCTAGTCCTCTCCCTTGGAAAGGTCTAGCGTTACTAAATACAGAACTAGCCAACAATTTCCAAATTAATCAACACTTAAGCCTTCCAACTCAAGTGTCTCCTTTTAATCAACCCCCATGTCAAGTTTTGGATCTACTCCATTGACATGGATATAATACTCAGAAAAATATAAGAAGACATAATAAATTAATTAAAATAAAATAGAGACTGAATTAATTAAAAATAAAAGTAATCCTCTTTATCAACAATCCATGAAAATAATCCAATCAGAACACTCAATAAAATAAATAAGGATATGGAAGAGTAAGGGACAAAGTAAACAAACTAGAATGATGTCTTCAACGGAGATAATGACTTCTTCAATATCCAAAAGCATAAGCTAATTAACTATGAATGTATAGAGAACCTAGAGGGCAAGTAATCCTCTCTAAATTCAGATCTAAAAACCTAAAACTATCCTAATGAGAATATGTGAATGTATCTAAAGTTGTGTAAAGAGGGCTTTTGAGTCTCTGCATGTTTTCTGGCTTTATTCTGTGTTTCTGGGCTGAAAACTGGGTCAAAACGCGGCCCGAAATTGCCCCCAGTGTTTTCTATTAATTATGCAGATCGCGCAGGTCACGCGTACGCGTCGTCCACGCGTTCGCGTCATTCAGCAATTTTCCTTGTCACCCGAGCGCGTCGTTCACACGTTCGCGTCATTCATGCAGACTCCAATCCACTCGTACGTGTCAGGCACGCGCACGCATCGCTGCATTTTTCTACATTCCACGCGTTCGCGTCAGCCATGAGCTCGCGTCAGTGTTTGCTGGTCATCTCCTAAATTTCTTGTGTTCCTTTCATTTTTGCAAGCTTCCTCTCCATTCTCTAAGCCATTCCTGCCCTATAAAGCCTGAAACACTTAACACACGGATCACGGCATCGAATGGTATAAAGGAGAATTAAAATATACTAATTAGATGTTTCTCGGAAGCAAGTTTTTAATCATAAACAATACTAGGAAGGAATTATAAAATCATGCAATTAGTATGAATAAGTGGGTGAAGACTTGATGAAACCACTCAATTAAACACAAGATAAACCATAAAATAGTGGTTTATCACTACTCTTCTCAAAACTACAGCTAGAATCATTGTTAAATTTGCAAATTATGGTGGCTATCAAAACAGACACTAATAATCTGCCACTATCTTCCACTTCTATTGTAGTATGTAATACCTTACCACTCAGAGCTTTACTCCTAGGTCGTAAATCAAAGGTGGTGAGGCACTATGACCTCTAAAAATAAAATACATACATATATAAAAAGGATGATATAGCTAGGAGCCTTGGAAGAAAAAGGTACGGTCAAAACAAACTAAAGATTGGCCGCTCACGCAATACAATAAGATAGAAAGCTTATACAGGAAGGTAAAAGACATATATATAAATATAGAATTCTAACGCTAGGAGGGATAAAACATGTTTTTATAAAAAATCATAGAAAATGCACATATATATCTAAATATATAATATAAAAAACCCAAAAAGATAAATCTTCGCTTCCAAGAAAGCAAATCCAGCACGCTCAGCGAGGCGCGTCACGTCCTGCATCTGAAAAGCAAAAACATGTATGGAATGAGAACCGAGAGTTTTCAATATGGTAAAGGTGCCCACATAAATAATATATAAGGTCCCAGGAAAGTCAAAGGCATTCCTAGAACTCCGACACTCAGATTATAAAATCTAAAGATTTAAAACGAAAAACCATAAATGGGGTGGTCCTCTAAGATTCTAAACTTAACCAAAACCGTACTAAAACCCTCAAATCCTCCGCCTTTCTTCCAATCCTCCAACTTTGGTGAAACCACATAAACAAACAAGCAGACAATGACAAAGACAGGTAGGGTACAAGTAATGCAGATAGCAAGTATAACAATTAAGGAATTCCCAATTAAAGGACAAGTAAGCATTTCAAACATATGCATATGATGTATACCTATCCTATGGCTAATGAGTCTCATCTGTAGGTTATCAAGCCAACCCGACAAGTCCGGCTGTTAAACCCTGGACTGTCCTTCGATGCGCATCCCTAAGAGTCTACGCATTGATTTTTCTCATATATAAATTTTGCTCATTGGGGAAATCCTTCCTGAGAATTTATACGTGCCCGATCTCCCTTACGTCGTAGGATCAACAGAGTATCGAGTCTCAACCTAGAGCACGTGGTGGCAAGCCACTGCTCTTTATCCAGGAAAACTCGTATCTTAGATAAAATAAGTGCAAAAGCCTCAAATTCATTCATATTAATTCAAAATCATTTCATAATCATTCATTATAGCCATAACATCACTTATACATCATATATTTGCACTTTTTATATAAAATTCATCATAACCCGGAGCAAGTGGGGCGAACCACACCCTCGCATCTACCCGGAGAGCCTCTATACTAACCAACCTGGAACAAGTGGGGTGAAACCACAACCCTTGCATCTACCCAGGAGGTATGTTCTCATATGCCCAGGAGGAACAAAGGAGGGGATTCTAACCTCCCACCATCTCACTAAGGGCGATTTATAATACCAGGAGGAACAAAGAAGATCCTCACCTTCCACCATCTCCTGGGGTCGCACTTTCAAGAAAGAGTACTCAGATGAAACATTTATTCCTTTCTTTATTCAATTTCATAATATAAGAAGTATATATATATATGTGTGTGTGTGTGTGTGTGTGTGTGTGTGTG
>NC_029785.2:47167938-47172854 GCF_000816755.2 Arachis ipaensis | reverse complement strand
ACCTATTTCCTCTACACTCTGATATCTTTTCTTTAATCAACGCAGAACTCTCACTAAATCACCCTAGTTAACCTACCCATAGTACTTTGTAATCCTAAGTCACCGACTGTAAACATTAAACAGAAACTACCTCTTTTATCCTATTGAGTATACCCTTACTTGTCCTAAAGCTTAAACATTAGCTATCATACCTTAAAAGCAATTACAGAGGTTTGGAAAGCTAGAGAAATGGTTCAAAACTTCAAAAATCCACCTTTTAGAAAAGTAGTTAGGTGGTTTTGAAAAAGATAAGAAATAGAAAACGTTTTAAAATCAAACAAAAAGTCAAGTAGTTAATTGAAAAAGATTTGAAAATAAATTTTGAAAAGATAAGAAGTTAGAAAAAGATTTTGAAATTAAATTTTGAAAAAGATATGATTGAAATTTATTTGAAAAATATTTGAAAAAGAAATTAAAAAGATTTGATTTTTAAAATTAAAGTTGATGACTTGACTAACAAGAAACTAAAAGATATGATTCTAGAATTTAAAGATTGAACCTTTCTTAACAGGAAAGTAACAAACTTGAAATTTTTGAATCAAAACATTAAATGTTAGCAATAATTTCGAAAATTATGAAATAAAATTAAGAGAAAGATTTTGAAAATTAATTAAAAAATTTTCGGAAAACATGAAAGAAAAATGAAAAAGATTTGATTTTTGAAAAAGATTTGAAAAGATAAAGTTTTTAAATTGAAATTTTGACTTGACTAACAAGAAACAACTAAATTTTAAAAATTTTTGACTAAGTCAACCTAAAATTTCGAAATTTATGAGTAAAATAAGGAAAAGATATTATTTTTGATTTTTTTGAATTAATAAAGAAAGAGAAAAACAACAGAATGACACAAAACATAAGAAATTAAGATCAAAAACAAATAATGCATGCAAGAACACTTTGAATGTCAAGATGAACACCAAGAACAGTTTAAAGATCATGATGAACATCAAGAACATATTTTTGAAAATTTTTAAGAAAAGAAAGACATGCAAGACACCAAACTTAGAAATTTTTAATGTTTAGACACTAATAATCCGAAAATGCACATGAAAAACAACAAAAAACACCAAACAAGAAAAATTAAAGATCAAACAAGGAAAATCATCAAGAACAACTTGAAGATCAAAGAAGAACACATGATGAATTTTCGAAAATTCAAGAAAAATTAAAAACATACAATTGACACCAAACTTAAAATTTGACACAAGACTCAAACAAGAAACACAAAATATTTTTTTTGGTTTTTATGATTTTATTAAATTCTTTTTTCGAAAATAAAAATAAAAATAAAAAGCTTAAACATAAAATAAAATTACCTAATCAAAGCAACAAGATGAACCGCCAGTTGTCCAAACTCGAACAATCCCTGGCAACGGCGCCAAAAACTTGGTGCACGAAATTGTGATTCACACTTTTCACAACTCTGCACAACTAACCAGCAAGTGCACTGGGTCGTCCAAATAATACCTTACGTGAGTAAGGGTCGATCCCACGGAGATTGTCGGCTTGAAGCAAGCTATGGTCATCTTGTAAATCTTAGTCAGGTGGATTCAAATGGTTATGAGGTTTTGATAATTAAAAGATAAATAAAACATAAAATAAAATAAAGTTACTTATGTAATTCATTGGTGGGAATTTAAGATAAGCGTTTGGAGATGCTTTGTTGCTTCTGAACTTCTTCTTTCCTGTTGTCTTCTTCCAATCATGCGTGCTCCCTTCCATGGCAAGCTGTATGATCCTCTCGGATGAAAAATACCAGGTACGATCTCTGCACGGCTAATCAACTGTCGGATTTCTCGTCTAGGATGAAAAAACCAGGAATAGCTACCGCACGGCTAATCATCTGTCGGTTCTCACTAGCGTCGGAATAGGATCTCTCTATCCTTTTGCACACTGTCACTGCGCCCAATATTTGCAAGTTTGAAGCTCTTCACAGTCATCCCTTCCCAGATCCTACTCGGAATACCACAGACAAGGTTTAGACTTTTCGGATCTCAGGAATGCTGCCAATGGTTCTAGTCTATACCACGAAGGTCCTGATCTCAGATTCGGATGCTCTGTTGTCAGGAGAGACGATGCGAATCGCGGATCAAAGACCCAAGAGGATATACTCTGGCTGTCGTCCAATGACTACGTTGAACATCATGTAGACTGCTTGTGGTTGTCAGGCACACGCATCTTGGCTAAGCGAGTAACGAAGATAGTGGGTGATTGTCACGGGTCACCCCTTCATTCTGACTTAACTGAATTAAGTACAAGAGTATATCTTGGACAAGAAGTAGGCGTGAATTGAAAGAAAAATAATAGTACTTGCATTAATTCATGAAGAACAGCAGAGCTCCGCACCTTAATCTATGAGGTGTAGAAACCCCACCGTAGAAAATACATAAGAGAAAAAGGTTTAGGCATAGCCGAATGGCCAGCCTCCCAATTGTAACATCCAAGTCTAAACTCTATAAAGTCTCAAAGATGATAAAGTCTATTAATATAATAGTAAAAAGTGCTATTTATACTAAACTAGTTACTAGGGTTTACAGAAAATGAGTAACTAAGTGCAGATAGTGCAGAAATCCACTTCCGGGACCCACTTGGTGTGTGCCTGAGCTGAGCATTGAGCTTTACAAGTGCATAGGCCATTCTTGGAGTAAAATGCCAGCTTGAGTGCCAGTTTGGGCGTTTAACTCCAGTTCTGGTGCCAATTCTTGCATTTTACTCCAGAAAAGAGTCTCTGGTGGGCGTTTGAATGCCAGTTTGGGCCATCAAATCTCAAGAAAAGTATAGATTATTATATATTTCTGGAAAGCCCAAGATGTCTACTTTCCAACGCAATTAAGCGCGTGCCAATTGGGCTTCTGTAGCTCCAGAAAATCCACTTCGAGTGCAGGAGGGTCAGAATCCAACAGCATCTGCAGTCCTTTTTCAACCTCTGAATAAGATTTTTGCTCAGGTCCCTCAATTTCAGCCAGAAAATACCTGAAATTATAGAAAAACACACAATCTCATAGTAAAGTCTAGAAATGTGATTTTTGCATAAAAACTAATAAAAATATAATGAAAAGTAACTAAAACATACTAAAAATTATGTAAAAACAATGCCAAAAAGGATATAAATTATCCGCTCATCAGTGTTCGCGTACGCGAGCTACGCAGAGTAGGTAAAAAGCTGTTAAGTCCATAAATTCAGTTTTCTACACCTAACTTCCGACGTCCATAACTTCCTCTACAAAACTTCAATTCCCACAAAATTTATATTGTTTTAAAGCTTTTGAAATTATCTTTAATTCGAAACAAATTTCATTCAAAACCTAAATCCGAGGCTCAAGTTATGGACCACCGAAGTTGGTTAAAAATCAAGCTTTACCAAAAATCACCAAACCACAAGTTTTCCAAATTCTCAATTCCAAAACCCTTATTTCCTAACTAAAATAGCACCAAACATGTTCAAACCATAGTCATACACCATCCATTCATTTTACAACATACCACATCCTAAACCTCCAATCTAATCAACTTTTACAATCTCAATTCTCACCAATTTCAATATCAAACATAAAAAATCCACATTTCATGTTCATACCATAACTAATCAATCCAACCAACCAATTCAAAACCCATTTACATCAAATTCGACAATTATCATCATTATTCACTAAACATAATAATTCATATATTCATCTTATCCTATGGTCAACTAGCCTAAGTTTTTACGATACATTTTATCTTAACTATGAGAATCCAAAATCATACCTTGGCTGATTTCTCCCTAAGCTCAAAACCACCAAAAATTCAAGATTTAAGACTCTCAATCAACTCCAATTATTCCAGCCACCAAGGGTTTGTTCCAAGAGCTCTAATTCACCGATTCAATCTCCAATCTAACATAAATTCAATTTAATTCATACAATTTACTAAATTAGCACAAGGGTACACAAAATTGGGTAACCCACAAGGGTTTAGAGTCTTTTTTACCTTACCCATTGATGATTAGAGTATAATCCAATAATTATCCAATGTTAGATTGCACTTAAACCACCAAAATCATCAAAATCACTCAAAACTCAAACCAATTTTGTGGAGAAAGGGGACATAGAGAACTGGGCACAAATTACAAAGAGACTTTCACTTTGCTTAGATAGAATTGAAGAGGATTCCGAAACGAATGCGTGGCCACAAATGGCTTGTCAATCAGAGCTCCGGATTAAAAGTTACAAGGATTTGAAATTGAAAGTGGAACATGAGTTAGGGTTCTCTTACTCTTCTCTTTTCTCAACGTGGATTCCCCTTCCAAAAATGAAAACAGAAGTGTTGTGGCTGCAAGGGGGAAGAAAGGGGTTATATGGGTTGGGCCTTGGGCCTAATATGGGTCTGGTTCAACTAGTTTAGCCTGTTAGTCCAATTTTGGGCCAAAACCTTTAAAATTAGTGTCAAAATTCGTATTTTTAATATTTCTACTTTCCTAAATTATAAAATTTAAATTCCTAATTTTTTCAAATAATTATTAATTTATGAGTTAATTATTTATTAATTCCGCAGGTTTTACATAGTGAGTGTGTTGCGTGAGTGAGGCTGAATGGGTACAAAGAGGGGAAAAATTTTTTACAATGTGTTTATTTGGTGTTTTTATATTAGGCAATACTTTTAAAGCGCATCCAATACATAACAAACAGGTTACTCTTTAAAAGCATACTCTTTGATGAGAAAATTGTACTTATAGATATTAAGATAATGTTACGTTTTATAAGTGATCTTTATAATATCTAAGGAGATATTTTTCAAGTGATGCTAGAACTGTGTTTCTTATTCTCTTATAAAATGATAACATGGAGAAAAGTATAGCCTATTTAAAATAGAAAAAATAGGCTACGCTTTTTAAATAT
>NC_029785.2:47163142-47167885 GCF_000816755.2 Arachis ipaensis | reverse complement strand
ATTATAAAATGTGCACGGTGGTTTCATGAATTGTTCTGAAAGGACTACTGATAACTTTTTTGAGGCAATATTAGTTTGGTCCTCGAATTGAACAAATTAAATTAGCTAGTTGGGTCTCCAAACTTTTAAAATCACAAAATAAATTCTCTCCTTTTAGAATTGTGACTCCCATTAGTCTCTAAACAAACTTATGTCTCCCAACTGTTAGTATAATGTTAATCTAGTCGTAAGTTATGCTATAATACCTAGTTGGTATAAATACATTTTAATTATAATAAATATCGGTAATGTTAGAGAGAAAAAAAATCAAAATTTGTCTTATTTAACATTCATTAATTGTTGTTAGAATTAATAAATGTTAAATATAAAATTCAAAAAAATTAAATTAAATAAATTAATTAAATTAAAATTGCGTTAATGGAAATTAAGACACTTGAAATATGTAAAAATATTAGAATTTATAATTAGAAATTTAACGGTAAAAATTAAATCAAGCATGAAAATATAATTATTTTGAGAAAAAATACTTACCGGTGTTAAAATTATTTGTATCGGCTTAACTCTATCCGATACTGCGAGTCAGGAAAACTAAAACTATGAAAATGTCAAGAAAAAATATTTAGAACATAAACTCGAGCACTTATCTTAAAAGGTTTGGCCCAAGGTTAGGCCAAACGGGCTAAGATTAAGATTGGGCCTCACTTGGGCCTAAAGCCCAAACCCACCCATTAACACCCCTCTCTCAACACTCATTTCAGCCACATTTATCACTTATAAGAGAAAGAGGGGCGAATAGAGGAGAGAAAGGGGAAGAAGAAAACCCTAACCTTCATTATCTTCATTTGGCCATAACTTTTACTCCGGAGTTCCGATTGACGAGCCATTTACGCCCACACGAAACTTATCTTCTCCTCTTCAATTCTATATAATTAATTTAGTGAGTAACTCGAAATCCTAGCTCCAGTTTCTCATTCAATTCTGAATTTATTTTGAGCTTGGGTATTGAAGATTTTTGGTGATTTTGATATTATAGGAGTTCTCTAACTTGTGTTCTTGGTGGTTTTCATCACTAATTTTAGTGGATATAGATAAGAACCCCTTTTTTCTTCTTTGTTCATCACTTTCTATGAGCTTTAGTCTCGATATTATGCTAAATTGTATGATATACTATTAGATTGAGTAATCGAAAGCTTGACTTAGTAGAATTGTGGAATTGAGGCTTGGAAATTTGGAAGAAAAAGATTGGAAGCTTGAAGTTGACGACATTAAAGTATGGGTTTGAGTTTCGGATAAATACCATGTAATGTGGCATGAAATTCTAGGCTAGTGGACCTAGGATTATTGTTTAATTATTGTGGTTGATTGTTTGGTTTAATAAAAATTGTGGTATATTGGATATATGGTTGATCAATAGCATTAATTTATGAGGTGAAGATGTATAAGTATGTATATGCATGATTATGAATGTGATTGATGTGGAAATTAGGTCGGAGGCCGTGATACGGTGAAAACTTTTTTATATGATAAATTGAGGTAAGTGGTATGAATTGATGCATGATATTGAGTATGTATGTTGAAACTTTAATTGAGAATTTAGATATATGAATGTTGAATGTTGTTGAGAAATAGATATAGTCGACATAATGTGTTAAATAAGTTGGAAGTGGGTTGATTTAGGCTTGGAATGGTTGAGGATTGATAAATGAGTATTTGGAATGTGTAGAAATGGATTTGGAATGGTTTAGGATTGAATTGGATTGATAATTTATGAAATTTAGCAATGGTGTGAATTTGATAAAAATAGATTTTTAGCCAATTTTGATCGGCCATAACTTGGTGCTCGGAGTTCGAATGTGAATGAAATTTATCTTAAATTAAAGCTAGTGGGAAGATATGTAAAACCATCTAAGAATGAAGGAAAACAAAATTTTGTAGAGAAAGTTATGAGTGTTTGAAATTGGGTATAAAAATCTGAAATCTGAAAATTTACAGAAAAACCATAAATTCTAGTATGTGTGCGCACGTACATGGTTGTAAGCACGCATAAATCAGAACGGGTGAAGGGATACGTACGCACAACTGGTCATGCATATGCCCAAGCTAGGAAACACTTCTGATTTGTGCATATGCAAAAGTCCTTTTTTCTCACATAATCTTTATTTTTGACTGTTTGGCTTTTTTGGCAAACTTGTAAACTTTCATAACCCCTGTAATGAGTATAGAGATGGTGGATTAGAGGGTAGAAAGCATTGGAAAGGAAATTATTGAGTCAAAATGAGTTGGAAGTTATTGAAGGGATGAGCTTATACGATTGGATGATGGATATGAGTTTGATTGATATGATACCTATCTGGGTAGATGCAAGGGTTGTGGTTCGCTCCACTTGCTCTAGGTTGAGATTGGAACTCCCTGGGTAGAGAAAAGGGTGTGGTTCACTCCACTTGCTCCGGGTTGAATTTGGAACTCCCGAGGTAGATGCAAGGGTTGTGGTTCGCCCCACTTGCTCCGGGTTGAGATTAAAACCACCTGGGTAGATGCAAGGGTTGGGGTTTATCCCACTTGCTCCGGATTGGGATTTGAGACACTTTGTTGATCCTTTGTCGCAAGATGTTGCCGAACACTTAGACCTTCTAGGATGATTTCCCCAAGAGAATTTGATAAATATAAATACCTCTTAGGAATGCGTGCACTGAGGGACTGTCCAGGGTTCACTATCAGTCATGTCGTGTTTTGACTTATAACTGACAGATGAGCTCATTGGTCGTAAGACAGTTATGCATCTTTTGCATTTATGTGTATTGATTGGTGTGCATCTTGTATTTAATTTGTCTTGTTGCTTGAATAATTATATCTCTATGCTATTTGATCTAATTGCTTTATCTGTTCTCTCTATTTGTGGTTCTTTGTATTGCTTTGTATGTATTTGAACAACTGAAAGATCCCTTATGCTGGCGGTGGTGAGGCTGAGAGTTGTTCCTGATGTGGTGATTGGAGGTTTGTAAAAAACTGAAAATAGATAGATAGATTAGAGATCCTTAGACAAGTTACCATTTTCTGATTTAGTGAGAATCCTTGGCTTGGATCAATGAAACTTTGACGATTAAGATTGCTTAAAAAGTTCATATTACTTTATATTGTATCGATTCGACACTTTTATCTTACTGAAAACTCGGTGATTTGAGTTCTTACCCATATATTATTTTTATTTCTTAAATGCAAGTTCCAACGTTTCTCAATGAGTGAGAATTATGGCAAAGAAGACTTTTTGTTTTTGAATTATCAAAGTGTTTTACAACAAGGTAAAATCGGCTATATAGGAGAGGAATGAGATTGATATCTAAATCAGAAGAGAGTTTAATAACTAACTCTTATCAGATTCTGAATTGATAATAAAATCTATTTTACTTTCCTTTCCTTCATTATATAATGAAGATATTCGAACTCCTCCTTTTTTTTATGTCGAAGAAGGATGGAATACAATATATTATATTATCCATCAATCTTGTAATATGGAGTCCGTACATTCAATCCATATATAAGTTGGAAATTAAGTCATATAATGTTACACTAAGAAAAGTAAAAGAATATGAATCTTAGTAATACTTAAAATTAAATGAATAGATAAAATTAGGGGTAAGTACGATTTTGGTCCCTAAAGTATGGGCCAGAATCGAATTCGTCCCTCTTCTTATTTTGCCATTAAAATCGTCCTTAATGTTTTTTTTCGTATTAAAATCGTCCTTTTTATTTTTTTGGACAACAATGAAACAAAAATTTTTATTAAAAAGGACGATTTTAATACGAAAAAAAACATTAAGGACGATTTTAATGGCAAAATAAGAAGAGGGACGAATTCGATTCTGGCCCCATACTTAAGGGACCAAAATCGTACTTACCCCTGTTATTAAACAAATTATTTTATACTAGTTATAACTAGTAAAATCTAATAATGTTTAACCTAACAAGCAACTAGTAAAATCTCGTGATATACAATGCTATGTGTTTCCCTTAACATTTTAAAATAGAAAAGGTATTAAAAAATTAAGAAGTTCTTATTTATTTGTTTTAATATTGTAGAATTGAATGAGTTCTTATGCTTGTTTTGAAAATACAATAAATATTCTAGCAAAAAAAGTCGTTCATATTTAATATGTCCAATTTTAAAGTACTGACTTATTGTGAATACACAGTTTGAATTGAATCGCTTCAGCAAATTATATAAAGGAACTACTTGGACTCATACAATTAAAGCATGTAATGTAGTGCACAATTCGTATGTAAGTTGTATATAGGTTTGGTAAATTTTTTATTTTTTGAAAATAATTGTAATAATATTATTTTTTGAAAGATACCTATTTAAAATTTACAATCATTAAAAAGATACGAACACAAGCACAAAATTTCTTTATTTATCAAATACGAAACAAAATATTTGTACATATTTTTAAAAAATACAAACACTTTTTCATAAATCTTTACCAAACCAAACTTTAATAGATTCAATAAGAAAAAAAGTCTTTGTTCTAGTGGACGACCTCAGCTTGTATTATTGCACTCAGTTGATGGCACTACCCCAAAAGCAAATTCCGCATATATGTGATTTTTTCTCTCTTATATTTCCATCATTTAAAGATTTTGATCGGATATCAATCCATTGAAGAACAAAATATCATGGGTGGTCAAAATTTCTGGGAGTTTATACAAAATTATATTATTGCACTAATATTCTGAAGTTTTTTTTTT
>NC_029785.2:47125539-47163062 GCF_000816755.2 Arachis ipaensis | reverse complement strand
AGAGAGTTCGAAAATTTTGAATTGTTTAATAATTTTATTATATAAACTTATTTATTTTTTATGTTGGACACCATTAGAAAAGAGAAAAATAAAAAAACTAGAGAGAGAGAGAGACCCACTTTTCATATAGCCATAAGAAAAGGGGAAAATTAATTATTTTAAAAAATATTTGATTTCTTGATCATTTCTATGTATAATTTTCTAAATAAAAAATTATAGATATAGTAATAAAATAATAATATCACATCAACTACATTGATTATTTTACAAACTAGTAAGCATTAATTAATGTGATCCCATCCAACAGCTGACATCAATACAAAAATGCACATGCACATGCAGATGAACGTGATATTTCGAGGCATGCTTATCCTTTAATTTGTAACTTTTGAACAGAAAAGAGGTGTATTGTGCAGACAGATAACTAGACAAAAGCCAAATAATGGTTAGTACTGTTTATCGTCCCTGGCATTTCGTTTTCGTTATTATTATTATTATTATTATTATTAGTATTATTATTATTATTATTATTATTATTATTATTATCATTATTATCATCATCATGGACTGCTAATTTTGATACATTATTCATTTTAATATTGTGATCTTTTCCCTCTAAGAAAATTGGTCTACATATGAGAATTTATCGTTGACATAATAAGCATAAACTAATTTTATGGTAGTGTTTGAATAGCATAGGACGGTAACGGAGACAAATTCAGTAGAACCACACACACACATATAGTGACATATTATTATTATTATTATTATTACGATAATAATATAAATATTATTAAAATTAAAATAATATTTTTTATATTTAATAATATTTTTTATTTTTTAAATTAAGAATTAACTACTAAACTAGTATTTAAAGTTTTTAGTAATGACAAAAAACATGCACTCTTAAATAATTCAAAATGCAAAATAGTCCTAAAAGATTTAAACATTTAAAGGTTAATTAATCACATTTAAAGGTCAAGTCATCTTTTAAGTTAGCTACGTAAATATTTTTTGTTAAAGGAGACGTGATCAATTAATAGTTGAACATTTTTATTAAATTTTTAAATTTTTTGAAGACTATTTTGTCTATTTAGTTATTTAGGGTCGTTTTTGTTAGTGCTAAAGATTTTTAGATATTAATTTGATAGGTAATTCTTTAAATAAAATAGCCTTATTTTAATGTTAGAATCACTTTTAAGACATGGTAGTTACTATAGCCATTATGATATGTCAGTGTTTTTTTTTTTTTAATCATAGTATGGAATAGCATTGTTAGAATCAAATTCACAACCAATTTTATTAGAATATTGGGTCACTAAGGATTTATATATATTGGTTTAATTATTTAGTTACTAATTGAATTGATTGATTAGATTTAATTAAATATTTATATTAGATTAGTATATTAATAGTTTAATTAACACATTAGTATATTATTGTCTATTGATATACTAATTTTATATAAAAATTTAATTATAATTGAATCATCAACTGATTCAATCCAACAGTTGAATTAGTAATTTATTGACCTAATATATATTCAGATAAAGTCATTTACCAATTTGAGTTTGATAATAATACTTCTGATAAACAGAACCAAACAGATCACCAATTTACCCATTTTCTGGTTAAATTAGCCGATCCGAACCAGTTGTCATAACCATGTGGGTCGTTGGTGATAGAAAAAAAAATTGTGTTAGTACGTAATATTATGTTATCACTAATGTTTCCACTTTTGGGACGTATAACGAATATAATTGTTTTAACATCAAATCATATTATTTTTATAATGTTTTAGTTTGTTCTAAAATTATTTGACATAATTTTATATAGATAAAAACAAACGACAACATAAAAGTTTAAATGTTTACTAATTGAATTGTTAGATTATAATTTACTAGTATTGATTATTTTAACAAATATTGATGATACAAATTAAACTATTTTCATAGTAGATGATTCTATAATTAAATGGTTGAATAAATAAAAATAAATTCTGATAAAGAGATTTATATAATAAATTATTTGATCTTAACTAACCTTTTTCGAGCTTTTTATGGATGAAGAATTTGTCACTCAACGACAAGGTAACCTTAACCATCACAAATAGTGTCCAACGGACGCATGTCTTGTCGCGCACCACAGCTCCAATGCCAACTAGATGACGAGAAATTACTTAATTTTGCTATGTAGGAGTGTTTTTAATATGTATGTTAAGAATATTGAAGATTGTTACTTTAATTTAATTTTAGATTTTTCTAACATGTGATTGAAGGCACATCTTAAGAGTATTATAAAAAAAAAGTTTCATTAAAAATGATTAAAAAATATATTTTTTATATTTATAATGCATTAAATAATTATCAAGGATTGTAGTGTATGAAATGAATTTATTTGAATCTAGAACTTCCAATGTCGTAAAACTTTTTTAAAGAGATAAAACACAAGTCACTGAATTACAAAATTTGTTAAATAATGTAATTCTTTGTGTAAGTTACAGAAACAAGTTGGCATAAACTTATAGTTCAGATGGGAGATATACAATAAAATTATCCAAAAACGAACATAGCTTCGAAAAAATTATATGGACTACTGACAATGAAGCATATCTTTGATTATGTTTAGCAAGGTATGGTACTATTAAGAAATCGAGATGCTAGCGTAATTTGTAATTTCAGAAGCTTTGAACACATGGGATATGCTACTGAGAAGACAAAGTATTCAAATGAGAGATCAAAGGAAGGACGGATGTGTACTATATAGAGAAGGACCTGAAACGATATTATAGGAGTCATGACATGATTAGAATATATATGATACGTTTAGAATGTGTAAAACTCTTCCTCACACTTTCTGTATTTTCTTAATTCTATTAGGCTCAATCTTCCACTTTCAGTTAGTTAGTTAGTTGTTAGAAAGTGCTAGAAGCTTAACAGCTTTATCCAGCTCACTGCTCAGTCTCACCCCTTATAAGTAACCCTCCTCATCACTTGTAATAGCAGATTTGTGATTCAACTCTCAATTCAATCAATGAAACCCCTTTTCTTCTCTGTTTTCTCTGCTCTCTCTCTCTAGCTATCTACTTTTTTTCTGATTCTTCTCCTTCAAGATCATCCTCTGTGATCTGGTACCTTTCATAGTATCAGAGCACATGGTGCCATAGCTTCTGCAAGATCCAAATCACAAGAACAAGAAAATCAGAGCCGCACACCATGGCTCAGGGATTCATCGCAATACCAATCTCAATGAAGTTGGATGAGGACAACTTCTTGAAATGGAAAGACCAAACATTCTCAACAATTGAAGGAAATGATATGCTGAGTCATGTTACAGGAAAAGGAATTCCTCAACAGTATGTTGTTACAGAAGATCAAACGGATGCAGTGTTGAATCCACAGTATCAACAATGAAAAAGACAGGATGTGTTACTCAAATCTTGGCTCTTAGCCTCAATGAACAAGCCATTCACTATACGAATGGTTGGTTGCACCTATACGCATCAGGTGTAGAAAAGATTGGAGGATCACTTTGCCTCTCAAATCAAGGCAAAGGTAATGCAACTGAAGCACAAGCTCAGTACTCTTTAGATTGGAGCATTAGTGACTGAGTATGTACTTTCGATTAAAGGTACAATTGATGCACTTGTCTCTGTTGGAGAGTTTATTAATGAGAGTGATCATGTAAATGCAATCTTGCATGGCCTCACTGAGGAGTATTCCTCCGTATACACCTCTGTATTAGCTAGAGCTCAAAGCATAACAGTGGCTGAGCTAAAAGCATTTTTACTTGCAAATGAGAGCATGCTTTCTAGATTCAGGAAGCCAGAAGCGTTTGTCTAAGCTAACTTTGCTCAATTTGGAAGAGGAAGTTTCAGAGGCAGCTTTAGAGGAAGAAGAGAAAGGACGTTTAGAGGAGGCAGTGGTGCTTTCAATGGAGGAAGGTTTGCTCAAGATCTCTCGATGCAGGAACAACCAAATAGTCGACAGTTTACAGCTGGTAGAGGTTAGTTCAATAGAGGAGGAAGAGTGCGTGCACAAAACAAGAGGCTATATGAATGACAGACCTCAGTGTCAGGTTTGCAACAAACTAGGCCATACAGCAAGGACTTGCTGGTATAGGTACAGTAGTGAAAACAACCAGGCTTACAATAAAGAAGGATACACTAGTAGAGATGGAAACAGTTCTTGCTATAGCAACCAGGTATCTCAGCAGGTTTTTCAGCCTCATGTCAATTTTTGCAATGTTCTAGCAACACCTGCTACAGTTCAGGATCCAAGCTGGTATCCTGATTTAGGGGCTACGCATCATATGACTTACAATGAGCAGAATCTGCTAGAAAAAGAGGAGTATTGTGGCAATGAACAAGTCATCGTTGGTAATGAAACAGGTTTGCATATCTCTTTTGTTGGTAACTTGTGTATTAAATCTGATCTGAGCTCTAGAATACTATACCTCAAGAAATTGTTGTGTGTGCCTGAGATTACAAAGAATTTGTTGAGTGTATATCAGATTTGTTGTGACAACCAAGTCTTCTTTGAATTCTATGATAGTAGGTGCTGCATAAAAACAAAAGACACTCAGGAGACAGTGCTTCAAGGCATTGTTCACCAAGGCCTTTATAGGTTCCCAGCTTTTCAAAGCTTACCAGAAGCTTCCATTGCATCAGTAGGAAATAAGGATAATTTGTTGACTTGGCATGCTAGACTAGGACATCTCAATCATAGTGTTGTGTCAAAAGTACTTAAGACTTGTCAAATTTTTCTTCCTCACTACAAGAAAAACACCCATTCAGGTACATTTGAAAAGTGTAGCCAAAAGTGAAAAAAAATGATACCTTAGGCTACAGCTACGCATTTTGGGCTACGGCTACTACGCTTTTTGGGGTGATTCCTATTCGGCCGTTGCCTATTCTCAAAGGCTACGCTTTTGGCGTTTGAGAATAGAGTGCGCTTTTCAAGTGATGCTGTCCAGGACCAAAGGCTACGCTTTTCAGCTTATATTTTTACCAGAATAGGCTACGCTTTTCAACGCTACTGCATCACCTGTAAAACGTAGCCACATTGTATACCATAGCTACTCTATATAAGTGTAGCCTTAGGTCCCTAATTATTTTTTTTAATTTTCTGTATAACCATAGCTACTCTATATAAGTGTAGCCTTAGGTCCCTCATTATTTTTTTTTATTTTTTTAATTTTCTGTATGTATATACAATTCAAAGACATAATCTTAAGAAGCAATTAACAATCAAAATATAACTTAAGATAATTTAAATCACATAAAACTTGTATCACATATCAATTAAAATGCAAAGTTTGCACTCTATATCCGAAAAGAGCTTAACAAACAGAAAATCGTTAATCTTCTAATTTTGGCATAATGACTAAAAAATGTTCTGAAGCACCTTCAGATTCTTCTCAAACACATCTTTTTCATGCTGATCTTCATCACCATCAAGAAAACTCTTGGCCTTAACAATTGTATCAGTGTTCATTCCCTTGTTCATTCCCAGCGGGACTGCTGCAAAAATACTTGCACTTCTAAGAAATTTAAAAATGAATTGAGATAGATATATCAATTTTGCACCAATATCCCAAATGAAATTGACGGACCAAACATGAATCCCATGGCTTAAACTATTTTTGGCGAATCAGAACCCAAAACAGAACCTATAACCCTAAAAATTAGAAACAATACACATTCAGAAGCTAAAACCCCAAAATAAAAACCATAAAATCAGAACCCTAAACCGTAGGAAACATTAAAATAAAACCAAAGTCAATTAATCACAAATTGAATAAAGAACAAAATTAGAATTCAACACTAATAATAACAAGCAGCACTCAAATGCGATTTTGCACGAGAAAGCTTCTAACACAGACAGCACAGCAGAAATTGAACTAGACACAGAAAAACCTAATTAAATATGAAATTATGATATAGAATCCTAATTAAATTTAACCCTAATTGCAGAGTATAGAACAAATTTTTTTCAATTGGCAATTTTACTATGGTGGTACAGGATGATCAGCAGAGCATATAAAAGTGTCGTTAAACATCTCACTTACCTTATCATGTGAAAGATGTTCAAATGAAGGACCAAAATAGCGTTCACAGAGATCTTCCACTACCTACACAGTAAAATGGACTTCAAGTGTCAACTAATTAATCAAAACAGACGTACGTGAAAGAGAATAAAAGAAAGATTATTACTGAGGGCTAAAAACATTATGAAGCAGGCAATGAAATTAAACAGCCTTCCTTGCAGAAATTGGACCTGAGTGGCTAACGTTACACTAGGGGCCTTCTTCAAAAGGAAGATTGAGCCCAGCTGCAACAACTTGAGTTATGTGTTTTGTTCTTGACAATGGGATTAGGAACCCTAATTGCCTAATCACACTTAGCAGAAATTGAAAATCTCAGGAAATCAACTGAAAGTGCAAAATAACATGCAACACCAAAATAAGTCAACAAATGCATGTCGAGAAAGGACACAGGCACACAACAGAGTAGAAATTAGAACTATATAAACTTCTAAATTTACTAGCAAACATGTTGATTAGCAAAATCTCACAACACTAAATACAAGTAGGACTGGCAATTTACTGCACTGAATACAAGTAGCAATATCTCCACCAATGCACATAACACACAATTCAAGAATACATCAAGTTACACAAGTAAATTGAAGCAAAAAGTTTAAAAAATTGAAGACAAATTAATGAATAAAACTTCAAAAACTAGTGCATCAATCAGAAACCTTTTCACCTCCAAATTTTGAGAAATACAGTGCTGCTTACCTCTGGAATGGGTTGTCGGATTACATATTCCACGGCAGCACCAATTAAAATCCTCCAAGTGATCTTGCACTACATATTGAAGACTAATAATAAGAATTGAAAGTATTTCAAAACTCAAATGCCCCTGCACTGTTCTGAATTCCATTAATACAAGTTACATAATAAGAACAGGAACTCTATAGCACAAATTCAATTGTACACAATAGAAGAACAAAAAAGCTTTGCCCTTAGTGCAATAATAAAATTTGAATGATGTGATGGTTGGCAGGCTTAGCTTTGGGATTGCAATGATCTTATTGATAACTGCCACAAGCATGAGTAAGAGGCAGCCTTATAGGATAGGTTGGTTGAATGGTGAATGCTACCTAGTCAAAGGGGGGTGTTTATGCCGGCTCAACCATATTGATCCTAGTAATCGTAGGTTCGGTATTGGTTTGGTTTTGTTAACAATAAAGGCCAATCAAACAGAACAAGATCGCAAAATACATGCACAAACAGGGTGAGGAAGAATTGATCATCCAATTATTATACTTAGAAAGATGTCTTACAAGTTGCTGAGGTAAAAATCCAAGTTCACATTCCAAAGATATGCTTCCAAAGGAATACTAATATTATAATAATAGTTGTTATTCATTAAAAAGGGTTGCCACATTCAATTAAGATGAGTAAACATGCTTGTATAAAAATTTAAGTGCTGCATAAATTTAAGTACAAAAATATTATAATAATAGTTGTTATTATCACAAAAAGGAATTGATTCCCGTAGCCAGTCAGATGCTTAGTCCCCCCAAAGATGCATAAAGTGCTGCAGCTAAATTTAAGTATAAAAATACGCATACAAACACACATGGTATAATAATAGTAACTGAGCATTGTCATATGAATTGCAAGTACCAGGAAAATTTTATCTCTAGTGGCATATCTCCCTGTGTGATCTTTCAGTAGCTTTTCAAGTGCTGAAAATAATGTAAAATATGCAACATTTAATTAAGACAAGAAAAAAAACCACTTAAATGAATAATTGGTTTGGAAGTAACAAACCATAATATATCTTAATGGTATTCAGTGAAGTGTCACCTGTGAAGCCCTTTCTAATGACACTTTGTGCCCAAGGAAGTTTTTCATAAGGGCCAACCTTTTTCTCAATGATGTTATTCTGCAAAAAAATATGTGCAACCTGTGGAGAATGGATAAGATGATTAGAAATCCAAGTAACAAAAAGGACTAGAGCTTAAGATTATGCAGCAGGTGTACCTGAAAATTGAGTGCTCTTTTGGGACTATCATGAGGCAGCAAAGGGTATTGAGGATACTTATCATCCAAATATTGAATACATAGAGAACATGAATAATTGAATATAAATAAGAATATATAAGAGAAACAGGGAAATTAAAATCAAGAGTTGGAGGACCAACCATAATAATGGCTAAGGATTCAGCAAGAACAAAATCGCCATCTACCAGAATGGGAATTAAAGCAAGAGGATTCAACTTGAGGAACTCTGATGGTTGTTTAAACAAGGCAATTTAATAATACATGTAATAGAAATAAATACATAGCATAGGTTTAGAACAAACCGGGGTCAGATTTGGAGGAGGTGGTGATAGCTACGTAGTGGTATTTTAAGCCTAAAAGAATGAGAATTGATTAGGAATGTGAATGTAAATGTAAATGTAGAAGTAGAATTGAATATAAATATCATACCTTTGAGGTTGAGAGCGAATCGAACTCGGAAGGAGCAGGAGCTCATCCAGTGTGAATACAGCTTCAGATTCACAGCTTCACTCTCCTGAATCACCAAACCATATCGTTTTGAATTCAATTTTTATCAAAACAATCAAAATAATCGCAACCTAAGACAACAGAAGAACGGACCTAGGGTTTGTGGTGAACGAACCTAGAAGAATGAGTTCTCCTACGCCGCAATAGTAGCATGCATGTTCATCAATTCATGAGTTCACAGATTATTGTACCAAACCCCCAAATTGAAACCCTAAAATCGGAACCCTAACCTCTCAAATTTCAGAAACCAAATGAAGGTGGATGCATACCTTCTTGACGATGGTGAGTGAATGAAGAGAGTTTTTCAGTTGAGCACAGTGTCTTTCTGATGTGAGAGCACAGCGAAGAGAAGCAACAGTACGGTGAAGATGAGTGACGGCGTGGTGAGTGGTGAAGATGAGTGAGTGCAGAGTCTTCCTGGAGGTGAGTGGTGACGCCGTGAGTGGTGAGTGGTGATGGCGGACCCTTTCTCTAATTTGGGGTTACGAGTGGCGCGAAGAAGAAGGGAAGAGCTAACAAGGGTGAGTGTTACTTTTCATTTGATTTGGCTAAGTGTTTGAATGAATATCATTTGCTGTAAAGTGAAAAAAAATTTACTAAGTGGTAGATATTTCACCTGAGATACATTAGACAATGCTTTTAAAGCGCACCTGAAACTTGATAAATAGGTTACCCTTTAAAAGCGCACTCTTTGGTGTAAAAAGTGAACCCATAGCTCTTAAGATAAGGCAATGCTTTATAAGTGATATTTGTAGTATCTAAGGAGACACTTTTCAAGTGATGCCACAAATGTGTTTCCTATTCTCCTACAAAAAGGAAACATGGAGAAAAGTGTAGCTTATTCTAGGAATAGGCTACGCTTTTTAAATATAGGCTAAAAAAAGTGTGGCTGAATGGGTATTTTTCTTGTAGTGCCTATAACCAAAGTTGATTGTTCAGCCTGCTGTATTAGCAAATCCCATCACTTTACCTTTCTCATTATCACAAACTGTATACAAGCATCCCTTAGAACTTGTACACTCTGATATTTGGGGTCTAACCCCTATTGCCGATAATAGTGGACACTGGTATTTTGTAAATTTCATTGATGCGTTTTCCAAATTTTTATGGCTTTACCTAATTAAGTCTAGAGCTCAATTAAAATAAGTATTTAATCACTTCCAACAAACTGCTGAGTTACAATTAAACACAAAATTGAAGATTTTGCAAAGTGACAATGTTGCTAAGTATGTGAGTTTATCAAAGATGTTGCAGGCCAAAGGAGTTATTTGCAGGTTTTCTTCCCCCCATGTTCATCAGCAGAATGGAGCTGGTGAAAAAAAACATCGTCATGTGGTTGAAATGAGACTTACCTTGCTTGCAGGTGCATCTATGCCTACAAAGTTTTGGGGAGAGGCCTTCACCACTGTTGCAAAGTTGATCAACATGCTGCTGACACTAGTCTTAGATGGTGTGTCCCCTATTGAAAAATTGTTTGGCAAGAAGCCCTCCAATGAACAGCTTCGAGTTTTTGGCTGCCTATGTTTCGCTCATCATAGAGCTTATAATAAGCATAAGTTGGACTTCAGATCTTCTCCCTGCACCTTTATTGGTTATGGAACCTCTCACAATGGTTATAAATATCTCACTCAAGATGGAAGAGTCATTATCACTCCTCATGTTGTGTTCTTTTATCAGTTCCCCTTTCAGCAAGCAATAACTCACAATTTCAGTAACACTGCCTCAGAAAATCAAGCTGCTTCCCCTAATGTCCCAACCATTCCAACCATTCCAAGACTAACCACTTCAAGGCCTGTTCCAAACTCAATTGAAGCTAGGCACAATCACCCCTCCTCAACAAACAAGTTTCAGGACTCTAGTTTCAAGTCAGCAGCCCTCTGCTAGTTATACCTGCTCTCAAGTCAGTTCCTCAGGCTTGTTGCAGCAGCCAACAGACATCCCTTCTACTAGATCTCCAACCAAGTCTCAAATGCCAACAGCAGCCTCATCTAGTCTAACTTCAATTCCTATTAATGATATTAAAATTGTGTTACCAATTTCTGAGGATCCAGAGCCTGTTTATCCAACTGCAGCAGTGAACTCTCACCCAATGATCACCAGGAGTAAAGCTGGCATAGTCAAGCCAAAGGTCTTCCTTGCAAGTGTTAAGGCAAAAATAGTAACACAAGCCCTCAAGTCTCCAGAATGGAAGGCAGCTATAGATGTAGAAGATGCTTCCTTGGTCAAGAATAGAACAAGGGAATTAATGAGTCTTCCACTAAATAGAGAAGCAATTGGCAGCAGGTGGGTATTTAGACTAAAGTACAATGCAGTTGGAACTTTGCAAAAGTATAAAGCTAGGTTAGTTGTTCAAGGGTAAGCTTAAAAGCCTAGTTCTGATTTTACAGAAACTTATAGTCCGGTGGTGAAACCTGTTTCTATCAGACTCATACTATCTATTGCTGTATCCAAGTCCTGGACAACTAGGCAGCTGGATGTCAATAATGCTTTCCTTCATGGAGACTTAATAGAGGAAGTCTACATGAAACAGCCTCCTGGCTATGAGCAAGGAGATCCCTCATTGGTATGCAAGCTCGCCAAAGCTTTCTATGGGCTGAAGCAAGCCCTAAGAGAGTGGTACCATAAGCTGGCTGGTGGTTTAAGAGAGATTAGCTTTGAGGCCACAAAGTTTGATATCACAGTCTTTATTCAGGAACTCAATGGACTAAAGACCTATGTGCTTGTCTATGTTGATGATATCATAGTAACTAGGGAGTCTCCAGAGCTTGTGAAGGATGTTATAGCAAAACTGAATGATAAGCTTTCCTTGAAAGACATGGGAGACCTTCACTATTTTATTGGAATTCAAGTAAACAAAACCTGTGATGGAGGGTTGGTGCTTACTCAACAAAAGTACATTAGTAAAGTCCTAAAGAAAGCTGGAATGGTGGGTTGTGCACCCTGCCACACTCCCTTACCATCCACAGTAAAGATTACAGCTCTTGGAGGATCAAGCTTCTATGATCTATAGCTGTACAGGTCAATCATCGGCAGCTTGCAATACTTAATAATAACCAGGCCTGAAATATCCTATAGTGCTAACAAATTGTCTCAGTTTGTTCAAGCTCCTCTAGAGTCTCATTGGAAATTAGTCAAACGTGTGCTGAGGTACCTTAGTAGGACAGCCAGCTATGACCTGCACCTAAAACAGTAGTTCGGATTGGACTGGAGATCCGGATGATAGGAAATCCACCAGTGGCTGCTGTATTTTTCTTGGCACAAATTTAATCTCCTGGGCATTAAAGAAGCAGACAGTGGTAGCTAGATCCAGCACTGAAATTGAGTAAAGGAGTTTAGCAGAGGCAGTAGCAGAATTAACTTGGATAAATACTATGATGAGGGAGCTACTGCATCCTCCACCAGAAGCACCAATAGTGTATTGTGATAACTTGAGTGCTGTTCTACTTGCTGCTAGTGCCATTCTGCACTCCAAGTCTAAGCACTTTGAAATAGACTTGTATTTTATTCATGACTATGTTAATAGTAAGGCAATCCGGGTCAGCCACATTCTAGGCTCAGTCCAAATAGCAGACATCCTTACAAAGGCAGTACCCTCTGAAAGCTTTCTTCACTTTCGGGGCAAGCTGAGTGTTCAAAATCAGTAGCAAATCACTGGTCAAAACAAAAACAGCTAGAAGTGATGATGCTAGGAGTTATGGTGTCAACCAGTGTTCAGTAGTCAACAAAGGCAGATAACTAGAGATGATGATAGGAGTCATGACATAATTAGAATATGGCACGTTTAGAATGTGTAAAACTCTTCCTCACACTTTCTGCACTTTTTGTTAATTCTGTTAGGCTCAATCTTGCACTTAGTTAGTTGTTAGAAGGTGCTGGAAGCTTAACAGCTTTGTCCAGCTCACTGCTCAGTCTCACCCCTTATAAGTAACCCTCCTCATCACTTGTAATAGCAGCTTTGTGATTCAACTCTTAGTTCAATCAATGAAACCTCTTCTCTTTTCTGTTTTCTCTGCTCTCTCTCTCTATCTATTTTTTTCTGATTATTCTCCTTCAAGATCACCCTCTGTGATCTAGTACCTTTCATGATAAACCACTTGTTCTTACATTGTACCTTTGTTACAAATCTGTGGTGGTTGGCATTGGATGTGGAAAATGTTGTATGGCTAGGACATAAGGACGTTAAAACATGGTTTGAAAGTTAGATGGATAAAAAATACATAGGTTTAAGAAGAGAGGGTGTGTAGCAACCCAAATTTTTAGTAAACTGACTTTTCGTAAAGAGAAAGTCTGTGGGGCTAGCAATTTTATTAAAATCTGGCCAGCACTTAACCAGCAAAAGAAAAGTAAGCAATCTTATACCATTAGATATAATTTAACACTATTAAAAATATTAATAATGACTAATTGATGGCTAAAAATTACAAAACTTGCTGGCCCCCTACCACTCCTCTTTAAAAAATTATATGCACGTGAAGATAGATCAAGTGACACGGTTAGACTCCAATTAGCGTACCAGATTATTCTTATAATTATTTTCTTTTTAATTGGATCCCTATACTATTTAAATTTTTTTAATTAAGTTCCTGTTGATGTTTAGCGTCAAAAAGACAAAACATTAGTGAAGTATGAATTTACTTATTTATCTATACCCTAGACTTATAATACGGTTTATAACTTCATATGAACCGAGAATTCCTCCCCTTACCATTTGTTCTTCTACATCAAACAGAGAAACCCAAAACTATTTCAAAAATCCTAAACTATTATTGAACACACACAATCAACAAAGATGTTCTAGCAAAATAAACCCCAGATCTTGCGCAGGTGTATTTCATACGGTTTGGACAAATACTAGCATCAATAAGACACACAAAGAGTTGCATAATGAGAAAGCATATCTTTACGGACAATTGGACAAATAAACTATAATCCAACCTGTTTATTACATGATCTTATTATCAAATTGCAATATACTCATATGAATCAACAATGGTATCAATTTGGAGATTTTAAATCCAACCAGCATCAAATTAAAAAAAGCTAATGATTTCAACAAAAATCATCTGTTCTGACCAATTTGAGGGACTAAAGGTTTGCTTTAAGAGAAAATGAACCAATGGTATGCATCCCATATGGTTTTTTCTGATATGTTTGGTATTGAGGAGAGGACAGACGTCAATGATGCAGGGAAGAAAATTGCGACGCAGTGCCGACGAGAAAATAACGAGCATGAGCGACAGAGAAGGAGATATCCGTGACAGATCTGAGGTACGCTGGTGAGAGTCAGAAGCAAATGAAACTGATTCCTCAATATATGGTATACTAATATAGGTGAGGATAGGTTTAGGGTTTTCTGAAAGAGGAATGATGAGAAGAGGACCAAACTGAGTTCATAGGTGACGACGACACCCACGGTTTGCCCCGCCGGTGACGACACCCACGGTTTGCCCCGCTGGTGACGACAACACCCTCTACCCGAGGAAAGGAATTCGGCGATGAGTTTGAAGTGGGATGGTGGTTGGATTCGGCGATGATTTCTGGGAGAATGACAAGGGTGCTTTTGGAATTTAGAGAATACTAAGGTGATTTTAATTAGGTCTTTTATCCTTAATTTTAGAATATTCATCTTTTAATAGAATGTTCCATTATCTCAATTTTTTTCACAATAGGGACTTAATTAAAAAAATTAAATAGTATAAGGACCCAATTAAAAAGAAAAAATTATAGGGATATAATTAAAAATTTGGTAAAACTATAGGGACCGACAAAGTAATTAAACTTATTTTATAATGATAATATTTTGTTAATCATATAATAATCGGGTCCAAAATTCAACTGGTAAGAATTAGTTTTGACGAGTTGATTTCAAATATACAGAAAATAAATAATAATATTTTATTATAATAGTATTTTATGATAATGATATTTCATGACAATAATAAAATAAGCAAGTCTAAAATTTAACGTGTAAGGATTATTATTACCGATATTCTCTGATCAGTTCTATAGCACTAGAACACTAGATATATATTAAAAAGTAGAGATAATTATAATATTATGATACTAGTATCATTTATATTGATAAAATGAATTATTTGATCTAATAATTATTCTCAAACTTTACTTTTTTGACTTTTTCCAATCCTATCTCCATAAATTCATGTAGCTCCTATCTTTGTCTAGAAAATCATTTAGAGAGAGAGAGAGACTCCATGGATATTCAACTTCCAAACTTGATTCATGAAAATTCAAGGCTCCAATCAAAATTTTACTTTGACTAAAATCTTTCTTTCATCCTCAAATAAATTTCTTCAAAGTTAACAAAATCTCCTCTTTCCATCTCCTTTAAAATTTGGCATGGTGTTTCCATGAAATATGTTTCATTTTCTTGATTTTCTTGAATAGAAAATCATATTCTAGGTGTCTCAAAGAATTCAAAGCTACAAGTTTGAAGCTTTAAAAGTGAGAAAATCTCTTTCTTTCTCTTGATGTTTAATTTGGCCATAATGACTTTTAAACTCAAAATTATTCTTATTTATAGGAAGGAATTGGTGCTAAAAAGTTTTTAAGAGGTGTTTAATAAACTTGAAATTGAGGTAAGAGTTAAGTTAGCTTAAAATGACCTCATAAATGCCTAAAAGCCTAAACGATGCATATGAAGGAATCTTGATAAATTTAAATGTTTGAATATGTAATTGATAATGTTTGAATGCTTAAGATAAATGTGCATGCTTAAAGTTTGAATGACCAAATGTATATGTTTATGAGGCATTATGTTTATTCTTTTGTTAATGAGAATTTAATTGTAAAAATAAAAATATTAAATATAAGAGAGATTAATCTTAAAAGGTACAAGAGAAATTTATAAGATTATATTAATAAAGTGAAAGATAAAGAAAAGAATAAAAGACATCAAAGGCAAGGTGTAAATCATGAATGCTAAATAGAGGGATACAAATATAATTACAGTAAAGTATAAGCGTAAAATGGTATTTAGTTAAAGTTTGGTGGTTAAGAAGGTAATTTGGAGTTTTAAAGAAAAAATTGTCATTTAATAAAATATTAGAGTTAAAATAGTAATTTAGGACTATATGAAATATAATGGTAATTTTGTAAAAGTTTAGGAACAAAATAGTAATTTAGATAAAGAAGGGTAAAATAGTCATTTAATAAAGAATGTAAGGGTAAAAGGGTAGTTTGATACTACAAGGGTAAAAATGTCGTTAAAGAAAAAATGAGGGTGAAATGGTAATTTTGGAATCGTAGAGGGTATAAATGTTATTTTAAAGAAAGATAAGGATAATATGGTAATCAAGGGACTTAAGGGCATAAGGTTTATTTTATAAGAATAAGCCAAAATCAAAGCGTAATTTTGCAAGAAAGAATACAGTGGTCATTTCTTAAAAGAGTGAGGTTAGAATGGTAATTGAGAGATTCACGAACATACTTGTCATTTTGATAAAGATTAAGGACAGAATAGTAACTTTTAACTAAAGGGTATGAAAGTTATTTAGTAAAAGACCGAGGACAAAATGATAATTTAAGGTAGAGACAGATGTAAAAGGAAATTTTCTAAAAGAAATAAGTGCAAAGGAAGCTCCTAAAAACAGATAGAATATATACAATAAAATGAGACAAACTAAAGTAAAATAAAATAGAATGAAATAAAATAAAATAAAACATAATAAGACAGACTGAAATTGAATTGAATCGAATGGGACAGATTGGGACAGATTGAGAACCCATAGAGATAGATTGAAAAAAGAATGAAAAACACTGAGAGTAAATGAGACAGAATTTGACGGATTGAAAAATAGAAATGCTTTCTAATGAATATTCTTAAAAGCTTTATAGTAAAATGATAAACAAATGTTTGAAGCCTAATAAATATTTAAAGGTTCTCCTGGAAAAGTTGAGGGTTCCAACCCCCTTGCTTAGTGCACGGATTGTTTAGCTATGTGATGTCAGGGTATCTTGGCTAGTTTTACTAGCCATTTTTTGTGTGTTTTAGGTTAGTTTCATCCATTTTCTTAGGCAATGAGCAAGTATTTGGTTGAATATGCATTCACATTATGATTCAAGCAAACATTGTGAATTTTGAACAATTTCATGAGAATAATGCAAGGTTGAATGATAAAATGAATGATGCATCATCTCATGATCAAGAGCAAGACTTTGATGCACTTTGTTTGTTTGATTTCCGGTAAGAAAAAGCAGAGAAGAGCCATATTAGTGCCACTAACGTAGCCATTAACGTAGAGAAAGGGAAAGCTTGCAATGTTAGTGGTGAAGTTAGAACCACTAACGTCTTCAAATTAAATCAAATCACTATCAAAACTCAGTCTCAAAAAAGAATCAATCACAGGTACAAACAATACATTGGCAAACACAATCAGAGCAATTATAGCAAGTACGACAAATAACAGTTAGATAGAATTCATCAGATAGGAAAACCAAAACACTTAAGCACACCCAGACAAAGCAAACAAATGTAGTATGATGCATGCCTATCCTACTGGTCATGAGCTCATGTGTCGGTTAAACTGCCAGAACCCAGCACATCTAGTAGCTAACCCAGACATTGTATCTAGGTTGCTCATCCCCAGGAGGAACACAAACAAAGGAGAGTGCCTTTCCACTTTCTCCTGGAGGAATTATGAAGGAGAGTGCCTTTCTACATCGAAGGAGTGTGCCTTTCCACCTTACAACCAGAGAAATATGTGGGAGAAAACAATACGAAAGAGAGTGCCTTTCTATCTTCCACACATCTATACCACGACAAGAGAGGGAATCCTTCATCCTCAACTTGCCAAATCCGTGAGTAGGACACAACCACCGTCCTCACAATATTGATTATAATCTCATTCCATTCACATTGACCATCAAACATAATCGAATCGGAATCAAAACCAAATCATGTAAACCAAAACCAATTCATTTAAACCAAAACCAATTTCAGTTTCATTTTTATTTAAAACATTCCCAAGAGGCTTAAAAATCATTTTGTTTCTCTAAATCAAATTCAAATACGTCATCTTCTCTAAAACGTCTCAAAACTTTTCTTCAAAGGCTCAAAAACTCCTCCATTCTTAAATCCACCTTTACATCACTTTATTTCTTTCATTAAAAATATTCAAAATACCATTCTTGAATTTATTTCAATTTAATAAACTCATTTCCAATCAATCGAATACCCAAAAATAAAACCTCCAATTTCTTATAAAAATTTTGGCTGCATCTCCTCTAAAACTCAGACTTTTTGCCACTCTTCAAGGGTCCCAACCAAACCATTTCCAAATCTCAAAACCTTTTCCAAAATTCAAATAAAATTCAAACTTCCAATTATCAAATCATTTCCAATAAATCAACAAAATCAATTCTAATATCAAAACATTTACAAATCTCAAATTATTTCATCAACCACCAATTTAAAAAAAATTAATAAATCAGAATTCTCAATGACTCTAACGCAATCAAGAAACTAATATAACCATCAAGCGACCACTTCAACAACACCCAACTAGGCAAGCAATTATATATATCCAAAACAACTCAATTCAGTCCATAAGACTTACGAAAATTATAAACATACATTTTTCGCATTAATATCAACTTATACAAGATTAATCCCAATCCATAAGTAGCATTAATGAAAATAAGATTAACTAACAACTCTAGATCACCAATCTAAATTGGATATTAATGGCTCAAGATTACCAAACTTCTCTTTTCAAGTCAACAATGCGGTACTCGCTGGTCATATCCTTAGTTTCTTGTGTTCCTTCCACTTTTGCAAGCTTCCTCTCCATTTTCTAAGCCATTCCTGCCCTATAAAGCCTGAAACACTTAACACACGGATCACGGCATCGAATGGTATAAAGGAGAATTAAAATATACTAATTAAAGATCTCTAGGAAGCAAGTTTTCAATCATAAAACAATACTAGGAAGGGATTATAAAATCCTGCAAATCATATGAATAAGTGGGTGAAGAGTGTATAGGGTTGATTCACTCAATTCTCCTCTAATCATGCTTTCTAAGATTTGTTTTTCATCTAACAATCAACAATTATTCAATGCATATATACAATTATCATGAGGACTTTCCACAAAGTTTTAATGGAGCTAGATCAAGGTCAGGATATATATGGCTAAGTGAGCTTTGAATTTGTATCTTTGATTTACCTAAGCTCTCACCAAACACATATAACAACCTATACAATTCTAATATAACACCTAGCTACCCATAATTCTCATTTTTTTCCACATACTCATGTATTCTTTCCAACCATAACACATATGCATTGTTATTATTACTCTTCTTTGGGGCATTTTGTCCCCTTTTTATTGCCTTTTTTTCTCCTTTTTTTCTTTTTTTTCTTTTCCTTCTATTTATATTTTTTGTTAATTATTTTTTTTCAATAACATAATACAACAAGATTAATGCATATGGTTCAACATTCAATGTATGAGTATGTACCCAACTTCCAAGATTTTTAATGAAAACTCAAAAATACACTTTTATCTCAACCAATATTCTCAAGCTTTTCACGCTTAAATGATACACACACATCAATAATTATCCATAATTAACATCATAATCATCAATATTCATACTCCACCATATATATCCTTCATCAAAATCATCATCAACCATAACATTTACATGCAATTAATCATACAAATACATCATTCCATCCTATCTTAAAGGCCACTAACCTAAGTATCACGAAACATTACAAATTATATAAAGAAAACTGAAACCATACCTTAGCCGATTCCCAATATGCTCAAACACCAAAACTTGATTCCAACAAGCTTCTACCTAGTTGCAATCCACCAAAGCCAAACCAAATGCCACAACCAACTCCAAAATCACCAAATTCAAGCTTCATACAATAATTTCACCATACATTAATAACTAAAGCTCACAATACACCAAACCACAAGGATATATAGGTTCCTTACTGATAAATCACTATTTTATGGTTTATATTGTTTTTAATTGTGTGGTTTTATCATGATCCTTACCCACTTATTCATTAATTTAGCATGCATTTATATTTCCTTCCTGAAATTATTATATGATTGAAAACTGCTTCCTAGAGACTTTTAATTATGCATTTTAATTCTCCTTTATTCCATTCGATGTCCTGATCTGTGTGTTAAGCGTTTCAGGCTTTATAGGGCATGAATGAGTTGGAGATTGGAAAGGAAGTTAGCAAAAATGGAAGGAACACAAGAAATTGAGGAGATAACCAGCGAGAAGTGACGCGGCCGCATGGCTCATGCGACCGCGCGAAAGAGGAGAAATCGCAGTGACGCGGCAGCATGGCTCACGCGACCGCGCGGACTGTAAAAGCACGAGCGACGCGGAGGCGTGGACGACGCGAACGCGTGGCGAGGAAAAGCGCGAATGACGCGTCCGCATGGATGACGCGATCGCGTGACATGCGCGATCTGCATAATCTGCAGTATTCGCTGGGGGCGATTTTGGACCCTATTTTGACCCAGTTTTCGGCCCAGAACAGCAGACTAGAGCCAGAGAACATGCAGAAACCAAAGAGAACATTCATTCTACACAAGCTTTAATTTTAGATCTAGTTTTTACTCCTCCTCTAGGTTTTCTCTCTAGACATTCATAGTTCTTAGGATTTAATTTGCGATTGCTCTTTGCATTGGAACACTGAGAAGAGTTATTACTTCATCAAGACTTCGTCATTCTAGTTCGTTTTCTTTACTTGGTTTACTCTTCCATGTTCTCTGCTTTGTTTAATTTTACCATTGGAATATTCTTAGGATTATTTAATACAAGGATCACTTTTATTTTTAATTGACTATTTTAATTTTTATTTACAATGTCTTTCTTTAATTCCTTTTCATATGCTATGAATTTTACCTTTACAATGAGTGAGTAGTTCCCTAACTTGATGGGGAGTTGGTTGAAAGGAACCCTTGAGTTGAAAGGTTCAAGAGAAAGATTGTAATTGGGTTATTGTTGGTTTGCTCTCTAATTCCTGACACCAATCCTCCCCAGAGTGGATTGGGACTTGTAGATAGAACAGCATTCCAACTTGTTTTACCTTCTCTTACTTAGTAAAGGATAACTAAATGAAATAACTCTCAATTGTCAATTAATCTTAAGAGTATTCCATCAAGAATAGGGCTTCCACGTAATCAACTCCCAGTCAAGGCTTTTAATTTCCTGTTTACTCAACTCAAACTTTTTCGAAAACATCTGATTAATAAAATAGCTCCCTTTCCTGCAACTCGTTGGGAGACGACCTGGGATTTATACTCCCAGTATTTTAAATTTCAATTTTCTGTGACACCTTTCTAAATTGAGCGGTGGATTTCTGGCGAGTTAAGAACTATACTTGCAACGTATATATTCTACTAATTTTTAATTCACCAATTTCTGCCCGCATCAATTTTTGGCGCCGTTGTCGGGGAGTTGCAATAGAGTGCTAAAGTTATTAATTAGAATTTATTTATTTGCATTTTATTTTATTTTGCTACTATGAGCTGCCTATTTCTTTCGTCAAATGACGCGTTCACTTTCGGATCCGTGCTTGCTAATATTCGATCCTAAAATTGAAAGGACTATTTCACGAATAAGGCGAGCTCGGCGTCAGTTAGTCCGCTCTGAGGGCAGATCTGAAACGTCACTTGAGGAAGAAACCAGCCCCCGTTCTACTGATTCGGTTGATTCACGTGTAGACGACATGGTAGAACCTAGAAGAGTTACCATCCAGGAGGAATGAGCCCCTGATTTTACAATGTAACCATTTCAAGCGCATCACCCAGCGGTGGCTACAGATTTTGAAATAAAGACCGCACTACTCAATTTGATGCCCAAGTTTCATGGCTTACCTACTCAAGAGCCTATCAAGCACCTGAGAGATTTCCAGGCAGCCTGTTCCACTGTCAGGCGTGACGGTACAGATGAAACTTCAATTTTGCTGAAAGCTTTCCCATTTTCTCTTGAGGGAAAAGGAAGAGAGTGGTACTACACTCAACCCCTAGCAAATGTATCCAACTGGGATACGCTCAGAAAAGAGTTTTTGGAGAAATTCTTTCCATCTGAAGTTACTGATAAACTAAGGAAATACATTTCCGTGATTGTTCAAGATGACAACGAGACTCTCTTTGAATACTGGGAGCACTTCAATAATCTTCTAGAAGCATGCCCCCACCACATGATCGACAAGATAGTGTTACTCAGCTATATCACACAGGGCATGAGGCCCTAAGATAAGACCACATTGGAAAGTGCTAGCAATGGGTTTATGAAGAAGTACAAGACCACTGATGAGGCATGGCAATTGATCAGCGACTTAGCTGAATCTACTAGGAACCACAGGCAGAAGCAAGGCCGTTCAAAAGCCGTTGCAGAAGTATCCTCTAGCAGAGAGACTGCTGCTCTAACTCAGAGTATCTGTGAAATGACCAACTTACTGAAGCAAATGCAATTGAATCAACAACAAGTTCAGCAAGCTCAATCTCCTTCACCATAGCAAGGCCAACAGTTAGTCCCACAGAGAGTTTGCGGAATTTATGCTGATTATAGCCATTATACTGATGAATGCCCGCAACTCCAACAGGAAGACAACATGGTGGCATCCACTCATAACTTCTATGACCGCCCCAACCAAGGGTACAATCAAGGTGGAAATAATAACCATGGATGGCAGGACAATTCTAACAAGAATTGGAGGGATAACAATAACAGAGGAGGCAGAGATAATCAGGGAAATCAGAGGTGGAATAATAACAACAACAGGCAGCATAACTAACCTTACAGAGCACCTCACCTGAGGTAGTCCCAAGGACCACAGAATACCCAACAGCAGACCTCTCAATTTACTCACCCTTCTTCGTCTCCTAATGAAGTGTTACTAAAGTTTTTTGAGCGAAGTCAACAGACCATGGAAAATAACATTAACGCCAGTCTGAATGGTCTGACCGCTACTTTGCAAGCTCTTGTCTCACAGATTGGATCAATGCAAAATTCCGATAACCAACCTTCAAGTTCCACTGGAATTCCCTCTCAACCATTACCCAATCCGAAGGGGGCATTAATGCCATCACCCTAAGGTCCGGAACCACACTGCAGGAGAGGAATCAGGAGGAGCCAAGCCCACCCGAGCACGCCTCAGCTGAAGAGGTCGTAGAAATAGAAGATGTTGAAGAAGAAGAGGACATACAGGACATAACTGAAAAAGAAGAAGCCCAACCACGGAAGGAAGCACCAAGAGGCGCAGACACTGCAGAAAATACCACTCCTATTCCATTTCCACAACTTGCAAGGAAGCCCAGGAAGCAGCTAGAACCCGATCCCAAAATGGTAGAAATATTCAAAAAGGTTGAGGTAACTGTTCCTTTTTTGATGTTATTCAACAGGTACCTAAATATGCAAAGTTTCTAAAAGATTTATGTATACATAAAGACAAAATTAATGAATTAGAAAATATTCCTTTAGGTAGTTCCATATCTGCTTTAATGGGAGGATTACCTGAGAAGTGTAGTGACCCAGGTCCTTGTATAGTTAGTTGTACTATTAGTGGTGTAGTAATTTATGATTGCATGTGTGATTTAGGAGCCTGTGTTAGTATAATACCTTTGTCTATATATGATATTTTGAAGCTCCCTCCCTTAAAAAGGTCGGCAGCTCGTTTTGTGTTAGCAGATAAAAGCATTATTACAGTGGCTGGAGTTGCTGAAGATGTTTTAGTGAACATTAAAGGGCTTACATTTCCCACTGATTTTTATATCTTGGAGATGCCCCATAATGACTCAGATAAGCCATCATTAATCCTACTTGGAAGACCATTCCTGAAGACATCAAAATTCAAATTGGATGCTTTTTCAGGAACATACTCTTTTGAAATAGATGGCCGAATAGTAATCTTCAATATGAATGGAGTCATAAACAACCCTCGAGAAGATCATTCTATCTTCCAGTGTGATGTCATAGATGAAACTGTAGCTGCAGTTTCACAAGGAAGAATTAGAAGAGAGGCACACTGGACAAGGCCCAAGTGTGGGGATCCTTTTGATTGACAATGAGGGCACTTCGGCATTTTTACAAGTTCCAGACAATCCAAAGCCTGCCCATGATCAGAAGTTGGAATTAAAACCTCTTCCTCCACATCTCAAATATGCTTATCTTGAAGATGAGCAGAAGTTTCCAGTTATCATTGCAAGGGAACTCACTTCTCAACAAGAAGAGCAGTTACTTGATGTACTGAGGAGGCACAAGAAGGTAATTGGGTAGAGTTTGGCAGACATAGTAGGCATCAACCTTCAAGTATGTGAGCACAGAATATTTTTAGAAGAGGGAGCAAGACCTGTCCGTCAACCCCAAAGAAGATTGAATCCCACTATCTTGGAAGTTGTCAAAAAGGAAGTGACCAGACTATTGGAGGCAGGTATCATCTATCCCATTTCAGACAGTGAATGGGTTAGCCCAGTACAAGTGGTGCCCAAGAAGTATGGAGTCACTACAGTGAAGAATAAGCATGGAGAGCTCATAGAAACTAGATTTCAGAACGCTTGAAGAGTCTGCATTGATTACAAGCGTCTCAACCAAGCCACCCGTAAGGATCACTACCCACTTCTATTTATTGATCAAATGCTGGATCGCTTGTCAGGTAAATCACCTTTTTAGATGGTTACACAGGTTATTTTCAGATTCATATAGCTCCTGAGGATCAGGAAAAGACCACTTTTACATGTCCTTTTGGGACTTATGCTTACAAGAGAATGCCCTTTGGCTTGTGCAATGCACCAGCTACTTTCCAAAGGTATATGATGAGTCTTTTCTCTGATCTTATTGAGGACTGTATGGAGGTTTTTATGGATGATTTTAGCGTTTATGGTGATTCTTTTAGCCTTTGCTTAGATGGATTATCTAGAGTATTAGATAGATGTGTTAATACAAACCTTGTATTAAATTTTGAAAAATGTCATTTTATGGTAAAACAAGGGATTGTATTAGGACATGTGGTATCTAATACTGACATTTCTGTAGACCCAGCAAAGGTGAATGTTATTTCTAGTTTACCTTACCCCTCCTCTGTGAGGGAAGTCTGTTCGTTCCTTGGCCATGCAGGTTTTTACAGGAGATTCATAAAGAATTTTAGTAAGGTAGCACTTCCCTTATCCAGATTACTACAGAAGGATATTGAGTTCGAGTTCAGTGAAGATTGCAAGCAAGCGTTTGATAAGCTGAAGGCCGCCCTGACTCAAGCTCCAATTGTGAGAGGACCAGACTGGAGCCAGCCGTTTGAAATCATGTGCGATGCTTCCAACCATGCAGTAGAGGCAGCGCTGGCTCAGCGTGAAGGTAAGGATCCTTTTGTTATTGCTTATGCGTCTAAGACTTTAGACGCTTCCCAGTCCAATTATACTACTACTAAGAAAGAGCTTCTTGCTATTGTTTTTGCTCTCGATAAATTCCGAGCTTATTTACTTGGTACTAGAGTAGTAGTGTATTCGGACCATGCAGCTTTAAAGTATCTATTATCTAAAAAGGAGTCCAAACCAAGGCTTATACGTTGGATACTACTATTACAAGAATTTGATTTAGAAATAAAGGATAGGAGTGGTAACCAGAATTTAGTGGCAGACCACTTGAGTCGCCTTGAGCACATTAAGGATGATTCTGCTCCTATAGATGATAATTTTCCATTTGATAACCTGCAAGCAGTATCTGAGGTATCTCCTTGGTATGCATCTGTAGCTAATTATCTAGTTAGCCGCACATTTTGTCCAAACTTTTCTAAGCATCAAAGAGACAAGCTGAAAAGTGAGTCTAAATATTATATATGGGATGACCCATATTTATGGAGATGTGGCGCTGATCAGGTTATTAGATGGTGTGTGCCTCAATCAGAATTCCAGTCCATCTTAGAGGCCTTTCACTCATCTGAGAGTGGAGGACATTTTGGCCCTCAAAGAGCTGCTATAAAAATCTTAGACTGTGGATTCTGGTGGCCTACTCTTTTTAGAGACGCTGCTGAATTTTGTAAATCTTGCCTCCCATGCCAAAAATTTGGTAATATATCCAAGAGGGATGAGATGCCTCAACAATATATGCTTTTCTGTGAAATTTTTGATGTTTGGGGCATTGACTTCATGGGTCTATTTCCAAATTCTAATGGTTATTTTTATATATTGTTAGCTGTGGATTACGTTTCCAAATGGGTGGAAGCAATTCCTACCTGCACTGATGATGCTAACACTGTTATTTCCTTTATGAGAAACCTTATTATCTGTCGCTTTGGATCACCACGAGCAATCGTGAGCGATCAAGGCACCCATTTTTGTAACAGGAGACTAACAGGACTAATGAAGAAGCATGGGATAATTCATAAGGTTGCGACAGCATACCATCCTCAGACCAATGGGCAAGCCGAGGTGTCAAATAGAGAGATAAAGCGTATCTTGCAGAAGATAGTAAAGCCTCATAGAAGAGACTGGAGCACCAGGCTACAAGATGCACTCTGGGCATACAGAACAGCTTACAAAACACCTATAGGGATGAGTCCTTTCCGCTTAGTTTATGGAAAAGCTTACCATCTCCCAGTTGAAATAGAGCACAAAGCCTTTTGGGCAGTCAAGGAGTGCAATATGGGAATTGAGAAAGTCGGAGATGAAAGGAAGTTGCAACTGCAAGAACTGGAGAGCCTTCGCCTAGAAGCTTATGAGAACTCAAGACTACACAAGGAGAAGATGAAGGCTGTACATGACCAGAACATCAAGAGGAAAGAGTTCCAACCTGGGGACTCAGTCCTCCTTTACAAATCTGTTGAGATCAAGATGGGAAGGTCCATACAGAGTAGAGAAGGCCGAACCGTACGGAGTCTATCACCTTAGCCATCCTTCGAGCTCGGAGCTTATCAAAGTTAATGGACATCGTTTAAAGCTGTACCATGGTGAAAAGTGGAAGAAAGACAAGGAACTCAAGATCTTCCTCTTGGAAGATCCCCACATAGCCACAGACTGAGCTAGTGGAACGTCTAACTTACGGACGTTAAAGCAAAGTGCTAGGTGGGAGACAACCCACCATGGTATGATCGTTCTTTTCTCTATTTTTAGTTTTCTTATCCAATAACTCTTCTCTTTATTAGTAGATTTCGTGCATCTGCACTTACATACTTTTATTTAAAAAAAAGAGAGAGGAATATGCCACGCGACGCGACCGCATCAGCGACGCATCCGCGTCGCAAGGAGAGGGGAGAAAAATAAAAACGAACAGAGAGTCACGCTAGAGCGTGGCTGGAGGCGTACCAATGGCACAAATCGACCCACGCGACCGCGTCGCCGACGCGTTCGCGTCGTATGGGCATAATGACCTCCCATGCGATAGCGTGCCCCACGCGACCGCGTGCCCTGATTTTCGACGTAGAAAGGGTGCACAGCTAAAAGTTGTGCTAGAGTGGTGCTGGACTGGTGCTGGACGCGCAGTCCCCCTCACGCGACCGCTGCCCCACGCGGCCGCGTCGTATCCCATAAACTGCCCACTCACGCGATCGCATGCCCCATGCGATCGCGTCACCTACAATTTGGCATTTAATAAGTTTGAACAGAGAGTTGTGCGAGTGCGAGGAAACCCTCGCGCCACTAGCACAAACTAGGGTCACGTGACCGCGTCAATCACCTTAAGCGCAAGTCATGCGACCGCGTGCCCCATGTGATCGCGTCGCTTGCGGCGCACAGTTTTCCTAATTTTGCCAAATATAATATATTTTTCTCTCCAAATCTTATTTTCTCTTTTCCCTCCTTATTTCTTCCTCCTCCCTTCTTCCTTCTATCTCACCTTTCACTCTCTCTCCCTCACCTCCATTAACAAGGTTTTATTTTCTTATTCACCCTTTTCTTTTCTATCATTCTTCTTATTTTATATGTTATTTTCTTTTTTTTCCTTTCCTTTTCATTATTCATATTTTCTTTCTTCTTCTTTTCTTTTTACATGGTGTTAGAATTTTATTTGAGTCATTATTCTTCATTAGATGCTTATGGATTGTTGTAAATTGTTTGGCAATTATATATTATTTTCTTTAAAGGGTTGCTTGCATGTTCACTTTAATACTTTCTATACTTTATTTACCTTGCATGCTATGTGTTTGTGAAAAAGCCCATATGGCATTATGCAATTCTCTATGTTATTCTAATATTCAACGCTTGCTTTTCACAAATTTCCTTATATTAATTGAATTTAATTGTCAATACAAACGTGATGGTTTGTTACAAAGTAATGCTTGGTCTATGCTACTCATGCCCTTTTCCGGCATGCCAATAAACACCTTGCATTCACTTGTCATTATATGCACTAGCTATTTTCCTTTGATGACTTTTCACATTTACTCATGAGCGTGTGTTAATGTCAGTTACCTCCTAATGTGCATCCATCACCACCTTTTCCATTCTCTTTCTTGCTATATATCTCTTTGAATTTAATTTACTTTCTCTTCCCCTTTCAGGATGGCCACCAAGAAAGGAAAAGAGAAAGCTACTCCCAAACCCCCAACAAGGAGAGGAACTAAAAGAGCACTAGTGGCAGAGCCTTCTTCAACTACAGTCAAGCCCTCAACAAAAAGAGTTAAGAGGATCATCAAGGTTGATGAAAAGGAGAAAGCCTTTCCAGCAAAGGACACTGCGCGATTTCCAAATCGCTACTGTGAGCAGATGTTCCCTATTCTAGCTGAAAGGAGTTACAACAACGAACACCTTCTTATCCTCCCGCCCAATATTGCTACTTTTGTTGAGCCGCAAATTGAACGAAGACAACGGGGTTTCCTACAGAGACAACAGAAGCAGGTCAATCTTTCCTGGGTAGTCGAGTTCTACTCTAACTTCTACCTGCCTACCCTGCAGTCTGTCTTTGTCCGTTAGAAGCAAGTCCCCATTACACAAGAGGCTATTCAACAAGCTTTGAGTCTTCCCCCTATTCCAAAAGGATTAGACGCCTTTCAAGAAGCCGCCCTCAAGCGCCAGATGTACCAATTTGACTGGGAAGCTGTTCTCAGAGTTATCGCACTACCTGGTAGTCGTTGGATCTACGGATACCATCGTACCTGATGTGAAAATTTGTGGAAAAATGAATTTCCAAAACACTCAATTCTAACCGGCAAGTGTACCGGGTCGCATCAAGTAGTAATAACTCACGTGAGTGAGGTCGATCCCACAGGGATTGATGGATCAAGCAACTTTAGTGGGTGATTAGTTTAGTCAAGCTAACATTTGAGTGAGATTGGGTGAAATTGTAGCCAACAGAAAGTAAATGACAATGAATTTAAAGTTGCAGAGTGTAAATTGGCGAGTAACTTAAAGAGCAAGAAATATAAATTGCAAGAATCTTAAATTGTAAGAAAAGTAAAATTGCATTAAATGTAAAAGGGAGTGGGTGCTGGAAATTAAAAGAAAGCAGTAGATCAAGTAACTGGAAAGTTAAATTGCAAGAAGAATAAAAGGAATTAGGATTTGGAATGCACAATTAAACAAGGAAATATGCAGAGCAATAAATCCGAGGAAGTAGTAAAATGCAATAGATCTCAACAGAGAAGGAAAATTGCTTAAAGAAGCAAAACAGAAATATAACTCAATTGCAAAATCTAAATGAGAGGTTGAAGATCTCAGGGGTTGGAAGAGACTAGAAAACAAGTCTAGATCTCAAATCCTTCGTTGATCCAACAAGAACAATTGCAAATTGAAAATGGAAAAGTAAATTGCAGAAGAAAAGAGAGCTGGAAGCAGTAGACAGAATTGAAATTTAAATTCTAGAATTATGCAGAAAGCAAACAAAAGATCTCAAGGTAACCAACAGAGAAATTAAAATGAAAACTCCAGATCTCAGGACCCAAGAGACTAGATAACCAAGTCTAGATCTCAACGCCTTCCTAGATCCAAATTTAGAATTCAATTGCAAGAAAAGTAAAGATCAAGCAGTAGAAGAAAGGAATTCAAATATTGATTTCTTAAAAAGTGCAATAAATAAAACAGAGAGATCTCAGGATGAGATTGAAACATAATTCCTTCAATTCTCCAACACCCAAGATTCAAACAAAGAGTAAATGAAATTGAAAATAAGAAAACTAAGAGGAAGATAATTCAATTCTCCTTCCCCAAGACTCAAAATCTCAAATTAAGTCCTAACCAAAAGCTCTCCCAAAATCACTTAGTAAAAACTAAAAATGGAAAACTCCCTAAAAACTTAAATTCTAAGCTATTTATACACTCTCTTCAAATGATCTTCAAGCCTTGAATTGGGCCTTTGCTCTTGATGGAATTGGGCTGACAAAAGCCTCTGTTGATTGCTCTTGGAGTTGGAGAGAAACCCATTTGTGAACCGGGCCATGAACCAGAAAAGCTTGAGTAAAAGTTTGACGTCAAACTTTTACTCAAACTTTTCATATCAGCTAGCCTTCCTTGCTGTCATCCACGTTTGAGCCAAAGTTTGAGGTCAAACTTTGAGCCAAACGTGGATCCCTCTTGTATGCCTCTTGGGGTGCTACTTTGTCCTCTTGTCAACGTTACCAATTTCATGCAAACTATAAACTATTATATATGGTTGGAAAGCTCTGAATGTCAGCTTTCTAACCCAATTGGAATCACCTCAATTGGACATCTACAACTCAAGTTATGCTCCTTTGAAGAGGATAAGGTTGCTGGCTTTGGTGTGCAGCGTTTGAGGCGACGTTTGCCTCAAACATGGTCAAAAACGCCAGATTTTGGAGGCTTAAACACATTGTCCACCCCATACTATTATACATTATTGGAAAGCCCTGAATGTCTACTTTCCAATGCCGTTGGAAGCGCATCATTTAGAGCTCCACAGCTCGAGTTATACTCCGTCGAATTTGCAGAGGTCAGTTGGCCTCACTGCAGGTTGCCACCATGTTCGTTTATGCACATTTCGGGGCAGTTTTCAGCCTCAATTTTAGAGTCCACTATGCAGTGCCATATATGCTTGGAAAGCTCTCGATTCCTACTTTCCATTGCTTTTTGAATCACCTCATTTGGAGCTCTGTAGCTCAAGTTATTCATGTTGGAAGTATACCCCTTCAGGCTGTTGGTGTGTGGTGCCAACGTTTGCCAAAAAGCTTGAGGCAAACGTTGGCGCAAGCTTTTTCCTCCAGGGTGTTTGTTTTGTGGTGCCAACGTTTGCCAAAAAGCTTGAGGCAAACGTTGGCGCAAGCTTTTGCTCCATCCAGGGTGTTTTCAACTCTTCTAAAAGTTTGAGCTAAAGTTTGAGGCAAGCTTTTGCTCAAGCTTTTTGTTCTCTCTTGCTCCTTGCCATCTCTTCTTTCTTCAACCTTCTTCAAAGCTCTTTTCACCTATCATCAATCAACCAAGCACATCAAAGCTATGCTCAAAATCATGAGATTGTTATTCTTTCATAATATATAACAATTATAGCACAAAATCTCATGAAAATGCATTAATTTATCCATGGTTGATTGAATCAAAGGAAATATGAAATTCTACCCAATTGACTTACTTATGGCTCAAGAAAGTGCATAAAACCTATTGAAAACAAAGGAAAAAGAATAGAAAAACATGACATGGTGACATGTCATCAGTACCCGCCCTAAAGGAATATCGACTTCTGCACTTACCTTAGAGGCTCGCGTATAGGCACAGATCATGTCCCATTACGTCTTTCCGAGCACTCACGAGTCCTCCTTCACTGCAGACATGGCCGTTCTACTATGGTGCATCCTTACAGACCAGCCTCTGAATCTACCAAGACATATCCGGAATGCCATGGGACACGTACAAATTATGGGCAACTTACCCTTTCCCGCCTTGGTGTCAGATCTTGTCTCAGCAGTTGGAGTCTCCTACAGAGCTGGAGACACCAAAGCCATGCTTCCACGGGATGATCAATATGTCCCTAATGGGAAGTACCTCAGACTTCCAGCAGCCACTACAAGCCTTCCCACTGCCCCGGTTGAAGATATTCCTTCTTCAGCATCACAAGCACCTACAACAGCCCAGCTGCTCCATCAGATACTTGAAAGGTTGGATCGGCAGGAACACAAAGCTAAGATGAGAGAGCGCCGTAACGAGCGCCGATTCAAACACCTCAAGGAGCTACTCAAGGGACACTTCAAGGACTCAGACACCCCGGACTCCACTTCTTTACCAGCACAGGGAGCCATGATGGTCCCGACTGTGGAGATGCTACAACCAGCCCACCCCTGTTCCTGACAGATGGCACCGAGGACGGTGCAAAGCCTTAAGTGTGGGGAGGTCGGTCAGTACCTGACTTCCGGAGGTAATTTCTCTTCCCTAGCACCAATAAATTAGGATATTTTAGTTAGTTTTTCTTTCTTTTATAGAATAGGATAAATTGCATAGTAATAGGTTAGTTGCATGCATGCTCTACTTGATTGAAAAGACAATAAGTTTCTTCTAAGACTCTATCTTTGGAACAAAATTTCACTAATTTTTCACATTTTTATGATAAATTTGCTTGAAGTTGTATTTGGAACATGATGTTTGAGCTAAAGAACACACAATCTGTGAAGATTTGAGCCTTTATGCATGGTTACATTATTTAACCATAATTATTTTATTCTTGTGTGTTTACTTCTCTATGATTATAATCTATATTTTGTTTTATCTTATATGTCTAATATTTATTATATTTATATGCTTGCACATAATTGAGGCTATTATTTGTTTAAACTCACTCATCCAAATTAAGCCTACCCTTTTCAATTACCTTTGTTAACCACTTTGAGCCTTTAAATCCCATTTGTTCTATATTTCACCACATTACTAGCCTTAAGTGGAAAAATAATTATATATCCCAAATTGAATCTTTGGTTAGCTTAAGATAGAATTGTGTGTGCTAGTTAAGTATGGGAAATTGTGGGAACAAAAGTTATTAAGGGAATGTGTCATGATAATTTAATGAGAATTTGGATACCTACTCATGTGAAACTATAAGAATTAAAAATCTATGTGCATTAATAAGCTATGTTTATTTTTGCTTCTATTAAAAAAAAATTTAATAAATAAATGAATAAGGGGACAAAATTATCCCAATGCTGAATTGAAAATTCAAAGATCAATGCACATATGATAAAAATTAAAATGAAAAGTTGATACATGAGTATGGAATGTAAAAGGGGAATTCTGGGTAGCTAGGTATGAATTCTGGTGCACGAAATTGTGATCATCAATGGCGCCATCAACATGGTACGCTCAATTGTAATCTCAACTCTTTATCACAACTTCGCACAACTAACCAGCAAGTGCACTGAGTCGTCCAAGTAATAAACCTTACGTGAGTAAGGGTCGATCCCACGGAGATTGTTGGTATGAAGCAAGCTATGGTCATCTTGTAAATCTCAGTCAGGCAGATTCAAATGGTTATGGATGATGAATGATTAAAAGATAAATAAAACATAAAATAAAGATAGAGATACTTGTGTAATTCATTGGTGAGAATTTCAGATAAGCGTATGAAGATGCTTTGTCCCTTCCGTCTCTCTGCTTTCCTACTGTATTCATCCAATCCTTCTTACTCCTTTCCATGGCAAGCTGTATGTTGGGCATCACCGTTGTCAGTGGCTACAATCCCGTCCTCTCAGTGAAAATGTTCAACGCACTCTGTCACAGCACGGCTATTCATCTGTCGGTTCTCGATCATGTCGGATAAAATCCAGTGATTCTTTTGCGTCTGTCACTAACGCCCCACAATCACGAGTTTGAAGCTCGTTACAGTCATTCAATCCTTGAATCCTACTCAGAATACCACAGACAAGGTTTAGACCTTCCGGATTCTCAAGAATGCCGCTATCAATTCTAGCTTATACCACGAAGATTCTGATTAAGGAATCCAAGAGATTAACACTCAATCGAAGGTAGAACGGAGGTGGTTTTCACGCACATGTTCATAGGTGAGAATGATGATGAGTGTCACGGATCATCACATTCATCAAGTTGAAGAACAAGTGATATCTTAGAACAAGAACAAGCTGAATTGAATAGAAGAACAATAGTAATTGCATTGATACTCGAGGTACAGCAGAGCTCCACACCTTAATCTATGGTGTGTAGAAACTCCACCGTTGAAAATACATAAGAACATGGTCTAGGCATGGCCATGAGACCAGCCCCAAAACGTGATCTAAGGTAGCATAGAACTACTCAAAGATTAGACTCCAAATACAATAGCAAAAGGTCCTATTTATAGAGAACTAGTAGCTTAGGGTTTACAAAAATGAGTAAATGACGTAAATATCCACTTCTGGGCCCACTTGGTGTGTGCTTGGGCTGAGCATTGAAGTATTTTCGTGTAGAGACTTTTCCTGGAGTTAAACGTCAGCTTTTGTGCCAGTTTGGGCGTTTAACTCCCACTTTGGTGCCAGTTCCGGCGTTTAACGCTGGGAATTCTGATGCTGACTTTGAACGTCGGTTTGGGCCATCAAATCTTGGGCAAAATATGGACTATTATATATTTCTAGAAGGCCCTGGATGTTTACTTTCCAACGCAATTGAGAGCGCGCCAATTGGGCTTTTGTAGCTCCAGAAAATCCACTTCGAGTACAGGGAGGTCAGAATCTAACAGCATCTGTAGTCCTTTTCAGCCTCTGAATCAGATTTTTGCTCAGGTCCCTCAATTTCAGCCAGAAAATACCTGAAATCATAGAAAAACACACAAACTCATAGTAAAGTCCAGAAAAGTGAATTTTAAATAAAAACTAATAAAAATATAATAAAAACTAACTAAAACATTAAACTGTTTTAAAATTTGAAATTCATGCACTTCTTTTTCTTTTTCAATTAAAAACATTTTTCATTTAAGAAAGGTGATGAATTCATAGGACACTCATAGCTTTAAGGCATAGACACTAAGACACTAATGATCATAAGACATAAACATAGATAAACATAAGCATAAAAAATTCGAAAAACAAGAAAGTAAAGAACAAGGAAATTAAAGAACGGGTCCACCTTAGTGATGGCGGCTTGTTCTTCCTCTTGAAGATCTTATGGAGTGCTTGAGCTCCTCAATGTCTCTTCCTTGCCTTTGTTGCTCCTCTCTCATGATTCTTTGATCTTCTCTAATTTCATGGAGGAGGATGGAATGTTCTTGGTGCTCCACCCTTAGTTGTCCCATGTTGGAACTCAATTCTCCTAGGGAGGTGTTGATTTGCTCCCAATAGTTTTGTGGGGAAAGTGCATCCCTTGAGGCATCTAAGGGATTTCATGATGAGGAATTTCCAGATATTCACTCTTTTTGAGTTTGAAAGGGACCTCGGGGATTACCTTCTTCATGGCCACAACTTCATAGAAGTGGTCTTGATGCACCCTTGAGATGAATCTCTCCATCTCCCATGACTCGGAGGTGGAAGCTTTTGCCTTCCCTTTCCTCTTTCTAGAGGTTTCTCCAGCCTTAGGTGCCATAAATGGTATGGAAAAACAAAAAGCAAATGCTTTTACCACACCAAACTTAGAAGGTTTGCTCGTCCTCGAGCAAAAGAAGAAAGAAAAGAGTAGAAGAAGAAGAAAATGGAGGAGGCTTTGTGGTTCGGCCAAGGGGAAGAAGTGGTGTTGAGGTTGTGTGAAAATGAAGGACTGAATATAAGTTTATATAGGAGTTGAGAGGGGTGTAGGGTTCGGCTAGTATGGGTGGGTTTGGGAGGGAAAGTGGTTTGAATTTGGATGGTGAGGTAGGTGGGGTTTTATGAAGGATGGATGTGAGTGGTGAAGAAAATGGTGGGATTTGATAGGTGAGGGGTTTTTGGGGAAGAGGTATTGAGGTGATTGGTGAATGGGTGAAGAAGAGAGAGAGTGGTGGGGTAGGTGGGGATCCTGTGGGATCCACAGATCCTGAGGTGTCAAGGATAGCTCATCCCTGCATCGAGTGGCGTGCAAAAACGCCCTTTCTTCCAATTCTGGCGTTAAACGCTGGGCTGCTGCCCTTTTCTGGCGTTTAACGCCAGCTCCTTGCCCATTCCTGGCGTTAAACGCCCTTTCTGGGTGTTAAACGCCCATTTGCTACCCTTACTGGCGTTTAAACGCCAGCAAGCTTTTCCTCCAGGGTGTGCTATTTTTTTCTCTATTTTTCATTCTGTTTTTGCTTTTTCAATTGTTTTTGTGACTTCACATGATCATCAACCTACAGAAAACATAAAATAACAATGGAAAATAGATAGATATAACATTGGGTTGCCTCCCAACAAGCGCTTCTTTAATGTCAGTAGCTTGACAGTGGGATCTCATGGAGCCTCACAGATGTTCAGAGCAATGTTGGAACCTCCCAACACCAAACTTAGAGTTTGAATGTGGGGGTTCAACACCAAACTTAAGGTTTGGTTGTGGCCTCCCAACACCAAACTTAGAGTTTGATTGTGGGGGCTCTGTTTGACTCTATTTTGAGAGAAGCTCTTCATGCTTCCTCTCCATGGTTACAGAGGGATATCCTTGAGCCTTAAACACAAGGGATTCTTCATTCACTTGAATGATCAATTCTTCTCTGTCAACATTAATCACAGCCTTTGCTGTGGCTAGGAAGGGTCTGCCAAGGATGATGGATTCATCCATGCTCTTCCCAGTCTCTAGGATTATGAAATCAGCAGGGATGTAGTGGTCTCCAACCTTTACTAAGACATCCTCTACAAGTCCATGAGCTTGTTTTCTTGAATTGTCTGCCATCTCTAGTGAGATTCTTGCAGCTTGTACCTCAAGGATCCCTAGCTTCTCCATTATAAAGAGAGGCATGAGGTTTACACTTGACCTTAGGTCACACAGAGCCTTCTCAAAGGTCATGGTGTCTATGGTACAAGGTATTGAGAACTTTCCCGGATCCTGTCTCTTTTGAGGTAATCTCTGCCTAGTCAAGTCACCCAGTTCTTTGGTGAGCAAAGGGGGTTCATCCTCCTAAGTCTCATTACCAAATAACTTGTCATTTAGCTTCATGATTGCTCCAAGGTACTTAGCAACTTGCTCTTCAGTGACATCTTCATCCTCTTTAGAGGAGGAATACTCATCAGAGCTCATGAATGGAAGAAGTAAATCCAATGGAATCTCTATGGTCTCAGTGTGAGCCTTAGATTTCCATGGTTCCTCATTAGGGAACTCATTGGAGGCCAGTGGACGTCCATTGAGGTCTTCCTCAGTGGCGATCACTGCCTCTTCCTCCTCTCCAAATTTGGCCATGTTGATTGTTTTTATGGCCTTGCACTCTCCTTTTGGGTTCTCTTCTGTATTGCTTGGAAGAGTACTAGGAGGGAGTTCAGTAACTTTCTTGCTCAGCTGACCCACTTGTGCTTCCAAATTTCTAATGGAGGACCTTGTTTCAGTCATGAAACTCTCAGTGGTTTTAATTAGATCAGAGACCATGGTTGCTAAGTCAGAGTGGTTCTGCTTAGAGTTCTCTGTCTGCTGCTGAGAAGATGATGGAAAAGGCTTGCCATTGCTAAACCTGTTTCTTCCACCATTGTTGTTGTTGAAGCCTTGTTGAGGCCTCTGTTGGTCCTTCCATGAGAGATTTGGATGGTGTCTCCATGAAGGATTGTAGGTGTTTCCATAGGGTTCACCCATGTAATTCACTTCTTCCATTGATGGGTTCTCAGGATCATAGGCTTCTTCTTCAGATGAAGCATCCTTAGTACTGCCTGGTGCAGCTTGCATTCCAGACAGACTTTAAGAAATCATATTGACTTGCTGAGTCAATATTTTATTCTGAGCCAATATGGCATTCAGAGTATCAATCTCAAGAACTCCTTTCTTCTGACTTGTCCCATTATTCACAGGATTCCTCTCAGAAGTGTACATAAATTGGTTATTTGCAACCATTTCAATGAGTTTCTGAGCTTCTGCAGGCGTCTTCTTCAGATGAAGAGATCCTCCAGCAGAGCTGTCCAATGACATCTTGGACAGTTCAGACAGACCATCATAGAAGATACCTATGATGCT
>NC_029785.2:47123798-47124260 GCF_000816755.2 Arachis ipaensis | reverse complement strand
GTTAAACTCAAAGTTGTTTGCTCCAATGGCAGGGATTGAGATGCTTCTCCCATAGAAATCAGGAGTAGGTGCAGTAAAGTCACCAAGCACCTTCCTTGCATTGTTGGCATTGTTGTTGTTTTCGGCTGCCATGGTTTTTTCTTCTTTGAAGAGTTCTGTTAGGCCCTCTAAATAGAATTGTTCTTTAGCTTCTCTTAGCTTTCTCTTCAAGGTCCTTTCAGGTTCAGGATCAGCTTGAACAAGTATGCCTTTATCTTTGTTCCTGATCATATGAAAGAGAAGAGAACAAGAAAGTAGGAAATCCTCTATGTCACAGTATAGAGATTCCTTGAGGTGTTAGAGGAAAAGAATAATAGAAGGAGGAGGTGGAGAAGAGGGAATTCGAACTTATCAAGAGGGATAGAGTTCGAATTGCACCTTGATGAGGAGTCTTAGTCCTTTAAATAGAAGGATGTGAAAAGA
>NC_029785.2:47110733-47123740 GCF_000816755.2 Arachis ipaensis | reverse complement strand
GGCATCACCGTTGTAAGTGGCTACAATCCCGTCCTCTCAGTGAAAATGTTCAACGCACTCTGTCACAGCACGGCTATTCATCTGTCGATTCTCGATCATGTCGGATAAAATCCAGTGATTCTTTTGCGTCTGTCACTAACGCCCCACAATCACGAGTTTGAAGCTCGTCACAGTCATTCAATCCTTGAATCCTACTCAGTATATCACAGACAAGGTTTAGACCTTCCGGATTCTCAAGAATGCCGCCATCAATTCTAGCTTATACCACGAAGATTCTGATTAAGGAATCCAAGAGATTAACACTCAATCGAAGGTAGAACGGAGGTGGTTGTCAGGCACACATTCGTAGGTGAGAATGATGATGAGTGTCACGGATCATCACATTCATCAAGTTGAAGAACAAGTGATATCTTAGAACAAGAACAAGCTGAATTGAATAGAAGAACAATAGTAATTGCATTGATACTCGAGGTACAGCAGAGCTCCACACCTTAATCTATGGTGTGTAGAAACTCCACCGTTGAAAATACATAAGAACATGGTCTAGGCATGGCCATGAGGCCAGCCCCAAAACGTGATCTAAGGTAGCATAGAACTACTCAAAGATTAGACTCCAAATACAATAGCAAAAGGTCCTATTTATAGAGAACTAGTAGCTTAGGGTTTACAAAAATGAGTATATGACGTAAATATCCACTTCCGGGCCCACTTGGTGTGTGCTTGGGCTGAGCATTGAAGTATTTTCGTGTAGAGACTTTTTCTGGAGTTAAACGCCAGCTTTTGTGCCAGTTTGGGCGTTTAACTCCCACTTTGGTGCCAGTTCCGGCGTTTAACGCTGGGAATTCTGATGCTGACTTTGAACGCCGATTTGGGCTAACAAATCTTGGACAAAGTATGGACTATTATATATTTCTGGAAAGCCCTGGATGTCTACTTTCCAACGCAATTGAGAGTGCACCAACGGGGTTTCTGTAGCTCCAGCAAATCTACTTCGAGTGCAGGGAGGTCAGAATCCAACAGCATCTGCAGTCCTTTTCAGCCTCTGAATCAGATTTTTGCTCAGGTCCCTCAATTTCAGCCAGAAAATACCTAAAATCATAGAAAAATACACAAACTCATAGTAAAGTACAGAAAAGTGAATTTTAAATAAAAACTAATAAAAATATAATAAAAACTAACTAAAACATGCTAAAAACATACTAAAAACAATGCCAAAAAGCGTATAAATTATCCGCTCATCAAATTCTAAGGCTATGCAAGTTATATAGGTTGGGTTGAAGCTTGGGTTAATTAAAGATTCAATTTATAAGTTCACTTGACCATACATGTATCCCTACCTACCTTGGCCCCATTACAACCTTGAAAAGACCTCATGATGTTTGCATTGGTATATTAACTGTTGTTGATTGGTTAGGAGAAGAACAAAAGTTAGAGAGCATGATTAGAGAAGGATAGAGTGATTACCCTATACACTAGAGAGGTTAGAGCGTACATACATCATCAGTGAGGGTTCAATGCTTGAATTTCCATGTTCCCTGCTTTCATGAGCTATCTTCTTGTACTTTTATCTGTCTTACTGTATGATGATAGAATTAGTGGAGTTTGATTTGTAATTGTTTATTTATTCCATTCGATGCCGTGATCTGTGTGTTAAGCATTTCAGGCTTTATAGGGCATGAATGAGTTGGAGATTGGAAAGGAAGCTAGCAAAAATAGAAGGAACACAAGAAATTGAGGAGATAACCAGCGAGAAGTAACGCGGCCGCATGGCTCATGCGACCGCGCGAAAGAGGAGAAATCGCAGTAACGCGGTAGCATGGCTCACGCGACCGCGCGGACTGGAAAAGCACGAGCGACGCGGAGGCGTGGACGACGTGAACGTGTGGCGAGGAAAAGCGCGAATGACGCGTCCACATGGATGACGCGATCGCGTGACATGCGCGATCTGCATAATCTGCAGAATTCGCTGGGGGCGATTTTGGACCCTATTTTGACCCAGTTTTCGGCCCAGAACAGCAGACTAGAGCCAGAGAACATGCAGAAACTAAAGAGAACATTCATTCTACACAAGTTTTAATTTTAGATCTAGTTTTTACTCCTCCTCTAGGTTTTCTCTCTAGACATTCATAATTCTTAGGATTTAATTTGCGATTGCTCTTTGCATTGGAACACTGAGAAGAGTTATTACCTCATCAAGACTTCGTCATTCTAGTTCGTTTTCTTTACTTGGTTTACTCTTTCATGTTCTCTGCTTTGTTTAATTTTACCATTGGAATATTCTTAGGATTATTTAATACAAGGATCACTTTTATTTTTAATTGACTATTTTAATTTTTATTTACAATGTCTTTCTTTAATTCCTTTTCATATGCTATGAATTTTACCTTTACAATGAGTGAGTAGTTCCCTAACTTGATGGGGAGTTGATTGAAAGGAACCCTTGAGTTGGAAGGTTCAAGAGAAAGATTGTAATTGGGTTATTGTTGGTTTGCTCTCTAATTCCTGACACCAATCCTCCCCAGAGTGGATTGGGACTCGTGGATAGAACAACATTCCAACTTGTTTTACCTTCTCTTACTTAGTAAAGGATAACTAAATGAAATAACTCTCAATTGTCAATTAATCTTAAGAGTATTCCATCAAGAATAGGGCTTCCATGTAATCAACTCCCAGTCAAGGCTTTTATTTACATTATTCAATTTCATCAATTTAATTTCCTGTTTACTCAACTCAAACTTTTTCGAAAACATCTGATTAATAAAATAGCTCCCTTTCCTGCAACTCGTTGGGAGACGACCTGGGATTCATACTCCCAGTATTTTAAATTTCAATTTTCTGTGACACCTTTCTAAATTGAGCGGTGGATTTCTGGCGAGTTAAGAACTATACTTGCAACGTATATATTCTAATAATTTTTAATTCACCAATTTCTACCCGCATCACTTACCTTACCCAATGGTGATTGGGGCAAATTCTAATAATTACCCGCTACTAGAGTTCACCTAAACCACCAAAATTACAAAATCCATTAAAAAACCAAACGTAAAATCGTGAATTTCATTAGGGCATGGACTAGAGCATGGATTTCGAAATCTTACCAAATTTTTTTTCAAAATTGAAGAGCTCATCAGGAGCTTCGTGTGGCCGCAAACGGCTCGTCAATCGGAGCTCCGTAGCTCAAGATATGATCAAATGAATATGGAGATGAACAGTAACCAAACCCTCTTCTCCTCTCTTCTCAACTCAGCGGCTTCTTCTTTAGTTTAGGGTAAAAATGAGATGAATTGCTCATTAAAGTAGTTTATATATGTTGGACTTGGACTCGGTCCAACCCGTTAGCATTTTTTGTCCGTTTGGCCCACTTTGGGCAAAAACCTTTAAGATTAGTGCCCAGTTTTCAATTTTAAATATTTTTCTAAGTTTTTCTACAATTTTTATTACTCTCACACGGTACCGGATAGACTTAAGTCAATACTTCCAGCTAAATTACCGGTACGCATTTTTACACAATTTTCTATAGAAATATACTTTTTCCCATTCGAAAAATTCTACTGAATCCAAATCTTACCTTCAAATTTTTAAATTAAGACTACTAATTTTTTGACCTATTCTAATAAATTAATTATTATTATTTTATTTTTATTAAATTCTTAATTAAATTATGGTTCTTATACTAAAAACAAGCTATTGGTTCTTAAACAAGGGTTACAGTGGTAAAAAAGCAGGCTGGATAGGCAAAAATAGTTGAAAACAGCATTTCTTGAAAAATAGGGTAATCGTGCGTATGCATGCCTCGTGCGTACACATGAATCCCTTTTTGTGCGTATGTGTAAAACGCACACAAAAAAGATTTATTTCAAAAAATGCAAGTCATGCGTACGCATGGGTCATACATACGCATGAACTTTCTTTCGTGCACATGCATGATATGCACACAAGACTTGAACAAGGCTCTTTCACTTCTGTAACACACATCATGGGTACGCATGACCTTGATTTTCTGCAACTTCTATATAATTCAGTTTTTTAACCCTACACTTCAAATGTGCATAACTTTTTTGTTAAAAATTAATTTCAGTCCTTTGTTTGAACGTTATAAACTTCACGGACCCAATTTTATTCAAAATAAGTTTCACAAGATTTGGGAGTTCGGAACCAAGTTATGGCCCGCCAAAGTTGGTCAAAAATCAGTTTTTACCAAAACTTACAAATTCTCTAGTTTTCCAAAATTCTCAATTCAAAACCAATCAAACCATAATCCAATCAATACTAATTACTCATAACCATTATCATATGCTTCTCAATTACTCCATAAATATATCAACACCTAAATTTTTCAATCTATTCAACAAATTCCACTCTTAAATTCCACCAATTTCAACGTTAAACATCAACAATCTACATTGCATGTACATATCATATCTAATCAATCATACCAAGTAATTCACATCATTCAAACCTATCCTAAGACAACTAGCCTAAGGTTCACACAACATTTTATATTAGCTACAAGAAATCGATACTATACCTTGACCGATTTCCCTCCATGCTCAAACACCACCGAAAACCTCTTTTTCACACAAGCCTCTAAGTTTCCAATTTCACTAATTCAGTTAGTCCCAGCAACCAAAGCTCTAATTCAAGCACTAAAAATGTTCGTTCAAATTCTATCCACAAGAATTCAATATTTCACATAATTGACCAAAATCACACTAGGGTTCCACTAATTCAATAATTCACAAGAGTATAGTAGTTCTTCACCTTACATACGGAAGATTAGGGTGAAACCTAACAATTATCCACTGCTAGATTGCACCAAAATTACCAAAATCATGAAAATCTCTCAATACCCAAATTAAATTCGCAAAAATGAAAGGAATGGAGAAATAGATACAAAATTCAAAGATCCTTACCACTTTGTTCAAATAGAATTAAAGAACTCAATGAGGTAAATACGTGGCTGCAAACGATGCAGCAAGAGCTCCGGATTGAAAGTTATGAGCAAATGAAATTTGGAGTGAATAGTGTGTAAGGGTTTTGTTCTCCCTTCACTTATCTTCTCTGTGGAACACAATAAGAAGGGGGAAAGAGAGGCTAAAAGCTTGCTTAACTTGGGGTTAGTTATGTTGGCTTGGGCCTACTTGGGCCCAGTTAAACCGATTTAAACCGTTGGCCCAATTTTGGGTCAAAAATTTTAAAATTAGTGTTTAAATTTGTATTTTAAATATTTTTACTTCTTCCTAATATATATACAAACAGAAACCGCATAGCTAATAACTTAGCAAAAACTTCATAAGCCTCCTTGTTTGTCCTAAAAAGAAGATACTTAAAATAAAACTATTTTCAACCACAGTGATCATCACTCATCTTATGAATCTTTTTGAAAACCAACGGTTAATTATCAAAAATCCAAATTCATATTTTATTTGTAAAAACTCCAAACTAAACATAATATACCTTAATATTCCACTACTTACCAGAACATCATTCCAATCAAACTTACTAAGATATATAATGTATCCAAATCACGGCTCCTAGATCGACAATCATGACCTCCGGCCTAAAAATAATCAAGCAACACTCAACCACCATAGTCTGAATTAACCAGTCAAAAGCACAAGTAATGAAGTTCAAACACAATCAAGAGCAATTACAACAAGTATGGTAATCAGCATTTACATAGAAATATTCACAAAAATAAACTAAGTACAATATGCACACCCAAACAATGTCACATAGATACAAATAATGCATGCCTGTCCTATGGCCAATGAGCTCATCCATCGGCTATAAGCCAAAATCCGACATGTCCGGTAGCGAGAACCCTAGATAGCCCTCGGTGTGTGCATCCTCAAGAGGTATTCATATTCATCAACTTCTCTTAGGGGAATCATCCAGGAAGGTCTAAGTGTCCGGCCACATCTTGAGATGGAGGGTCAACAAAGTGTCTTAAATCTCAATCCAGAGCAAGTGGGGTGAATCACAACCCTTGCATCTACCCAGGGAGTTCTAATCTCCATCCGGAACAAATGGGACGAACCACAATTCTTACATCTTCTCAGGGAGTTCCAATCTTAACTTGGAGCAAGTAGGGCAACCACAACCCTTGTATCTACCCAGAGAGTTCCAATCTTCAACCCAGAGCAAGTGAGGCAAACCACAACTCTTGGATCTATCTAGGAGTTTTAATCTTAAACCCGAAGCAAGTGGAGCGAACCATAACCCTTGTATCTACCCAGGAAGTTCTAATCATCAACCTGGATCAAGTGGGGGTGAACCACAACCCTTGCATCTACCTAGGGAGTTCCAATCCTTAACCCAGAGCAAGTGGGTTGAACCACAACCCTTGCATCTACCCAGGGAGTTATCATATCAAATATCTATCATAAAATTTATTTTCACTAAATCAAAAGTCTCAAATTAACTTCAAAATAATTTATTTTAAAAACTCATTATTCAAGAAACAAAAATTAATTTTTACCCAAAAAATTAGTGCATTCAAAAATAGATTATTTCCAAATTTATCCTCTTGAAAAGCAAGTTAAATTCTAATCTTTACTCAACCAAAAACCCCAAGCTAACTTCAAAATATTTTCAAGTTTAAGCCTCCTCCAAAAGACTAAAAAATCATCCAGTTTGCAAATCAAAATCTTAACTGAACAATATAACCATTTATTCTTTAATAATCACTATAAAGTTTGCTAAAACACTCCGAATCATATTTTTTATTTAGTTATGTCAAAATCAAATAAAATTATTCTTCAATCAAATTAACCAAAATAAAACTTCCAAATTTTTATAAAAATTTTGGCAGCATCTCATCTAAAACTCAAACTTTTCTACCCTTCTCGGGTCTCAACCAAACTATTTTCTAAGCCCTTCTCAAATTATTTCCAAATATCAAAATAAATCAAAATAAACCAACTCCAATATCAAAATTATTTTCAAATCTCAAATCATTTCTGATCTTAAATCATACTCAATATCAAATTATTTCCAATATCCAATCATTTTTAACATTAAATCATTTCCAATATCAAGAGAACCAATTTAACAAACTCAACTAACAAATCAGAATATCCAGCCTTCTCAAACTGTCAATAAATCAATCTGGCAAACTATTACATTCATCCAAAGCAGTTCAGTTAATCGATAAGACTCACACAACCACCAAAAATATATTTCTTGCATCAATATCGGTTTATAACAATTCGATAATATAAAACAAGTTTTAAAAAAAATCCTACCTCGAATAGTCAAAACTCGTAAACCATAAAATGTATCAAAACATTTTTTCTCCTAGCCCGCAACAGCGACAACTATAACTACAGCTCCATAACACTTCCACAACAACAACAGCAACTCCAAACACAACATGCAAGAACCGAAACTCAACCCTATTGCAATAACAGCATAAACAATGTCCAATAGCATCGGCTTGAACCACAGCATCTCAGACAACGACGATGACATCAGGATTTACGAACAGCAGCAGCAATCAAAGCTCCGCGATGGCTCCTTCCCGCACATCATCCATCTCTCTGCGAACCTCCACTAATAGTGACGGCAACAAAGTCCAGCACGACAACGGCGACCCTCCGCCAGCGGTGACAGTGCATGGCAGTGCAAACTCTTTCTCCCTCTTAGTGTCTCTCGACGGCGGTGCAAGCTCGTGGCTCCATGGATGGGATGGCAACGTGAAGCAGCTCTATGGCGAGCTTTAGGGCACGACAATGACGGCAGGACTGTAACCACCCTACCCCACGAGGCCTGTGATTCCTCATTATTTACAAAGTTCGCTAACGCGCATAGGTTTATAAATTAGATAATTACCGCTATATTTAATTTACTTCTTTTAAAATTAAGTACCTATGACTAATTCATAAGTAATGAATTTGTAGAGAAATTACCCTAAATGCATTACCAACTATTAACCCGGTTTTTCCTTCCTCCCTTTCAAGTCACATTTTTTTCCTTCTTCCGGTTCAACCGAACCAAGCTTCCCTTAATTAAACTAAATCCAAGGGAACTCCGATTAAACCCATTTTCTCTTCTTCTCTCACAACTGAACGTGTTCCAGAGGAAACCATGGTCACCGCTTCGTGAAATTATTTCTATAATGTGGTGTTGCAAGGGAAGAAAGCCACGAAGCCTTGCTGTACCAGCTCATCCTTCGCCACAATCTATAGATATATATAACAGAGTCACACCTTTTAATTCCTTTGTAAAACCACACGAAGAGAAAAAAAGAAGCAAAAGTGGCGTTTGATCAAGGAAGGGAAGGAGGAAGACGTCAACAACGTACATCACCATCAAGGAGAAAGAAGAAGACCATCAAAGGAGTTGCAACCCAAAGCCAAAGAAGAAACCCTACCCTTTTTTCTTTCTGATTCTCTTGAAATTTTTCTCATTAGGTAAGAATCAGTAACTTTGTGCCTTGTTATTCTTTGTAATTCAGAGGCTCTACCCTTGTTAAACTTCAATATTTTTGAATGAGAACCAACCCAATCAAATTCATCTCATCACAAGAGTAAGACTCCTTCTCTTGCTCTATGTGTAGCTTGGCCAATTGACCCTGTGGACTGATAAAAATTCCTTAATTACATTTGTTAAGGTTTTCTGATTTAAGGTAGCAAGGAAAAGACCTTGGTTGGTGAATTCTCGAAGAAACGTAAGGGATAGGATAGATAGAATGCTTCTTTTGTTACTGAGCTTGATATTATGTATTAATGAATTGTTGTATGTTTGATAAATTAATGTATGTTTGAACAATGATGATTGCTGGTTTCTGATGGGTATGCTTTATGATGAGTCTCTATGAAAAACTCTGTTTAAGATACTACAGAAAAATATATGTACAACTAAGTAGGTGAGCAATTGTAAAAAGGTAAATTGATGAGTTTGAACTCCTGGGACTGTCTTAATCACTTTATCAATTTTGGTTAGTTAAAAGGGAAATATAATTATGGTTCTAAGGGAATTTTAGGCTTGAATATAAACTTTGGTATGAAGAGTTGGTAAATTACTTAATGCATAATTTTCTGCATAATTGGTAGCAACTTAAAATAAAAACTGGGAGCAATCTAGACATGATTTTCGAACCAAACTATTTTTCTATCAAACTTCAAGGAGTTAATATTACTCCATAAAAAGTTTAGAGAATTTGGCCAAGTGGCTTGGAAGATATAAATTTTTGAAGTTTATTGGTTGCTGCAGAATTTTCTGGTTTTCTGGTTCTGCAGTACCAACGTCCAGCTGCTATAACTTTTGATTTATTTAAAATTTTGCATTAATTCTAAAAGGATTTTAAATACCTATCAGTCTATTTTAAGTGAGTACAAATTTCATATGCATTTATATTTTGTAAAGTTAGTTATGTCTCTTGGAAGTTGGGATGTTCACAGGAAATTCAGAACCAATTTAAAGAAATAAGGCAGCACTTCCAACTGGCAATTAATTAACCAAACGAGGTTCTATGGATCTGAAAGTTGTTTGTCCTAAAACTTCGGGATGTTAGGTGTATTCTCACCAAAATCTGGATGTATTGGATTAGAATTGGATTTAACACAAATTTTTCAAAAACTAAGCTGCCTGCTGTATTTTTCAAAATCTTTTTAGGGCAGCAGCAGATTTTCATTAAGTTTGCCACCAAATCTAATTAAAATCCAAATACAAAAAAACTTTAATTTCAATCCAAAGGAGTATGTCCAGATTTGGCAGCATACATGTCCTTAATTAAAGGAAAAGAAAATGATAGGTTTTATATTAAAGGAGTTGATGTTAAATGGTGATGCGGAGGGTTGTGTAATTTAATGGTGATGCAGAGGTACGTATAAGTAAATGGTGATGTGAATGCATAAAGAAAAGAGAAGAAAATGAGAAACAATGAATGAAACGAAAGTTGAGAATTGTATATTGAATGGGCCTTGTGCCAAATTACAAATGTAGAAGTGTCCGCCTAATTGATAGCCTGAGATTGCTAATGCGGGAATGTTTGCCTAATTGATAGCCTGTCTCTTACAATGATGCCAAGATATCCTAATTGACATGGGTTTGCCCATGATGATAATTGTGCCTAACTGACACGGTAAAGAGACCATATTTGGGGTTCGTCCCGAGTAACGTTGGGTTGTGTAAAACGCGGTTAATTAATGAATAATTAACTCATAAATTAAAATTTATTCTAAAAAATTAGAAATATGATTTTTTATGGCTTAATATGATAGATAAAATTAAAATAAAAATTTCGACACTAATTTTAAAGAATTTGGCCCAATATTGGACCGAACAGGTCAAACTGGACCAACCAGGCCCGTATTGGGCCCTTGGCCCAAGCCAACCCATTAAAACAAAAAGAGCACGGCTCTTCTTCCCCTTCCCTTAAGCCAAACATGCTGAAACATAGCAAGGAAAAGGGGGAAGAACTATCTCAAAGTTTAAACCCTTGCTCTTTGTTCAATCCACCATAACTTTTGATCTGGAGTTTCGATCGCTGCACTGTTTGCATCCACACGATCACAGCGTTGAGCTCTACAAAGCCCATAACATTGTTCAAGAGGTAAGCCATGTTTTCCCTCCAATTTTCCCAGCCCTTGATTTCGAAATTATTGGGTAAAAATGTTGAGATTTTGAGCTCTTTGATGTTATAGGATCCAATTAGCTTGAAGGGAAGGCTTAATCTTGCCTCTTTGGTCCATGGATACGGTAAGAATTCTCAACCCTTGTGAAATTCTTGATTTATTGTTTATGGGTATTAAGTTGTTATGTTTGAATGTGATATTGTGGGTTAGGTAGTATAAGTATGTATATTGGAGCTAGATTGAGGTTTTGGGAAGCTTGGAAGTGGAGCTATATGCTGGAAAAATCTATTGGTGTGGTGTTGAGGCCTTGGAAGCTTAAGGATAAATGAATTGAGAGTGTTCTGGATTGAGCGGGGAATCGGCCCAAGGTATAGTTTCGGTTTCATGTATCTGAAATGTAATGTATTGTGAAAACATAGGCTAGTGACCCTAGGATAGGGATTGAATTGTTGATGTAGATGATTGAATGATGTGAATTGTGTTGATGATGTGCTTAATGGTCTTGGATGGTTGTGGTTGATGCTAATTATTGATAAGGCATGTAAAATTGTAAGTTACATGGTGTTGGTATGCATGATTATTGATGAAGTGAGATTTTGTTTAAGTTGATATGGAAATTGTCACAAGTAATTGATAATATATGTTGTGAATTATGAACTTGGATTATTTAGTTAAGATTGATGAAATAGAGAATTGATGTGTTGTGGAATGAATAAGGAAGTTAGAATGTGGTTGAGGCTGAATTGGTAAAGTTTTGGTTGAATTAAAAAGTGTTTGAAAAGAGTATGTTTTGAAAATTGAGATTTGTTTGTTTTTGGTGAAAATTGTGATTTTGGCCAACTTTGGTGAAGCATAACTTGATCTCCGGACCTCCGATTAACTTATTTAGAAATAAAATTTGGTCTGAGATGTTAATGCCATTCGAAGAACGGAGGGAAAATATTTTAAAATGAGGAAGTTATGCTCGATCAAAGTTTGGTGTGCAACCTGAATATTCTGGACTTAGCAGCTTTTTGGAGCTGCTACACTGTATGCGTACGCATACATTCCCTTACGCAGACATGCACTTCTGTTTGGCGCGATTGCGTACGTGAAAAGAAATCTACGTACGCGAAATGGGACAAAATGCACACTCACACGTACGCGTGGCCAACGCGTATGCGTGACCTGGGGTTTTTGCGTATGCGAATTCCCTCAAAAACGACCAGTCATTTCGGTTTGGTGCGAATGCGTGCGCGGGAAGGGCAATGCATATGCGACTTGGTCCAAACACGCACCCACGCGTACGCGTGACCCTGTTTTAAGCAAATATGAGTTTTGTATTTTTAAAACCAAATTTCAAACCTTTAAGCCTCCATTTTCATCCTTTTAGTCCTAAATTTTTATAGTATGCCTAGTAATGAGAAGAAGCTAGGAAAGGTGGTAACTTGTGGATGAAGTAAAGGGAGAATTAATGATGAAACATGATTAATGATAATTGTATGAGTTGTTGAGGATGATAGTGGAAGTTCTGTATAGGCCATGAGTCGAAGGGCTGTATTTGTTAATGAATTATGGCTGTTATGGATTATGTAATGAGCCGAATGGCTGTGTGATGAGTGGATAATTTATACGCTTTTTGGCATTATTTTTAGTATGTTTTTAGTAGGATCTAGTTACTTTTAGGGATGTTTTCATTAGTTTTTATGTTAAATTCACATTTCTGGACTTTACTATGAGTTTGTGTGTTTTTCTGTGATTTCAGGTAATTTCTGGCTGAAATTGAGGGATTTGAGCAAAAATCAGATTCAGAGGTTGAAGAAGGACTGCTGATACTGTTGGATTCTGACCTCCCTGCACTCAAAGTGGATTTTCTGGAGCTACAGAACTTAAAATGGCGCGCTTCCAATTGCGTTGGAAAATAAACATCCAGGGCTTTTCCAACATGGGACAATTAAGGGTGGAACATCAAGAGCACTCCATCATCCTTCATGAAATTAGAGAAGATCAAAAAGCAATGAGGGAGGAGCAACAAAGACAAGGAAGAGACATAGAAGAGCTCAAGGACATCATTGGTTCCTCAAGAAGGAAACGCCACCATCACTAAGGTGGATTCATTCCTTGTTCTTAAATTCTTTGTTTTTCGTTTTCTTTATGTTAAGTGCTTATCCATGTTTGTGTCTCATTACATGATCATTAGTATTTAGTAACTTTGTCTTAAAGTTATGAATGTCCTATGAATCCATCACCTCTCTTAAATAAAAAAATGTTTTAATTAAAAAGAACAAGAAGTACATGAGTTTCGAATTTATCCTTGAACTTAGTCTAATTATTTTGATATGGTGACAATACTTTTTGTTTTCTGAATGAATGCTTGAACAGTGCATATGTCTTTTGAAGTTGTTGTTCAAGAATGTTAAATATGTTGGCTCTTAAAAGAATGATGAC
>NC_029785.2:47106482-47110589 GCF_000816755.2 Arachis ipaensis | reverse complement strand
TTGATAGTTTGGAATTTATAGTATATTTTCTTTTTTTTATCCTATTTGATTTTCAGTTGCTTGGGGACAAGCAACAATTTAAGTTTGGTGTTGTGATGAGTGGATAATTTATACGCTTTTTGTCATTGTTTTTAGTATATTTTTAGTAGGATCTAGTTACTTTTAGGGATGTTTTCATTAGTTTTTATGTTAAATTCACATTTCTGGACTTTACTATAAGTTTGTGTATTTTTCTATGATTTCAGGTAATTTCTGGCTGAAATTGAGGGACTTGAGCAAAAATCATATTCAGAGGTTGAAGAAGGACTGCTGATGTTGTTGGATTCTGACCTCCCTGCACTCAAAGTAGATTTTTTGGAGCTACAGAACTCAAAATGGCGCGCTTCCAATTGCGTTGGCAAATAGACATCCAGGGCTTTCCAGCAATGTATAATAGTCCATAATTGAGTTTAGACGATGCAAAAAGGGCGTTGAACACCAGTTCTACGCTGCTGTCTAGAGTTAAACGCCAGAAACACGTCACGAACCAGAGTTGAACGCCAAAAACACGTTACAACTTGGCGTTTAACTCCAAAAGAAGCCTCTACACGTGGAAAGCTAAAGCTCAGCCCAAGCACACACCAAGTGAGTCCCGGAAGTGGATTTATGCATCAATTACTTACTTTTGTAAACCCTAGTAACTAGTTTAGTATAAATAGGACTTTTTACTATTGTATTAGACATCTTATGATTTTTAGTTCATCTTAGGATCATATTGATCACGTTTTGGGGGCTGGCCATTCGGTAGTCCAATGGTTAGCTACCAGGACTTGTCGGGTTGGCTTTATAACTGACAGACGAGACTCATCAGCCACTAGGACAGCCATGCATCATATGCATCTATGTGATTGTTTGGTATGTGGTGCACGAATTATGAATAACACGTTTCACAACTCGTACCACTAACCAGCAAGTGCACTGGGTCGTCCAAGTAATACCTTACGTGAGTAAGGGTCGATCCCACGGAGATTGTTGGTTTGAAGCAAGCTATGGTTATCTTGTAATTCTCAGTCAGGATATTAATTGGTGGTTATCAATTGACTTGCAAATGAATAAGGGAGCATAAAGTAAAAGTTACTTGTTATGCAGTAATGGAGAATATGTTGGAGTTTTGGAGATGCTTTATCTTCTGAAATTCTGCTTTCCTCTGTTTTTGATTCACGCATGCACGTCCTCCTATGGCAAGCTGTATGTTGGTGGATCACCGTTATCAATGGCTACCATCCATCCTTCCAGTGAAAAGAGTCCAAGTGCGTTGTCACCGCACGGCTAATCATCTGCAGGTTCTCAATCATACCGGAATAGGATTTACTATCCTTTTGCATCTGTCACTACGCCCAGCACTCGTGAGTTTGAAGTTCGTCACAGCCATTCAATCCCAGAGCAGGTGACATGCCTTACCATACACAAGTTGGTTTGGAGAGGTCCCTATAGGAGTCTTGAATGCTGTTCTGTATGCCCACAGAGCATCATCCAAGCTTCTTGCCCAATCCTTTCTACGGGTACTTACAGTCCGTTCTAGGATTCTTTTTAGCTCTCTGTTAGAGACTTCAGCTTGTCCATTAGTCTGTGGATGATATGGAGTCGCCACCTTGTGGCGAATCCCATACCGGACCATGGCAGAGTAAAGCTGTTTGTTGCAGAAGTGAGTGCCCCCATCACTGGTTAGTACTCTAGGGACACCAAACCTGCTAAAGATATGTTTCTGGAGGAACTTCAGCACTGTTTTAGTATCATTGGTGGGTGTGGCAATGGCCTCAACCCATTTTGATACATAGTCAACTGCCACCAAAATATAAGTGTTTGAGAATGATGGTGGGAAAGGTCCCATGAAGTTAATTCCCCATACGTCAAACAACTCAATCGCCAAGATTCCTTGTTGAGGCATGGCGTAACCATGAGGCAGATTACCAGCTCTTTGGCAACTGTCACAATTATGTACAAACTCTCAGGAATCTCTATAGAGTGTGCGCCAATAGAAGCCACATTGGAGGACCTTGGTGGCTGTTTGCTCACCTCCGAAATGGTCTCCATATTGAGATCCATGGCAATGCCATAGGATCCTCTGTGCTTCTTCTCTAGGAACACACCTACGGATTATTCCGTCTGTATATCTCTTAAAGAGATAGGGTTCATCCCACAACTAGTACTTTGCATCCGTGATTAATTTTTTCTTTTGTTGCCTGTTGTACTCTTTGGGTATGAACCTTGCAGCTTTATAGTTTGCAATATCGGCAAACCATGGTGTTTTCTGAATGGAAAATAAATGCTCATCCGGAAAAGTCTCAGAGATCTCAAGAGAGGAGAGGGACGTCCCTTCTACTGGCTCTATCCGGGACAGGTGATCAGCCACTTGGTTCTCTGTCCCTTTTCTGTCTCTTATTTCTATATCAAACTCNNNNATTGAAAATTAGACATCCAGGGCTTTCCAGCAATATATAATAATCCATACTTTGGCCAAGTTTAAATGACGCAAACTGGCGTTCAACGCCAGTTCTCTGCCCAATTCTGGCGTCTAGCGCCAGAAAAGGATCCAAAACCAGAGTTGAACGCCCAAATTGGCACAAAAGCTGGCGTTCAACTCCAAGAAGGACCTCTACACGTGCAACACTCAAAGCTCAGTATTAGTAAAGGTTGAAAGCCTTTACATCCCTGCTGATTTCATAGTCCTGGATACTGGAAAGGAAGAGGATGAATCCATCATCCTAGGAAGACCTTTCCTAGCCACAGCAAGAGCTGTGATTGATGTGGACAGAGGAGAATTGATCCTTCAATTAAATGAGGATACCCTTGTGTTTACAACTCAAGGATCTCTCTCTGCATCCATGGAGAGGAAGCATAAAGAGCTTCTCTCAAAGCAGAGTCAACCAAAGCCTCCACAGTCAAACTTTAAGTTTGGTGTTGGGAGACCACAACCAAACTCTAAGTTTGGTGTTGAACTCCCATATCCAAACTCTAAGTTTGGTGTTGGAGAGTCTCAACAAAGCTCTGCACATCTGTGAGGCTCCATGAGAGCCCACTGTCAAGCTATTGATATTAAAGAAGCGCTTATTGGGAGGCAACCCAATTTTTATTTATCTAACTATATTTTTCTTAGTTATATGTCTTTATAGGTTCATGATCATTTGGAGTCACAAAATAAACAAACAAATAAAAAACGAAATCAAAAACAGCAGAAGAAAAATCACACCCTGAAGGAGCATCTGTCTGGCGTTCAACGCCAGAACAGAGCATGGTTCTGGCGCTAAACGCCCAAAATGGGCCGCATCCTGGCGCTGAACGCCCAGAACAAGCATGGTTCTGGCGTTCAACGCCAGAAATGGCAGCAAATGGGCGTTGAATGCCCAAAATGGGCACCAACCTGGCGCTGAACGCCCAGAGTTGCGTGCAAGGGCATTTTGCATGCCTTCTAGCAACCGATCTGAAGTTACTGTGGATCGGGCCATCATTATTCATAGCATCATGATTGGAGAGGAAATAGAAGTTCATGAAGTCATCTCTAATGAACTCTACAAAATAGCCGAAAAGTCGTCCCCCATGGCAAGGCTAGCTTTTCCTCATCTTATCTACCATCTATGTTACTCAGCTGGAGCTTTCATAGAAGGAGACATTCCTATTAAGGAAGAGAAGCCCATCACTAAGAAAAAGATGGAGCAAGCAAGAGAGCCCATTCATGGAGCTCAAGAGGCGCAGGAAGCTCATCACCATGAGATCCCGGAGATGCCTCAAATGCATTGTCCTCCACAAAACTATTGGGAGCAAATCAACACCTCCCTAGGAGAATTATGTGCCAACATGGGACAATTAAGGGTGGAACATCAAGAGCACTCCATCATGCTCCATGAAAGCATCTCTATTCGCTTATCTGAAATTCTCACCAATGAATTACATAAGTATTTCTATCCTTTATTATTTATCTTTTAATTATCTAATCCAATCACATTTGACCGTACTTGACTGAGATTTACAAGATGACCATAGCTTGCTTCAAGCCAACAATCTCTGTGGGATTCGACCCTTACTCATGTAAGGTATTACTTGGACGACCCAGTGCACTTGCTGGTTAGT
>NC_029785.2:47102624-47106411 GCF_000816755.2 Arachis ipaensis | reverse complement strand
GGTCTTCCTAGAATGAGAGTAGCACTCTTGTGCTCTTCCATTTTCAGCACTACAAAGTCAGTGGGAAAGGCGAATGGCCTAACTCTGACAATCATGTCTTCAATCACGCCTGATGGGTATTTAATGGAGCCATCAGCAAGTTGGAGACATATCCGGGTTGGTTTAACTTCTTCAGTTAAAACAAGCTTTCTGATAGTGGATGCAGGTATTAGGTTGATGCTTGCCCCAAGATCACATAAAATTGTCTTGGTGCAATTACCTTCTAATGTGCATGGTATCAGAAAACTCCCAGGGTCTTTAAGCTTTTCAGGAAAGCTTTTCAGAATGACTGCACTACATTCTTCAGTGAGGAAAACTCTTTTAGTTTCTCTCCAATCCTTCTTATGACTCAAGATCTCTTTCATGAACTTGGCATAAGAAGGTATTTGCTCAAGTGCCTCTGCAAATGGAATCTTTATTTCAAGAGTCCTGAGATAATCTTTATTTCAAGTGCCTCTGCTCCTCTTTCCGGAGTTTTTGAGGATAAGGTATCTTGGCTTTATATTCCTCAACGTTAGTTGCTGTAGATTTATTGCTTACAGAAGTGGTTGAAGAAGCCTTTTTAGAGGGGTTGTCATCAGCACTTGTGTGTGTCTGATCCCTCACTGGCAATGGAGTGCCAGAGTTAGAAGCTAGAGTGACGTTAGACGCCAACTCCTTGTCTGTTCCTGGCGTCTGAACGCCAGAACTGTGCCCATTTTGGGCGTTCAACGCCAGATCCTGCCCATTTTGGGCGTTCAATGCCAGATCCTTGCTTGTTTCTGGCGTTGAACGCCAGTCTTTGCTTGTTACTGGCATTGAACGCCAGTCTTGGGCATGGTCTGGGCGTTCAGCGCCAGCCTTCCACCAGATTTCTGGCGTTTTAGCGCCAGAATTACTTTTCCCTGGGCTCTTACTGTCCTCAGGTGAATTTTGGGTGGTTTGCTCGTTCCTTAGCTCTTTGCTGCCTTGAGGTGGGGTATTTAATGTTTTCCCACTTCTTAATTGAACTGCTTGGCATTCTTCTGTTATTTGTTTTGATAGCTACTGTTTTATTTGCTTTAATTGTTCTTCCATATTTATATTAGCCATCCTTGTCTCTTGTAGTCTATCTTTGAATTTGGCTAACTGTTGTGTTAGAAAGTCCAATTGCTAATTGAATTCAGCAGCTTGTTCTACAGGACTGAGTTCAGCAGTTACTATTTTAACCTCTTCTTTCATAGAAGGGTCACTGCTTAGGTACAGATGCTGATTTCTGGCAACTGTATCAATGAGCTCTTGAGCTTCTTCAATTGTCTTTCTCATGTGGATAGATCCACCAGCTGAGTAATCTTGAGAAATCTGAGCTTTTTCCGTAAGCCCATAATAGAAGATGTCTAACTGAACCCACTCGGAAAATATTTCAGAGGGGCATTTTCGTAGCATCTCTCTGTGTCTCTCCCAAGCATCATAAAGAGATTCATTATCTCCTTGTTTAAAGCCTTGGATGTCCAGCCTTAGCTGTGTCATCCGTTTTGGAGGAAAGTATTAATTCAGGAATTTTTCTGTCAGCTGTTTCCATGTCCTTATGCTAGCCTTAGGTTGGTTATTTAACCACCTTTTGGCTTGGTCCTTTACAGCAAATGGAAACAGTAATAATCTGTAGACATCCTGATCTACCTCCTTATCATGTACTGTGTCAGCAATTTGTAAAAACTGTGCCAAAAACTCTGTAGGTTCTTCCTGTGGAAGACCGGAATACTGGCAATTTTGCTGCACCATGATAATGAGCTGAGGATTCAACTCAAAGCTACTAAAGGTTTTAATTTTGAAATAAAAATCTGAATTTTAAAGGTAAATTTCGAAAATTTGCTTTAAAATAGAGAGAAAAGATATTTTTGAATTTAAAGAGGAGAGAGAAAAATAATAAGATAGCCCAAGATTTAAAATTTTTAGATCTAATGCTCCTTGTTTTTGAAAATTTTGGAGGGAAAACACCAAGAAACACCAAACTTAAAAATTTTAAGATCAAGACACAAGAGAAACTCAAAAACACTTTGAAGACTCACAAGAACACAAGAACATGAAGAAAAACTTAAAATTTTTAGAAAACCAAACTAAAATTTTCGAAAACCAAAGGGAAATCAACAAGAAAACACCAAACTTAAAGTTTGGCACAAAATTTAATAGAGAAATTATTATTTTTTTTTGAAAGAGAAAATAAGGATTCTAAAATTTTAACCAAAAACAATAATCAAAGACTCTAAACCAAAAAGAAAAATTTTTCCTCATCTAAGCAACAAAATAAACCATCAGTTGTTCAAACGCGAACAATCCCCGGCAACGGCGCCAAAAACTTGGTGCACGAATTATGAATAACACGTTTCACAACTCGTACCACTAACCAGCAAGTGCACTGGGTCGTCCAAGTAATACCTTACGTGAGTAAGGGTCGATCCCACGGAGATTGTTGGTTTTAAGCAAGCTATGGTTATCTTGCAATTCTCAGTCAGGATATTAATTGGTGGTTATCAATTGACTTGCAAATGAACAAGGGAGCATAAATTAAAAGTTACTTGTTATGCAGTAATGGAGAATATGTTGGAGTTTTGGAGATGCTTTGTCTTCTGAAATTCTGCTTTCCTCTGTTTTTGATTCACGCATGCACGTTCTCCTATGGCAAGCTGTATGTTGGTGGATCACCGTTGTCAATGGCTACCATCCATCCTTCTAGTGAAAAGGGTCCAAGTGCGCTGTCACTGCACGGCTAATCATCTGCAGGTTCTCAATCATACCGGAATAGGATTTACTATCCTTTTGCGTCTGTCACTACGCCCAGCACTCGTGAGTTTGAAGTTCGTCACAGCCATTCAATCCCAGAATCCTACTCGGAATACCACAGAGAAGGTTTAGACTTTCCGGATTCTCATGAATGCTGCCATCAATCTAGCTTATACCACGGAGATTCTGATTAAGGAATCTAAGAGATATTCATTCAATCTGATATAGAACGGAAGTGACTGTCAGACACACGTTCATGGAGTGAGGAAGGTGATGAGTGTCACGGATCATCACCTTCTCCATAATGAGGCGCGAATGGATATCTTAGATAGGAACACGCATGTTTGAACGGAAAACAGAAATACTTGCATTAATTCATCGAGACACAGCAGAGATCCTCACCCCCAACAATGGAGTTTAGAGACTCATGCCGTCAAAAGTTACAAAGTTCAGATCTAAAATGTCATGAGATACAAAATAAATCCCCAAAAGTTGTTTAAATACTAAACTAGTAACCTAGGTTTATAGAAAATGAGTAAACTATAACAGATAGTGCAGAAATCCACTTCTGGGGCCCACTTGGTGTGTGCTGGGGCTGAGACTAAAGCTTTCACGTGCCTGGGGCTGTTTTGGGCGTTCAACGCCAGCTTTGGATCCTTTTCTGGCGTTGAACTCCAACTTGCAGCTTGTTTCTGGCGCTGGACGCCAGAATTGGGCAGAGAGCTGGCGTTGAACACCAGTTTACATCATCTATCCTTGAGCAAAGTATGGACTATTATATATTTCTGGAAAGCTCTGGATGTCCACTTTCCAACACAATTGGAAGCGCGCCATTTAGGGTTCTGTAGCTCCAGAAATGCCATTTTGAGTGCAGGGAGGTCAGAATCCAACAGCATCAACAGTCCTTTTTCAGCCTGAATCAGATTTTTGCTCAGCTCCCTCAATTTCAGCCAGAAAATACCTGAAATTACAGAAAAACACAAAAACTCATAGTAAAGTCCAGAAATAT
>NC_029785.2:47097680-47102484 GCF_000816755.2 Arachis ipaensis | reverse complement strand
ATAGAGCAAAATACTTAGAGGAAGTGATGCCCCATGGCTGTGTTGCCTCCCAGCAAGCGCTTCTTTATTGTCTTTAGCTGGACTTTGCCGAGCTTTTAATCTAGCTTTAGCCTTGAGCACTCTTGCTCAACATTGCCTTCAAGATAGTGCTTGATTCTCTGTCCATTAACAATGAACTTCTTATCAGAATCAATATCTTGAAGCTCCACATAACCATATGGTGATACACTTGTAATCACATATGGTCCCCTCCACCGGGACTTCAGTTTCCCGGGGAATAGCCTGAGCCTAGAGTTAAACTACAGAACCTTTTGTCCTGGTTCAAAGATTCTAGATGACAGCTTCCTGTCATGCCATTTTTTTATTTTTCTTTATAAAGCTTGGCATTTTCGAAAGCAGTGAATCTGAATTCCTCTAGCTCATTTAGCTGGAGCAATCTTTTTTCTCTAGCTAATTTGGCATCAAAGTTTAAGAATCTGGTTGCCCAGTAGGCTTTATGTTCCGGTTCCACGGGCAGGTGACATGCCTTACCATACACAAGCTGGTATGGAGAGGTCCCTATAGGAGTCTAATTTTAGAAAACCAAACTAAAATTTTCGAAAACCAAAGGGAAATCAACAAGAAAACACTAAACTTAAAGTTTGGCACAAAATTTAATAGAGAAATTATTTTTTTTTGAAAGAGAAAATAAGGATTCTAAAATTTTAACCAAAAACAATAATCAGAGACTCTAAACCAAAAAGAAAAATTTTTCCTAATCTAAGCAACAAAATAAACCGTCAGTTGTTCAAACACGAACAATCCCCGGCAACGGCGCCAAAAACTTGGTGCACGAATTATGAATGACACGTTTCACAACTCGTACCACTAAGCAGCAAGTGCACTGGGTCGTCCAAGTAATACCTTACGTGAGTAAGGGTCGATCCCACGGAGATTGTTGGTTTGAAGCAAGCTATGGTTATCTTGCAATTCTTAGTCAGGATATTAATTGGTGGTTATCAATTGACTTGCAAATGAACAAGGGAGCATAAATTAAAAGTTACTTGTTATGCAGTAATGGAGAATATGTTGGAGTTTTGGAGATGTTTTGTCTTCTGAAATTCTGCTTTTCTCTATTTTTGATTCACGCATGCACGTCCTCCTATGGCAAGCTGTATGTTGGTGGATCACCGTTGTCAATGGCTACCATCCATCCTTCCAGTGAAAAGGGTCCAAGTGCGCTGTCACCGCACGGCTAATCATCTGCAGGTTCTCAATCATACCAGAATAGGATTTACTATCCTTTTGCGTCTGTCACTATGCCTAGCACTCGTGAGTTTGAAGTTCGTCACAGCCATTCAATCTCAGAATCCTACTCGGAATACCACAGACAAGGTTTAGACTTTCCGGATTCTCATGAATGCTGCCATCAATCTAGCTTATACCACGGAGATTCTGATTAAGGAATCTAAGAGATATTCATTCAATCTGATGTAGAACGGAAGTGATTGTCAGACACACGTTCATGGAGTGAAGAAGGTGATGAGTGTCACGGATCATCACCTTCTCCATAATGAGGCGCGAATGGATATCTTAGATAGGAACACGCATGTCTGAACGGAAAACAGAAATACTTGCATTAATTCATCGAGACATAGCAGAGCTCGTCACCCCCAACAATGGAGTTTAGAGACTCATGCCGTCAAAAGTTACAAAGTTGAGATCTAAAATGTCATGAGATACAAAATAAATCCCCAAAAGTTGTTTAAATACTAAACTAGTAACCTAGGTTTACAGAAAATGAGTAAACTATAACAGATAGTGCAGAAATCCACTTCTAGGGCCCACTTGGTGTGTGTTGGGGCTGAGACTAAAGCTTTCACGTGCCTGGGGCTGTTTTGGGCATTCAACGCCAGCTTTGGATCCTTTTCTGGCGTTGAACTCCAACTTGCAGCTTGTTTCTGGCGCTGGACGCCAGAATTGGGTAGAGAGCTGGCGTTGAACGCCAGTTTACGTCATCTATCCTTGAGCAAAGTATAGACTATTATATATTGCTGGAAAGCTCTGGATGTCTACTTTCCAACACAAGTGGAAGCGTGCCATTTAAGTTCTGTAGCTCCAGAAATTTCATTTTGAGTATAGGGAGGTCAGAATCCAACAGCATCAGCAGTCCTTTTTCAGCCTAAATCAGATTTTTGCTCAGCTCCCTCAATTTCAGCCAGAAAATACCTAAAATTACAGAAAAACACACAACTCATAGTAAAGTCCAGAAATATGAATTTTTCCTAAAAACTAATGAAAATAAACTGAAAACTAACTAGAACATACTAAAAACTATATGAAATTAACCCCAAAAAGCGTATAAAATATCCACTCATCAGTGTGTTCTATTTGGAATGCCTAATTGACTGCATAACTACTTGCTAAGTGCTTATCTGCTGTATATGTTTTCTACCTGTGATTTTCCTGTCTGTAATAAATGTGTTTGTAACAACTGGTTCTGGTGGCAGCTGGTAGGTTCGGAGGAGTTGGATTGGGGAGTTTTAGATAGACCAAAGACCCTTAGTTAGTTGCCCTTTTACTTTCCATGGTTTAGTTATGTTTATAAGCTTTAATTATCTGTTTGAAGTTCTAGATTGCCTTCGGCTTTCCCAGGACATTTTATGTTAGATATGTGGGTAATGTTACCATGCTGAGAACCTATGGTTCTTACTGGTGCACGAAATTCTGATTCACACTTTTCACAACTCCGCACAACTAACCAGCAAGTGCACTGGGTCGTCCAAGTAATACCTTACGTGAGTAAGGGTCGATCCCACAGAGATTGTTGGCTTGAAGCAATCTATGGTTACCTTGTAAATCTTAGTCAGGAGATTAATTATGATTATCAGTTTGAATTGCGAAAAATAAAAGAGCATGAAATAAATACTTGTTATGCAGTAATGGAGAATATGTTGGAGTTTTGCAGATGCTTTGTCTTCTGAATCTCTGCTTTTCCCCTGTCTTCTTCTTCACGCACGCAAGGTTCCTCCTATGGCAAGCTGTGTGTTGGTGGATCACCGTTGTCAATGGCTACCATCCGTCCTCTCAGTGAAAATGGTCCAGGTGCGCTGTCACCGCACGGTTAATCATCTGTCGGTTCTCACTCATGCTGGAATAGGATCTATTGATCCTTTTGCATTTGTCACTACGCCCAACCCTTGTAAGTTTGAAGTTCGTCACAGTCATTCAATCCCTAAATCCTACTCGGAATACCACAGACAAGGTTTAGACTTTCCGGATTCTCAAGAATGATGCCAATGGATTCTAGCTTATACCACAAAGATTCTGATTAAGGAATCCAAGAGATACTCATTCAATCGAAGGTAGAACAGGAGTGGTTGTCAGGCACGCGTTCATAGATTGAGAATGGTAATGAGTGTCACTGATCATCACATTCATCATATTGAAGTGCGAATGAACATCTTAGATAGAAACAAGCATGTTTGAATAGAAAACATAAATAATTGCATTAATTCATCGAGACACAGCAGAGCTCCTCACCCCCAACAATGGAGTTTAGAGACTCATGCCTTCAAAGAGTACAAATTTCAGATCTAAAATGTCATAGATCCAAAATAAATCTCTAAAAGTTGTTTAAATACTAAACTAGTAACCTAGGTTTACAGAAAATGAGTAAACTAAGATAGATAGTACAGAAATCCACTTCTGGGGCCCACTTGGTGTGTGCTGAGGCTGAGACTTGAGCTTTACACGTGCCTAGGCTGTTTCCAGAGTTAAACGCCAGGTTGTAACCTGTTTCTGGCGTTTAACGCCAGAATGCAACATGGAAATGGCGTTGAACGCCGGTTTACGTCGTTTATCTTTGAGCAAAATATGGACTATTATATATTGCTGGAAAGCCCTGGATGTCTACTTTCCAATGCAATTGAGAGTGCGCCATTTGGACTTTTGTAGCTCGAGAAAATCCACTTCGAGTGCAGGGAGGTCAGAATCCAACAGCATCTACAGTCCTTTTTCAGCCTGAATCAGATTTTTGCTCAGCTCCCTCAATTTCAGCCAGAAAATACCTGAAATCACAAAAAAATACACAAACTCATAGTACAGTCCAGAAATATGGTTTTTATTTAAAAACTAATAAAAATATAATAAAAAGTGACTAAAGTATATTAAAAAGTACCTAAAAACAATGCCAAAAAGCGTATAAATTGTCTGCTCATCATAACACCAAACTTAAATTGTTGCTTGTCCCCAAGAAACTAAAAACAAAGTAGGATAAAAAGAAGAGAATGTACAATGAATTCCAAAAACATCTATGAAGATCAGCCTTAATTAGATGAGCGGGGCTATTAGCTTTTTGCTTCTGAACAGTTTTGGCATTTCACTTTATCCTTTGAAGTTCAGAATGATTGGCATCTATATGAACTTAGAATTCATATAGTGTTATTGATTCTCCTAGTTCAGTATGTTGATTCTTGAACACAGCTACTTTATGAGGCTTGGCCGTGGCCCTAAGCACTCTATTTTCCAGTATTACCACCGGATACATACATGCCACAGACACATAACTGGGTGAACCTTTTCAGATTGTGACTCATCATCATCCTAAAGAAAACATAAAATAAAAATGGAAAACAAAAGATTAACATAGATAAGTAAAAATTGGGTTGCCTCCTGATGAGCGGATATTTTATACGCTTTTTGGGGATATTTCATATAGTTTAGAGTATGTTTTAGTTAGTTTTTAGTCTATTTCTAGTAGTTTTTAGGAAAAATTCATATTTCTGGACTTTACTATGAGTTGTGTGTTTTTCTGTAATTTCAG
>NC_029785.2:47082340-47096698 GCF_000816755.2 Arachis ipaensis | reverse complement strand
CTGCATGCCCCAGAAAGCTTCTGATTGCCTTAACATTGGTGGGTGGTGGTAATTTTTCAATTACCTCTACCTTAGCTTGATCCACCTCTATTCCCTTGTTCGAAATTTTATGCCCAAGGACAATTCCTTCAGTCACCATAAAGTGACATTTTTTCCAATTTAAAACCAGGTTAGTCTTTTGGCATCTTTTCAGAACAAGTGCTAGATGGTTAAGACAGGAGCTAAATGAGTCTCCAAATACTGAGAAGTCATTCATGAAGACTTCCAGAAATTTCTCTACCATATTAGAGAAGATAGAGAGCATGCACCTCTGAAAGGTTGCAGGTGCATTGCACAGACCAAAAGGCATTCTTCTGTATGCAAATACTCTAGATGGACATGTGAATGTTGTTTTCTCTTGGTCCTGAGGATCTACTGTAATTTGATTGTAACCTGAATAGTCATCCAAAAAGCAGTAGTATTCATGACCTGCTAGTCTTTCTAGCATCTGGTCTATGAATGGTAAAGGGAAGTGATCCTTCTTGGTGGCTGTATTGAGCCTTCTGTAGTCAATACACATATGCTACCCTGTAACTGTTCTTGTAGGAATCAGTTCATTTTTTTCATTATGAACCACTGTTATACCTCCCTTCTTAGGGACAACATGGACAGGGCTCACTCAAGGGCTATTAGAAATAGGATAAATAATCCCAGCCTCTAGTAACTTAGTAACCTCTTTCTGCACCACCTCCTTCATGGCAGGATTTAGCCGCCTCTGTGGTTGAACCATTGGCTTAGCATCATCCTCCAATAGGATCTTGTGCATGCATCTGGCTGGGCTAATGCCCTTAAGATCACTTATGGACTACCCAAGAGCTGTCTTGTGTGTCCTTAGCACCTGAATTAGTGCTTTCTCTTCCTGTGGCTCTAAAGCAGAGCTTATGATTACAGGAAAAGTGTCACCTTCTCTCAGAAATGCATATTTCAGGGATGGTGGTAGTGGTTTGAGCTCAGGTTTAGGAGGTTTCTCCTCATCCTGAGGAGTTTTCAGAGGTTCTTTTATCTTCTCTGGTTCCTCCAGATCAGGCTGAACATCTTTAAAAATGTCCTCTAGCTCTGATTCGAGACTCTCAGTCATATGGACCTCTTCCACCAGGGAGTCAATAATATCAACGCCCAGGCAGTCGTCTGTTGTGTCTGGATGTTGCATAGCTTTGACAACATTCAACTTAAACTCATCCTCATTGACTCTCAGGGTTATCTCCCCTTTTTGGACGTCAATGAGGGTTCGTCCAGTTGCTAGGAATGGTCTTCCTAGAATGGGAGTTGCACTCTTGTGCTCCTCCATTTCCACCACTACAAAGTCAGTAGGGAAGGCAAATGGCCCAACCTTGACAATCATGTCCTCAATTATGCCTGATGGGTATTTAATGGAGCCATCAGCAAGTTGAAGACAGATCCAGGTTGGTTTGACCTCTTCAGTCAAGCCAAGCTTTCTGATAGTGGATGCAGGTATTAGGTTGATGCTTGCCCCAAGATCACATAAAGCTGTCTTGGTGCAATTACCCTCCAATATGCATGGTATCATAAAGCTCTCGGGATCTTTAAGCTTTTCTGGGAAGCTTTTCAGAATGACTGAACTGCATTCTTCAGTGAGGAAAACTCTTTCAGTTTCTCTCCAATCCTTCTTATGACTCAAGATATCTTTCATGAACTTGGCATAAGAGGGTATTTGCTTAAGTGCCTCTGCAAACAGAATCTTTATTTCAAGAGTCCTGAGATAGTCTGCAAAGCGGGCAAATTGCTTATCCTGCTCCTCTTGGTGAAGTTTTTGAGGATAAGGCATCTTGGCTTTGTATTCCTCAACCTTGGTTCCTGCAGGTTTATTTCCTACAGAAGTGGTTGGAGAAGCCTTTTTAGAGGGGTTGTTATCAGCACTTGTGTATGTCTGATCCCTCACTGGAGTTTGAATGCCAGGGTTGGAAGCTTGATTGGCGTTGGACGCCAACTTCCTACCTGTTTCTGGCATTTGAACGCCAGAACTGAGCTTCCATTGGGCGTTTGACACCAGCTCCTTGCCTGTTCCTGGCATTTGAACGCCAGAACTGCGCGTGGGTTGGGCGTTTAATGCCAACCTTGCATCCTTTTCTGGTGTTTGAACGCTAGAGTTTTTCCTCTCTGGGCCCTTACTGTCCTCAGAGGAATTTTGAATAATATTTTGCTCATCCTCTGTCAGTTGTTCTTTTCTTAGCTTTCTGCTGGTCTGAAGTGAGGTATTTAATGTTTTTCCACTTCTTAATTGAACAGCTCTGCACTCTTCTGTTATCTGCTTTGATAACTGCTGTTTTGTCTGATTCAATTGTGCCTCTATATTTTTATTCGAATTTTTAGTGTCTTGTAGCATCTCCTTAAATTCTGTAGATTCATCATCCTTTTGTTTAAAACCTTGGATGTCCAGCCTTAGCTGTGTCATCCTTTTTGGAGGGAAATATTGATTCAGGAATTTGTTTGATAACTGTTTCCATGTCCTTATGCTTGCTGTGAGTTGGTTATTTAACCACCTTTTAGCTTGATCTTTTACAGCAAACGGAAATAGTAACAGTCTGTATACATCCTGATCTACCTCTTTGTCATGTACTGTGTCAGCAATTTGTAAGAATTGTGCCAGAAACTCAGTAGGTTCTTCTTGTGGAAGACCGAAATACTGGCTGTTTTACTGCACCATGAGAATGAGCTGAGGATTTAGCTCAAAATTGCTTGCTTTGATGGGAGGTATACAGATGCTACTCCCATATGCAGTAGTAATGGGGTTAGTATATGACCCCAGAGTCCTTCTGGACTGTTCATTTCCACTTAGATCCATGATGGATAAAAATTTTGAAATTTTGAAAGTTGAAATTTGAAATTCGAAATAAGATAAGATAAAATTTTGAAAAAGATATGATTTTTTTGAAAAAAATTCGAATTTTGAAAATTTTAAAACTAAGATAAGGTAAAATAGAAATTTTAAAATAAAAATCTGAATTTTTTTTGAAAAAATTTCAAAATATTTGCTCAAAAATAGTTAGAGAAGATATTTTTTTGATTTTTGAATTTTATGATGAAAAAGAAAAATACACAAAAGACACACAACTTAAAATTTTTAGGTCTAATGCTCCTTATTTTCGAAAATTTTGGAGGAAAAACACCAAGGAACACCAAACTTAAAAATTTTAAGATCAAAACACAAGGAAGACTCAAGAACACCTTGAAGACTCACAAGAACAATAAGAACATGGAGATAGAACACCAAACTTAAAATTTTTAGCAAACCACAATGAAATTTTCGAAAACTAAAGGAAAATTAACAAGAGAATACCAAACTTAAAAATTGACACAAGATTTAATCAAAGAAAAATTATTTTTGAAAAAGTTTTAAAAGGAAGATAGCCAATTACCAAGAACATAAGCACAACACTCTAGCCAATTGAGCTATAAATTTAACGTGTTTTAACAAGGTATTTAATAAATAAAAATTTTTTAAACTAAAAATTTGAAAAAGCACGAGAAAAACAAGAAAAGACACAAAACAAGACAAACCAAAGATCAAACAAGGAAAATAAACAAGAACAACTTGAAGATTAAGAAAGAACAATGAACACAAATTCGAAAATTTTAAAGAAAATAAAAACATGCAGTTGACACCAAACTTAAAATATGAAACTAAACTCAAACAGAAAAAACTCAATTATCAGTTTATAAAATTTTCAAAAAATTTAAAAAGAAAAAATAAGGATTTAAAAAAGAAATTTCAACCAAAAACAATAATAGAAGACTCTAAACCAAAAAGAAAAATTTTTCCTAATCTAAGCAACAAAATAAACCGTCAGTTGTCCAAACTCGAACAATCCCCGGCAACGGCGCCAAAAACTTGGTGCACGAAATTGTGATTCACACTTTTCACAACTCCGCACAACTAACCAGCAAGTGCACTGGGTCGTCCAAGTAATACATTACGTGAGTAAAGGTCGATCCCACGGAGATTGTTGGTTTAAAGCAATCTATGGTTACCTTGTAAATCATAGTCAGGAGATTAATTATGATTATCAGTTTGAATTGTGAAAAATAAAAGAGTATGAAATAAATACTTATTATGCAGTAATGGAGAATATGTTGGAGTTTTGGAGATGCTTTGTCTTCTGAATCTCTGCTTTTCCCCTGTCTTCTTCTTCACGCACGCAAGGTTCCTCCTATGGCAAGCTGTGTATTGGTGGATCACCGTTGTCAATGGCTACCATCCCTCCTCTCAGTGAAAATGGTCCAGGTGTGCTGTCACCGCACAGCTAATCATCTGTCGGTTCTCACTCATGCTGGAATAGGATCTATTGATCCTTTTGCGTTTGTCACTACGCCCAACCCTTGTGAGTTTGAAGCTCGTCACAGTCATTCAATCCCTGAATTCTACTCGAAATACCACAGACAAGGTTTAGACTTTCCAGATTCTCAAGAATGCTGCCAATGGATTCTAGCTTATTCCACGAAGATTCTGATTAAGGAATCCAAGAGATACTCATTCAATCGAAGGTAGAACGGGAGTGGTCATCAGGCATACGTTCATAGATTGAGAATGGTGATGAGTGTCATGGATCATCACATTCATCATATTGAAGTGCGAATGAACATCTTAGATAGAAACAAACGTGTTTGAATAGAAAACAGAAATAATTGCATTAATTCATCGAGACACAGCAGAGCTCCTCACCCCTAACAATAGAGTTTAGAGACTCATGCCATCAAAGAGTACAAAGTTCAGATCTAAAATATCATGAGGTCTAAAATAAATCTCTAAAAGTTGTTTAAATACTAAACTAGTAACCTAGGTTTACAGAAAATGAGTAAACTAAGATAGATAGTGCAGAAATCCACTTCTGGGGCCCACTTGGTGTGTGCTGGGGCTGAGACTTGAGCTTTACATGTGCCTAGGCTATTTCTAGAGTTAAACACCAGGTTGTAACCTGTTTCTGGCGTTTAACTCCAACTTGTAACCTGTTTCTGGCGTTTAACGCCAGAATGCAACATGGAACTGGCGTTGAATGCCAGTTTACGTCGTTCATCCTTGAGCAAAGTATAGACTATTATATATTGCTGGAAAGCCCTGGATGTCTACTTTCCATTGCAATTGAGAGCGCACCATTTGGACTTCTGTAGCTCCAGAATATCTATTTCGAGTGCAGAGAGGTCAGAATCCAACAGCATCTGCAGTCCTTTTTCAGCCTGAATTAGATTTTTGCTCAGCTCCCTCAATTTCAGCCAGAAAATACCTGAAATCACAAAAAAATACACAAGCTCGTAGTACAGTCTAGAAATATGATTTTTATTTAAAAACTAATAAAAATATAATAAAAAGTGACTAAAACATATTAAAAACTACCTAAAAACAATGCCAAAAAGCGTATAAATTATTTTGGAGAAACAGGTTCTGTAACTCTGTCTTTTAGGTTATATATATATATATGTCTGTATGTATGTATACTTATATGCTCGGACTAGTTATCTTCACGAACTGAGTTTTGAGCTTCGTTATCTGCATTTTGGCACTCTATTGTACATATATCTGTGTTAGCTTACTTTATCTTCTTCGCTTACTTTATCGCATCGTGAGTGTTGCGCTTTTCAATTTAACGATTTTGCTTTATCCCTTTTTTCTTCAAAGGCTCTTAGTTAAAATCTTTTTCACTATTGTTGTATATATAATTTTACTTTTAGAGGTCGTAATACCTCGCCACCTCTGTCTTATGACTTAAGCATAAGGATCTGCGTGGTAGGGTATTATATTATGGAATCAGAGCCGTTTGTTCCTGTAGAGCCTGAAGGACGGATTGACTATGCTTCTGTGCATTCTCTATGTGTGTGTTTATGTGCTATTAGGATATCTGACTTATATAACTGGCATAAATGTTCATGAGCATGCATTTGGGACTTTGAAGTACTAGACTTCCGATATTGAGACTGATCAACTTGATATTGATTGTTTGGTGTGTATTAGTACCAGATGGCGCCTCGTGGACACGGTTGAAGCCATGGGAGGGGTCGTTCTAGTACTCAGGGGCCAAAAACCAACACAAATAACCCGGTGAACTTTATGGCTGTATTAGAGAATATGGCTGCTACTATGCATGCCACTGCTGAGGCGCTGGGGCAGCAAATGAACAATAATGGTAATGGGAGAAATGGTGAAAATAGGCCAATGACACTGTCAGCATTCCTGAAAGTTAATCCTCCTGTTTTCAAGGAAACCACCAATCTGAATGAAACCGATACTTGGTTTCAGGCCATGGAGCGAGCGCTGCAAGCACAGCAGGTGCTTGAAGGGCAGTGTGTCGAGTTTGCTACCTACTAGCTCACTGGGAAAGCATTGCATTGGTGGCAGGCTACACGATACCTCCTGCAACATGCTGATGATCCTATATCCTGGGATGCTTTCCAGGTTGAATTTTATAAGAAATACTTCCCAGATTCTCTCAGGACGGAAAAGAAACTTGAGTTACAGTAGCTGAAGTAGGGTGCTATGTCCGTGTCTGAGTATACTAACAAGTTCGAGGAACTATGCAGATTTTCTCGCATTTGTCAAGGAGCTCTTGAAGACTTTGAGGAGTGGAAGTGCATTAAGATTGAAGGCGGGCTCCGGAGTGATATCTTCAATTTAGTAAGACTGATGGAGATCAGGACTTTCTCAGAGTTGGTGAATAAGAGAAGAGTGGCTGAAGACTGTGTGAAAAGGGCACTGGCAGAAAAATAAAGTCATAGGGGACCTTTCCAGCAGAACCAAGGAAGGACCTTTGCTCCTATGGGTCAGACATTCAAGTGTGGAGGCTTTGTACCACAGCAGACTTAATGTCAGGCTAGTTTCAGAAAGTCTAACAACAACAATTGCTCAAGGAGAAGGTTTGGGAAGCAGCCTCTAAATGACCACGCTTGTGCTAGATGCGAGAGTCATCATCCTGGAATCCCATGCAAGGCTGGTTGGGGCTTGTGCTATTCGTGTAGGTAGGCAGGGCATAGAGCCTCGACCTATCCAGAGAAGCAGAGGCAAAGTACTGAGAGAGCACAACAGCCTGGTCGGGTGTTTACTACCTCAACTATAGGTGCCGATAGATCTGATAAGCTGCTTATGCGAGGTAAATGTGAAGTAGCCGGTAAAACTTTGAATGCTTTATTCGATTCTGGAGCTACTCATTCATTCATAGTATTTGAAAAGGCTAGTGAGTTAGGATTAAAAATTGTGGTCCTAGGTTATGATTTGAAGGTGCATAATGCCACTCATGAAGCCATTCTGACTAGGTTAGGATGTCCACAAGTCTCATTTCAGGTTCAATAATGTGACTTCGTTCATGACTTGATTTGCTTACCGATGATTGGTCTAGATCTCATTTTGGGATTGGATTGGTTATCTAAGAATCATGTCTTGCTTGATTGTTCTGAGAAGGTGTTGTATTTTATGCCGGAAGGATCGGAAGGACCGGTAGTGGTGAATAGTTACTATTTGAGGTCTATGACAGTAAACTGTTCTGGGTGTAAATGTCATGGTATTATGTTATTAACTACGGGTGTTTCGGGAGGTGAACAAAGCTTAGAGCAGGTTCCGATTGTTTGTGAATTTCCTGAAGTGTTTTTGGACGACATTGATGAATTCCCTCCTACCCGAGAGGTTGAATTTGCATTTGAGTTGGTACCTGGGTCAGGGCCGATCTCGATTGCCCCTTATAGAATGTCGCTTTTAGAAATGGCTGAGCTCAAGGCTCAATTGGAAGACTTAATGGGTAAACGCTTTATCTGACCTAGTGTTTCTCTGTGGGGAGTGCCGGTGTTACTAGTGAAGAAGAAAGACGGGAGTATGCATTTCTGTGTAGATTACAGGCAACTGAATAAGGTCCCAGTAAAGAATAAGTACCCACTGCTGAGGATTGAAGATCTCATGGATCAGTTTCAAGGAGCCAAAGTTTTCTCTAAGATTGATTTACGATTCGGTTATCACCAGATAAGGGTAAGAGATGAAGACATCACTAAGACTGCTTTCAGGACTTGTTATGGTCATTATGAATACATTGTGATGTCTTTTGGGTTGATGAACGCTTCTGTAGTGTTTATGGACTACATGTACAGAAGTTTTTGCCCGTTCTTGGATAAGTTTGTTGTCGTCTTCATTAATGACATACTAATTTATTCTAAGACCAAGGAAGAGCATGTCGAACACTTGCGAACTGTATTACAAATCTTGAAAGAGAGAAAATTGTACGCCAAGTTATCCAAATGTGAGTTTTGGAAGAGTAAGGTGAGGTTTCTGAGCCATATAATGAGTAAACAAGGGATAGTAGTAGATCCTTCTAAGGTGAAAGAAGTGATGGAGTGGGGATAACCGACCTCAGTAACTGAGATAAGGAGTTTTCTAGGCTTAGCTGGCTGTTATTGGAGATTCATCAAAGGCTTTTCTCAAATAGCTTTGCCGTTGACAAAGTTAACCCCCAAAGATGTGCAATTTGTTTAGACTTCTGAGTGCGAAGAGAGTTTTCAAGCGCTGAAGCAAAAGTTATTTTGACAGAGATCCTCGTTTCACTTCAAGGTTCTAGGATGCATTTCAGAGAGCTTTTGGAACCCAATTAAGCTTGAGTACAGCTTACCATCCTCAAACAGATGGTTAGTCTAATAGGACAATTCAAACCTTAGAAGATGTGTTGAGGGCTTGTGTTTTGGACCAGTCGACGAGCTGGAATCGGTATATGCCGCTAGTGGAGTTTGCATACAATAACATCTGTCATGCGAGCATCGAAATGGATCCATATAAGGCTCTGTATGGGAGAAAGTGTCAATCTCTGCTATGCTGGTATGAAGCTGGGGAGAATAGCTTATTGGGGCCTGAGATGATAGCTGAAACTATAGAACAAGTTAAGAAAATTCGAGATAGTATGGTCACTGCTCAGAGTCGTCAGAAGAGTTACGCAGATCAGAGGTGGAAACCTTTAGAGTTTGAGGAAGGAGACCATGTTTTCCTTAAGGTTACTCCAATAATAGGAGTAGGTAGAGCGATTAAGACGAAGAAACTGAATCCTCGATACATCGGTCCGTTTCAAATTCTTGAGAAGGTTGGACCGGTGGCGTATCAGATAGCTCTACCACCTCACCTTTCGAACATGCACGACATATTTCACGTGTCGCAGCTTCGGAAGTATACTCCTGATGCTAGCCATGTGTTAGAACCTGAATCGGTTTAGTTAAGGAAAGATTTGACACTTCAGGTGACTCCGGTTAGAATTGACGACACGAGTATTAAACAGTTACTAGGAAAAGCGGTTTTATTAGTTAAAGTGGCGTGGAGTCGAGCCGGTATTGAGGAGCATACATGGGAACTTGAATCGGAAATGCAAACAAACTACCCGCACCTATTCTTAGGTAACTAAATCCGAATTTTGTGGGTAAAATTCCTATTTATGTGGGTAGAATGTAAAATCCGGTTAATTAATGGATAATTAATTCATAAATTAAAATTTATTCTAGAAGACCATCGCTCTCAAGAAGATTCACCTTGAGCATGAGGATGAAGGCGTTCCTAGCACTGCAATTCGCGAGATTTCTCTCCTCAAGGAAATGCAGCATAGGAATATTGTTAGGTATTCTTTTCTTCATCCTAATCTCACTTCTTCTTGCTATTATTATTTGAATGCGTGTATCTCTGATGAATACTGCTTTTTAGTAATTTGTGTTTGTGGTTTCAATTGGTGAAATTCATGTGACGTGGAAAATTGGAGGGTTTCTGGTGTTCATTGTGTGTGGTGTTTTTGGTGAAATTGAGATTTCTTTCGTTTGGTGTTTTTGGTGGAAAATTGAGGCTTCATTGTATGGAAAATTACTATGGTGTGTTGTTTGTACTTTGTAAATTGTAATGAAAATATATATATATTGGGATGTCTATGATTAGTAGTTCAATCATGGTTAATCACAGAACTTGAAATGATGTTTCCTTCAATGTGAGACTTGTTGACTGTAGTTGATAGTCTGTGTTTTTTATTACAGATAACTGGAGCGTGAAGGCCATCCGCAGAAAGACCACCGGCACTGGCAGGATGAGGTACCTCCGTCACGTGCCTTGCCAATTCAAGAGCGGCTTCAGAGAAGGTACCTCCACGATCTATTTTTAGATCTTCAGTAGTTGTGTTTTCCGTCAATCATCATTTCGTTAATGCAATCTTGTTTCTGTTTAACTAGGTACTGAAGCTGCACCAAGGAAGAAGGGAGCAGCTGCATCTGGAGAGACTGTACATGGGAATCATCATCATCTTGGTCAAGCTCTTCTGGAAGAAACCAGAGTAGCGTTACAAGTATGAACCCATCCAGGATGATCTTGAACTTGGAAGCTCCAATTTCCCTGTGGTTCTCATCTAGATTCCAATGTTCAATGAGAAAGAGGTCTTCTTAATTTGCTTGCATTTGCTTATCTCTAGTCTCTATTTTCCTCTACCTCCTCTTTTTTATTTCTGTGAAATTTGGTTGGTTTTTTTGAGTTCTTTTTCTGTGTGTATATATAGGTATACAAAGTTCTTTTTCCTAGGCTAAATTGATTGAGTTAGTTACTAGCTCTAGCTGTTGAATTTGCTAGTGTGGGTTATTGTTAGTGTTATTGTTGATTGCTTGTTTCTATTTTGTGGTTCAGAGTTTGAAATCAAGGGGTATTCGATTCCCTAGCCATGACAACGGGAGCTTGGCGCCTATTTTCACTCCTCTACGTTTGGTGTCTGAGGCTGAACTTGATCTTCCACACCAGACTCAGCATGATGATATTCCTGTGCAGAGTTTTACTCCTGAACAAACTAAGGAAGCTTTTGATGTTGCTAGAAATAGCATTGAGCTTCTTTCTACTATGTTGCCTTCTTCTCCACAACAAGATGTCTTGCAGGTAGATTTTATATATTTAGTTTAGTGTAATATTTGTTAGTATATATAGAAATATGTGTGATAGTAGAAGCATATGTGCACACAACAGGGTCCAAATTAATTAAAGGTTCCACTATGGAATTGAAGAAAAAGTAGTAGCATTGGTTTTCTCTTAACTTTTTCTCATTGATTTCATTTGTAAAAAGCGAACCTCTTTTTATGAAAAGCATGTATATGGGGTATACATACTACATTGTATGTATGTTTCTTTTTTTTGGTGTCTCTTTCTCTGTTTGTTCTTGATTCATGCGTAGTAATTGAATTGTTCAATGGAGACTATTAATATCGAATTGTAATTGTCTCAATATGTGACTAACACTACTATTTTGTGATTAAATTTAATCTTAGTAATTCTTATTTGATTGAGAAACAGTTGTCATTGGCTTGTTTGTAGTATATATAACTATATAGCTCTTAATTCTATGGATTAATTTGGTTGTTGGAGAAATACTAGGTGTTAATTCTATCGATTTCCATAATTGATGCATGCATGCTATAAAGCTAAGTTATGGCTCCAAGGTGCCATACCTGTGTATACATGCTAGAAACTGTCACAAAATGGTTACATTTTTGCAAAATGTCAGAAAATTCAATGATGCACATACATATTTTCTTGGAAAATTGTAATGAAAACCTCGGTACGCTTTTAAAACGTGTCGATAGGTTAATACATATGGCCACGCTTTTAAGCGTGGCGAGAGTTAAAAGTGTGGCAAAAAAGAAAGTGTACCGATAGATCCACAAAAGCATGGCGATAGAGCAACCGGTACGCTCGCAGATGTGACTCTTTTAAAAGCGTGCCGATAGCTCAAAAAGCGTGGCGAAAAGCTGTCGGCACCCTTTTTAGCACTTTTCAGCACGCTTTAAAAGCGTGGCAGAAAGCTTATTTTCTTGTAGTGTTATAGGATCCATTAGCTTGAAGGGAAGGCTTAATCTTGCCTCTTTGGTCCATGGGTATGATGTCAGGGCATTTTGGCCAGTTTCACTGACCTTTTCTTTACTGTTTTTAGGGTAGTTTCATGCATTTTCTTAGGAAATAAGCTAGTTTTGGGTAGATATTCACTTACACCTGGATTCAAGCATAGAAGGAGCCACACAAGCCACTGTGAGCCACGTTAACTCCCACGTTAACTTAGTTAACGTGGAAGCTAATGTGGATGAGTAAATGATGAGCCAATGTTAGTGACACTCAACATTGTCACTAACGTTGGGGATGGCTAAGCAATGCCACGTTAAAGAGCCACGTTAACTAAGTTAACGTGGGCTCTAACGTGAGACATGGGGGCACATTGGAACGTTAGTGACAATGTTGAATGTCACTAACATTCTCGAAGGATGGCAAGCCCACGTTAAAGAGCCACGTTAACTAAGTTAACGTGGGCTCTAACGTAGGAGCAAAGGGGGCTTTTCAACGTTATTGGGAAAGTTAAGTCCCAATAACGTGTGCGAAGGACCTAGAGGCAACGTTAGTGGCAATGTTTGTGCCACTAATGTAAAAGTTAACGTGGCTTTTACTTAGGAACGTTAGTGAGAAAGTTGATTGTCACTAACGTTCTCGAACTCATATTTTCACTAAACGTTAACACCCCTAACGCCCTGAGCTAAAGTCTCTGCCCACTTCACACTTTCTCTCTGCAAGTAAAGCCAAGCCCAAATGAAGAAAAGAACTGCTTCAAACTCAAGATCCAAAGGCCCAAGACTTGAAGAGCCAACTAGAAGATGAGAAGAGTAGTATATATAGGAGTAGCTTTGAATTATTTTGGGAGTTCCAGGGAGTTGGAAATTATAGGGAGCCTCTTGGCATAGAACTACTCTCTGTATTTACTTTCTCTGTACTTCTAGTTTTCATCATGTATTCTCCATCTTTGTTTTCATTTTCCAGAGCTATGAAAAACTAAACCCCTTTCATTGGGTTAGGGAGCTCTGTTGTAATTTGATGGATCAATACTAGTTTTCATTATCCTTCTTCTATCTTTTCTCTTGATTTTACTTGAAAGCTTTTGATCTTCATCTAATTGGGTAGTGATCTTGGAAAAGAAACTATTCATACTTGGATCTCTTCAGAACCTTGAAAGAGGAATGAAGAGATCAAGCTAGAAATGCTTTCTCATGCTGGACCAAATTGGGTTTGGATGGATATGTGACTATAATCCTCTCAAGTGAGCGGTTAAAGTGAAAACTTGAGACTGAGCGGTTAAAGTCAAGGTCCAAAGCAAAAGAAGAGTGTGCTTAAGAACCCTGGACACCTCTAATTGGGGACTTTAGCAAAGCTGAGTCACAATCTGAAAAGGTTCACCCAGTTATGTGTCTGTGGCATTTATGTATCCGGTGGTAATACTGGAAAACAAAGTGCTTAGGGCAACGGCCAAGACTCATAAAGTAGCTATGTTCAAGAATCAACATACTGAACTAGGAGAATCAATAACACTATCTGAACTCTGAGTTCATATAGATGCCAATCATTCTGAACCTCAATAGATAAAGTGAGATGCCAAAACTATTCAAGAGGCAAAAAACTACAAGTCCCGCTCATCTGATTGGAGCTATGTTTCATTGATAGTTTGGAATTTATAGTATATTTTCTTTTTTTTTTTATCCTATTTGATTTTCAGTTGCTTGGGGACAAGCAACAATTTAAGTTTGGTGTTGTGATGAGCGGATAATTTATACGCTTTTTGTCATTGTTTTTAGTATATTTTTAGTAGGATCTAGTTACTTTTAGGGATGTTTTCATTAGTTTTTATGTTAAATTCACATTTCTGGACTTTACTATAAGTTTGTGTATTTTTCTATGATTTCAGGTAATTTCTGGCTGAAATTGAGGGACTTGAGCAAAAATCATATTCAGAGGTTGAAGAAGGACTGCTGATGTTGTTGGATTCTGACCTCCCTGCACTCAAAGTAGATTTTTTGGAGCTACAGAACTCAAAATGGCGCGCTTCCAATTGCGTTGGCAAATAGACATCCAGGGCTTTCCAGCAATGTATAATAGTCCATAATCGAGTTTAGACGATGCAAAAAGGGCGTTGAACACCAGTTCTACGCTACTGTCTGGAGTTAAACGCCAGAAACACGTCACGAACCAGAGTTGAACGCCAAAAACACGTTACAACTTGGCGTTTAACTCCAAAAGAAGCCTCTGCACGTGGAAAGCTAAAGCTCAGCCCAAGCACACACCAAGTGAGTCCCAGAAGTGGATTTATGCATCAATTACTTACTTTTGTAAACCCTAGTAACTAGTTTAGTATAAATAGGACTTTTTACTATTGTATTAGACATCTTATGATCTTCGAATCATCTTTGATCACGTTTTGGGGGCTGGCCATTCGGCCATGCCTGAACCTTTCACTTATGTATTTTCAACGGTAGAGTTTCTACACTCCATAGATTAAGGTGTGGAGCTCTGCTGTTCCT
>NC_029785.2:47080351-47082315 GCF_000816755.2 Arachis ipaensis | reverse complement strand
GTGAATCCTATTCCAGTATGATCGAGAACCTCAGATGATTATCTGTGCCGTGACAGAGCATTTGGACCATTTTCACAAGAGGATAGGATGCAGCCATTTACCACGGTGATGCCTCCAGATGATTAGCCATGCAGTGACAGCGCATCGGACCATTTTCACAGAGAAGATGAAAAGTAGCCATTGACAATGATGATGTCCTTACATAAAGCCAGCCATGGAAAGGAGTAGGACTGATTGGATGAAGACAGCAGGAAAGCAGAAGTTCAGAGGAACGAAAGCATCTCCATACGCTTATCTGAAATTCTCACCAATGATATACGTAAGTGTTTCTACCTTTATTTTCTATTTATTTATTATAAATTTTCGAAAACTCCATAACTATTTTATATCCGCCTGACTGAGATCTACAAGATGACCATAGCTTGCTTCATACCAACAATCTCCGTGGGATCGACCCTTACTCACGTAAGGTTTATTACTTGGACGACCCAGTGCACTTGCTGGTTAGTTGTATCGAAGTTGTGAATTAAAAAAGATTTATTAAGACATGCACACAGAGTTTTTGGCGCTGTTGCCTGAGATCACAATTTCGTGCACCACTGTGATAAATATTGATTCATGGTTGAGTACATATATGTTTATGATTGTTGATTGATAATGTGATTTGATGCACTTCCAACTATCTGAGATACAAGTTTCCCTGGGTGAAAGCAGTGGCTAGCCACCACGTGCTCTAGGTTGAGACTCGATACTCTGCTGAGCCTATGTCTTAAGTATGGCCGGCCACTGTGAAAGTTTTGGATGAGTTCGTCCCCGTGTATAAACACCAGTGTGGGTGTTATTTGATTATGATTATGATTGTGAATTACTCGAGTTGGGGATGCACAACAGAGAGACAGTCCAATGGTTAGCTACCAGGACTTGTCGGGTTGGCTTTATAACTGACAGACGAGACTCATCAACCACTAGGACAGCCATGCATCATATGCATCTATGTGATTGTTTGGTATGTGGTGCACGAATTATGAATAACACGTTTCACAACTCGTACCACTAACCAGCAAGTGCACTGGGTCGTCCAAGTAATACCACCATTAGTCTCTGGATGATATGGAGTCGCCACCTTGTGGCGAATCCCATACCGGACCATGGCAGAGTAAAGCTGTTTGTTGCAGAAGTGAGTGCCCCCATCACTGGTTAGTACTCTAGGGACACCAAACCTGCTAAAGATATGTTTTTGGAGGAACTTCAGCACTGTTTTAGTATCATTGGTGGGTGTGGCAATGGCCTCAACCCATTTTGATACATAGTCAACTGCCACCAAAATATAAGTGTTTGAGAATGATGGTGGGAAAGGTCCCATGAAGTTAATTCCCCATACGTCAAACAACTCAATCTCCAAGATTCCTTGTTGAGGCATGGCGTAACCATGAGGCAGATTACCAGCTCTTTGGCAACTGTCACAATTACGTACAAACTCTCAGGAATCTCTATAGAGTGTGGGCCAATAGAAGCCACATTGGAGGACCTTGGTGGCTGTTTGCTCACCTCCGAAATGGTCTCTATATTGAGATCCATGGTAATGCCATAGGATCCTCTGTGCTTCTTCTCTAGGAACACACCTACGGATTATTCCGTCTGCATATCTCTTAAAGAGATAGGGTTCATCCCACAAGTAGTACTTTGCATCCGTGATTAATTTTTTCTTTTGTTGCCTGTTGTACTCTTTGGGTATGAACCTTGCAGCTTTATAGTTTGCAATATCGGCAAACCATGGTGTTTCCTGAATGGAAAATAAATGCTCATCCGGAAAAGTCTCAGAGATCTCAAGAGAGGAGAGGGACGTCCCTTCTACTGGCTCTATCCAGGACAGGTGATCAGCCACTTGGTTCTCTGTCCCTTTTCTGTCTCTTATTTCTATATCAAACTCTTGCAGAAGCAACACCCATCTGATGAGCCTGGGT
>NC_029785.2:47079426-47080277 GCF_000816755.2 Arachis ipaensis | reverse complement strand
GCTGTATTGAGCCTTCTGTAGTCAATACACATGCGCCACCCTGTAACTGTTCTTGTAGGAACCAGTTCATTTTTTTCATTATGAATCAATGTCATGCCTCCCTTTTTTGGGACGACTTGGACAGGGCTCACCCAGGGGCTATCAGAAATAGGATAAATAATCCCAGCCTCTAGTAATTTGGTGACCTCTTTCTGCACCACTTCCTTCATTACTGGATTTAGCCGCCTCTGTGGTTGAACCACTGGTTTAACATTATCCTCCAATAGGATTTTGTGCATGCATCTAGCTGGGCTTATGCCCTTAAGGTCACCTATGGACCACCCAAGAGCTGTCTTGTGTGTCCTTAGCACTTGAATAAGTGCTTCCTCTTCCTGTGGATTTAAGGCTGATGAGCAGATAATTTATACGCTTTTTGTTACTGTTTTTAGTATGTTTTTAGTAGGATCTAGTTACTTTTAGGGATGTTTTCATTAGTTTTTATGTTAAATTCACATTTCTGGACTTTACTATGAGTTTGTGTGTTTTTCTGTGATTTCAGGTATTTTCTGACTGAAATTGAGGGACTTGAGCAAAAATCAGATTCAGAGGTTGAAGAAGGACTGCTGATGCTGTTGGATTCGGACCTCCCTGCACTCAAAATGGATTTTCTGGAGCTACAAAACTCAAAATGGCACGCTTCCAATTGCATTGGAATATACACATCCAGGGCTTTCCATCAATATATAATAATCCATACTTTTGCCAAGTTTAGATGACGCAAACTGGCGTTCAACGCCAGTTCTCTGCCCAATTCTGGCGTCTAGCGCCAGAAAAGGATCCAAAACCAGAGTTGAACGCCCAAATTGGCACAA
>NC_029785.2:47079102-47079383 GCF_000816755.2 Arachis ipaensis | reverse complement strand
CCCCTCTGGGGCAATGAACTCCATTATCACTTATGTATTTTCAACGGTAGAGTTTCTACACTCCATAGATTAAGGTGTGGAGCTCTGCTGTTTGCTGTTCGGATAATTTATACGCTTTTTTGCATTGTTTTTACATAGTTTTTAGTATGATCTAGTTAGTTTTTAGTATATTTTTATTAGTTTTTAATAAAAAAATCACATTTCTAGACTTTACTATGAGTTTTTGTGTTTTTCTGTGATTTCAAGTATTTTCTGGCTGAAATTGAGGGACTTGAGCAAAA
>NC_029785.2:47074655-47076556 GCF_000816755.2 Arachis ipaensis | reverse complement strand
GCCATTGACATAAGCACCATGGCCGAACCTGTAAGGGAAGGAGAGGACGTGAATCCCAAGGAGGAAGACCTCCTGGGACGCCCAGTGATCAATAAGGAGTTTCCCTCTGAGGAACCAAAGGACTCTGAGGCTCATCTAGAGACCATAGAGATTCTATTGAACCTCCTTATGCCATTCATGAGCTCTGATGAGTATTCCTCTTCTGAAGAGAATGAGGATGTTACTGAAGAGCAAACTGCCAAGTTTCTTGGTGCAATCATGAAGCTGAATGCCAAATTATTTGGCATTGATACTTGGGAAGATGAACCTCCCTTGTTCATCAATGAACTAAGTGATCTGGATCAACTGACATTGCCTCAGAAGAGACAGGATCCTGGAAAGTTCATAATACCTTGTACCATAGGCACCATGATCTTTAAAGCTCTGTGTGACCTTGGTTCAGGAATAAACCTCATGCCCCTCTCTGTAATAGAGAAACTGGGAATCTATGGGGTGCAAGCTGCTAAAATCTCATTAGAGATGGCAGATAATTCAAGAAAATAGGCTTATGGACAAGTAGAGGACGTATTAGTAAAGGTTGAAAGCCTTTACATCCCTGCTGATTTCATAGTCCTGGATACTGGAAAGGAAGAGGATGAATCCATCATCCTAGGAAGACCTTTCCTAGCCACAGCAAGAGCTGTGATTGATGTGGACAGAGGAGAATTGATCCTTCAATTAAATGAGGATACCCTTGTGTTTACAACTCAATGATCTCTCTCTGCATCCATGGAGAGGAAGCATAAAGAGCTTCTCTCAAAGCAGAGTCAACCAAAGCCTCCACAGTCAAACTTTAAATTTGGTGTTGGGAGACCACAACCAAACTCTAAGTTTGGTGTTGAACTCCCATATCCAAACTCTAAGTTTGGTGTTGGAGAGTCTCAACAAAGCTCTGCACATCTGTGAGGCTCCATGAGAGCCCACTATCAAGCTATTGATATTAAAGAAGCGCTTATTGGGAGGCAACCCAATTTTTATTTATCTAACTATATTTTTCTTAGTTATATGTCTTTATAGGTTCATGATCATTTGGAGTCACAAAATAAACAAAAAAATAAAAAACAAAATCAAAAACAGCAGAAGAAAAATCACACCCTGAAGGAGCATCTGTCTGGCGTTCAACGCCAGAACAGTGCATGGTTCTGGCGCTGAACGCCCAAAATGGGCCGCATCCTGGCGCTGAACGCCCAGAACAAGCATGGTTCTGGCGTTCAACGCCAGAAATGGCAGCAAATGGGCGTTGAACGCCCAAAATTGGCACCAACCTGGCGCTGAACGCCCAGAGTTGCGTGCAAGGGCATTTTGCATGCCTAATTTGGTGCAAGGGTGTAAATCCTTGAACACCTCAGGATCTGTGGACCCCACAGGATCCCCACCTACCTCCACTCACTTCTTCTCACCTCTCTTTCACACAATCCCATAAACACCCTTCCCCAAAAACCCTTCACCAATCACCTCAATCTCTCTTCCCCCTCACCTCTTCACCACTCACATCCATCCACTCTTCCCCATAAACCTACCTCATAAACTCCACCTACCTTCAAAATTCAAAACCAATTTCCCACCCAAACCCACCATAAATGGCCGAACCTTAACTCCCCTCCCTCCCCTATATATAGCCCTCCATTCTTCCTCATTTTCACACAACACAACCCTCTCCTCTCTACTTGGCCGAAACACACTTCACCCCTCTTCTCCATATTTTCTTCTTTTTCTTCCTCTATTCTTTCTTTTATTGCTCGAGGGCGAGCAATATTCTAAGTTTGGTGTGGTAAAAGCATAAGCTTTTTGTTTTTCCATTACCATTGATGGCACCTAAGACCGGAGAATCCTCTAGAAAGGGGAAAGGGGGGAAAGGGAAG
>NC_029785.2:47071549-47074581 GCF_000816755.2 Arachis ipaensis | reverse complement strand
GATGAATGCCCCTACACTAGAAGGGTCAACTTTAATCAAAGGTTGGACCAAGTCCTTATGGACATATGTGTGGAAGGAGCTCAGTGGAAGATTGACTCCAAAGGCAAGCCGGTTCAACTAAGAAGATTGGACCTCAAGCCTGTGGCTAGAGGATGGTTGGAGTTCATTCAATGCTCAATCATTCCCACTAGCAACCGATCTGAAGTTACTGTGGATCGGGCCATCATGATTCATAGCATCATGATTGGAGAGGAAATAGAAGTTCATGAAGTCATCTCTAATGAACTCTACAAAATAGCCGATAAGTCCTCTCCCATGGCAAGGCTAGCTTTTCCTCATCTTATCTACCATCTATGTTACTCAGCTGGAGCTTTCATAGAAGGAGACATTCCTATTAAGGAAGAGAAGCCCATCACTAAGAAAAAGATGGAGCAAGCAAGAGAGCCCATTCATGGAGCTCAAGAAGCGCAGGAAGCTCATCACCATGAGATCCCGGAGATGCCTCAAATGCATTGTCCTCCACAAAACTATTGGGAGCAAATGAACACCTCCCTAGGAGAATTATGTGCCAACATGGGACAATTAAGGGTGGAACATCAAGAGCACTCCATCATGCTCCATGAAATAAGAGAAGATCAAAACTGGCGCGCTTCTAATTGCGTTGGAAAGTAGACATCCAGGGCTTTCCAGCAATATATAATAGTTTATACTTTGGCCAAGTTTATATGATGCAAACTGGCGTTCAACGCCAGTTCTCTGCCCAATTCTGGCGTCCAGCGCCAGAAAAGGATTCAAAACCAGAGTTGAACGCCCAAACTGGCACAAAAGCTGGTGTTCAACTCCAAGAAAGACCTCTACACGTGCAACACTCAAAGCTCAGCCCAAGCACACACCAAGTGGGCCCCGGAAGTGGATTTATGCATCAATTACTTACTTCTGTAAATCCTAGTAGCTAGTTTATTATAAATAGGACATTTCACTATTGTATTTGACATCCTGAGTTTTATCTTCGGATCATAGTAGTCTTGGTTACTCCGGTTCCCCTCTGGGGCCGAGACCAATGAACTCCATTATCACTTATGTATTTTCAACGGTAGAGTTTCTACACTCCATAGATTAAGTGTGGAGCTCTGCTGTTCCTCAAAGATTAATGCAAAGTACTACTATTTTCTATTCAATTCATCTTATTTCACTTCTAAGATATTCATTCGCTCTTCAACCTGAATGTGATGAACGTGACTATCATCATCATTCCCTATGAACGCGTGCCTGACAACCACTTCCGTTCTACCTTCGACTGAATGAGTATCTCTTAGATCTCTTAATCAGAATCTTCGTGGTGTAAGCTAGAATGATGGCGGCATTCAAGAGAATCCGGAAAGTCTAAACCTTGTCTGTGGTATTCCGAGTAGGATTCAATGATTGAATGACTGTGACGAGCTTCAAACTCGCGATTGCTGGGCGTAGTGACAGAACGCAAAAGGATAGTAAATCCTATTCCAGCATGACCGAGAACCGACAAATGAATAGCCGTGCCGTGACAGGGCATTTGGATCATTTTCCCGAGAGAAGACCGAAAGTAGCCATTGACAATGGTGATGCATTACATAAAGCCAGCCATGGAAAGGAGTAAGACTGATTGGATGAAAACAGCAGGAAAGCAGAGGTTCAGAGGAACGATTGCATCTCCATACGCTTATCTGAAATTCTCACTAAGGAATTACATTAGTTTTTCTATCCTTTATTATTTATCTTTTAATTATCTAATCCAATCACATTTGACCGTACCTGACTGAGATTTACAAGATGACCATAGCTTGCTTCAAGCCAACAATCTCTGTGGGATTCGACCCTTACTCATGTAAGGTATTACTTGGACGACCCAGTGCACTTGCTGGTTAGTAGTACGAGTTGTGAAAAGTATGATTCACAATTCGTGCACCAAGTTTTTGGCGCCGTAACTCCTTGTCTGTTCCTGGCGTCTGAACGCCAGAACTGTGCCCATTTTGGGCGTTCAACGCCAGATCCTGCCCATTTTGGGCATTCAATGCCAGATCCTTGCTTGTTTCTGGCGTTGAACGCCAGTCTTTGCTTGTTACTGGCATTGAACGCCAGTCTTGGGCATGGTCTGGGCGTTCAGCGCCAGCCTTCCACCAGATTTCTGGCGTTTTAGCGCCAGAATTACTTTTCCCTGGGCTGTTACTGTCCTTAGGTGAATTTTGGGTGGTTTGCTCATTCCTTAGCTCTTTGCTGCCTTGAGGTGGGGTATTTAATGTTTTCCCACTTTTTAATTGAACTGCTTGGCATTCTTCTGTTATTTGTTTTGATAGCTGCTGTTTTATTTGCTTCAATTGTTCTTCCATATTTATATTAGCCATCCTTGTCTCTTGTAGTCTATCTTTGAATTCGGCTAACTGTTGTGTTAGAAAGTCCAATTGCTAATTGAATTCAGCAGCTTATTCTACAGGACTGAGTTCAGCAGTTACTATTTTAACCTCTTCTTTCATAGAAAGGTCACTGCTTAGGTACAGATGCTGATTTCTGGCAACTGTATCAATGAGCTCTTGAGCTTCTTCAATTGTCTTTCTCATGTGGATAGATCCACCAGCTGAGTAATCTTGAGAAATCTGAGCTTTTTCTGTAAGCCCATAATAGAAGATGTCTAACTGAACCCACTCGGAAAACATTTCAGAGGGGCATTTTCGTAGCATCTCTCTGTATCTCTCCCAAGCATCATAAAGAGATTCATTATCTCCTTGTTTAAAGCCTTGGATGTCCAGCCTTAGCTGTGTCATCCGTTTTGGAGGAAAGTATTAATTCAGGAATTTTTCTGTCAGCTGTTTCCGTGTCCTTATGCTAGCCTTAGGTTGGTTATTTAACCACCTTTTTGCTTGGTCCTTTACAGCAAATGGAAACAGTAATAATCTGTAGACATCCTGATCTACCTCCTTATCATGTACTGTGTCAGCAATTTGTAAAAACTGTGCCAAAAACTCTGTAGGTTCTTCCTGTGGAAGACCGGAATACTGGCA
>NC_029785.2:47069181-47071366 GCF_000816755.2 Arachis ipaensis | reverse complement strand
AAGGTTTAGACTTTCCGGATTCTCATGAATGCTGCCATCAATCTAGCTTATACCACGGAGATTCTGATTAAGGAATCTAAGAGATATTCATTCAATCTGATGTAGAACGGAAGTGACTGTCAGACACACGTTCATGGAGTGAGGAAGGTGATGAGTGTCATGGATCATCACCTTCTTCATAATGAGGCGCGAATGGATATCTTAGATAGGAACACGCATGTTTGAACGGAAAACTGAAATACTTGCATTAATTCATCGAGACACAGCAGAGATCCTCACCCCCAACAATGGAGTTTAGAGACTCATGCCGTCAAAAGTTACAAAGTTCAGATCTAAAATGTCACGAGATACAAAATAAATCCCCAAAAGTTGTTTAAATACTAAACTAGTAACCTAGGTTTATAGAAAATGAGTAAACTATAACAGATAGTGCAGAAATCCACTTTTGGGGCCCACTTGGTGTGTGCTGGGGCTGAGACTAAAGATTTCACGTGCCTGGGGCTGTTTTGGGCGTTCAACACTAGCTTTGGATCCTTTTCTGGCGTTGAACTCCAACTTGCAGCTTGTTTCTGGCGCTGGACGCCAGAATTGGGCAGAGAGCTGGCGTTGAACGCCAGTTTACATCATCTATCCTTGAGCAAAGTATGGACTATTATATATTTCTGGAAAGCTCTGGATGTCCGCTTTCCAACACAATTAGAAGCGCGCCATTTGGGGTTCTGTAGCTCCAGAAATGCCATTTTGAGTGCAGGGAGGTCAGAATCCAACAGCATCAGCAGTCCTTTTTCATGACAACTATCACAGAGTTAAAGCAGAAATTGGAATTTAACAACCTTTGTTCTGGGAAGTGGATGTTCCTCGGATCTATGGGGTGCTTGGTCCTTCAGGAGATAACTTCTGGCGCTTCAATTCCCTCAAGTCACGCCCTTGCTCCTCTTGTTCTTTAATCAAATAGCAAAGAATTTGACTTTGTTGCTTCTGTTCTTTTATTATTTGTTCTATAGCTTCTTGCAATTTGGTAACTGATATTTCAAGATACTCCCAGTATTCAGATTGAGGGATTTCTGGGAGAAATTCCTGTGTTTTCTTCTTGATGGGATCATCCTGTGCTTGTTGTTTTTCCATTGATGCCTTGGTGATTGGTTTCTCGACTGAGATATACTCAGTTATTCCCATCCTTACTCCAGCGTCCTTGCAGAGCAGAGAAATCAAGCTTGGGTAAGCCAACCTGGCCTCTTTAGAATTTTTGTTAGCAATTTTGTAGAATTCAGTTGAAATCAGTTGATGAACTTCCACTTCTTTTCCCATCATGATACAATGGATCATCACTGCTCTTCTAACAGTGACTTCAGAACGGTTGCTAGTGGGCAGCAGAGAATGCCCAATGAAGTCCAGCCATCCTTTGGCGACTGGTTTGAGATCTTCTCTTTTGAGTTGATTTGGGACACCCTTCGTGCTGCTGGTCCACCTGGCTCCAGGGATACATATATCCTCTAGAATCTTATCCAGGCCCTTGTCTTTTCTCATCATTCTCCTGTTGAAAGAATCTGGATCATCTTTCAGCTGAGGTAGCTTTAAGATCTCCCTGATCTTGTCAGGGTTGGTATGAACAATCTTTCCTCTGACCACGGTCCGGTATTCATAGAAAGCAGTTTCAGATAGTTTTTGCTTGTCTGTCTGCCACATATTAGCATAGAACTCATGGACTATATTCCTTCCCACTTTTGTTTCAGGATTAGCTAGGACCTCCCAATTCCTGATTCGAATCTGCTCCTGGATCTCCGGATATTCGTCTTTTTTCAGATCGAATCTAACTTCCGGGATCACTGATCTTAGACCCATTATTTTGTAATAATGGTCTGAATGTTCTTTAGATAAGAACTTCCCTTGATTCCAAAGTGGTTTTGGAACACTCTCTTTCTTGCCTCTTGAAGTGGGTTGTTTTCCCTTAGGAGCCATGATCTTAGTGATCACGGATAAACACACCAAACTTAGAGGTTTGCTTGTCCTCAAGCAAAAGAAAAGAAAGGAGAGGGATAGAAGGAGAGCTAGGTGCACTTGTCGATGGAAGGGGAGGGAGGCCGAACCCATATTTAAAGGGAGGGGGGGTGGGTTCGAAAATTTAGAAGAGATATGATAAAAAAGATTGATTTGGAAAAGATAGGATAGAAGATATGATAAGAGA
>NC_029785.2:47067314-47069101 GCF_000816755.2 Arachis ipaensis | reverse complement strand
ATTTACCTCCTCCCCACCATCCTGGCGTTTGAATGCCCAAACGCTGCATGTTTTGGGCGTTCAACGCCCAAATGCTGCCTCTCCTGGGCGTTCAACACCCAGCTGCTGCTTCTTTCTGGCGTTGAACGCCAGGAAGTCCTTTGTTACTGGGCATTTTTTTGAACGCCCAGAATGCTGTAAATCTGGCGTTAAATGCCCAGAAAGAGCTTCTTTCTGGCGTTTAACGCCCAGATGGCTATCCTCACTGGCGTTCAACGCCCAGTGGATGCTTCTGTTGGGCATTGAACGCCCAAAACAGACTTTTACTGGCATTTTCTTGCCAGTGAGCTCTTTTTCTCTGTTTTGTCTGCAGAATCCTTCTGTAACCCTGTGAACTTATACAATTGACTCTTTTTCTTAGGATCAGTGAACTTTATATAAACAAATAAAATCAAGAATAGAGCAAAATGCTTAGAGGAAGTGATGCCCCATGGCTGTGTTGCCTCCCAGCAAGCGCTTCTTTATTGTCTTTAGCTGGACTTTGCCGAGCTTTTATTCTAGCTTTAGCCTTGAGCACTCTTGCTCAACATTGCCTTCAAGATAGTGCTTGATTCTCTGTCCATTAACAATGAACTTCTTATCAGAATCAATATCTTGAAGCTCCACATAACCATATGGTGATACACTTGTAATCACATATGGTCCCCTCCACCGGGACTTCAGTTTCCCGGGGAATAGCCTGAGCCTAGAGTTAAACTACAGAACCTTTTGTCCTGGTTCAGAGATTCTAGATGACAGCTTCCTGTCATGCCATTTTTTTATTTTTCTTTATAAAGCTTGGCATTTTCGAAAGCAGTGAATCTGAATTCCTCTAGCTCATTTAGCTGGAGCAATTTTTTTTCTCCAGCTAATTTGGCATCAAAGTTTAAGAATCTGGTTGCCCAGTAGGCTTTATGTTCCGGTTCCACGGGCAGGTGACATGCCTTACCATACACAAGTTGGTATGGAGAGGTCCCTATAGGAATCTTGAATGCTGTTCTGTATGCCCACAGAGCATCATCCAAGCTTCTTGCCCAATCCTTTCTACGGGTACTTACAGTCCATTCTAGGATTCTTTTTAGCTCTCTGTTAGAGACTTCAGCTTGTCCATTAGTCTGTGGATGATATGGAGTCGCCACCTTGTGGTGAATCCCATACCGCCATTTAAGTTCTGTAGCTCCAGAAATTTCATTTTGAGTATAGGGAGGTCAGAATCCAACAGCATCAGCAGTCCTTTTTCAACCTAAATCAGATTTTTGCTCAGCTCCCTCAATTTCAGCCAGAAAATACCTGAAATTACAGAAAAACACACAACTCATAGTAAAGTCCAGAAATATGAATTTTTCCTAAAAACTAATGAAAATAAACTGAAAACTAACTAGAACATACTAAAAACTATATGAAATTAACCCCAAAAAGCGTATAAAATATCCGCTCATCAGTGTGTTCTATTTGGAATGCCTAATTGACTGCATAACTACTTGCTAAGTGCTTATCTGCTGTATATGTTTTCTACCTGTGATTTTCCTGTCTGTAATAAATGTGTTTGTAACAACTGGTTCTGGTGGCAGCTGGTAGGTTCAGAGGAGTTGGATTGGGGAGTTTTAGATAGACCAAAGACCCTTAGTTAGTTGCCCTTTTACTTTCCATGGTTTAGTTATGTTTATAAGCTTTAATTATTTGTTTGGAGTTCTAGATTGCCTTCGGCTTTCCCAGGACATTTTATGTTAGATATGTGGGTAATGTTACCATGCTGAGAACCTATGGTT
>NC_029785.2:47065718-47065869 GCF_000816755.2 Arachis ipaensis | reverse complement strand
CACCCAGGGGCTATCAGAAATAGGATAAATAATCCCAGCCTCTAGTAATTTGGTGACCTCTTTCTGCACAACTTCCTTCATTGCTGGATTTAGCCGCCTCTGTGGTTGAACCACTGGTTTAGCATTATCCTCCAATAGGATTTTGTGCATG
>NC_029785.2:47063476-47064426 GCF_000816755.2 Arachis ipaensis | reverse complement strand
GCTCTTTGCTGCATTGAGGTGGGGTATTTAATGTTTTCCCACTTCTTAATTGAACTGCTTGGCATTCTTCTGTTATTTGTTATGATAGCTACTGTTTTGTTTGCTTCAATTGTTCTTCCATATTTATATTAGCCATCCTTGTCTCTTGTATTCTATCTTTGAATTCGACTAACTGTTGTGTTAGAAAGTCCAATTGCTGATTGAATTCAGCAGCTTGTTCTACAGGACTGAGTTCAGCAGTTACTGTTTTAACCTCTTCTTTCATAGAAGGGTCACTGCTTAGGTACAGATGCTGATTTCTGGCAACTGTATTAATGAGCTCTTGAGCTTCTTCAATTGTCTTTCTCATGTGGATAGATCCACCAGCTGAGTAATCTAGAGAAATCTAAGCTTTTTCTGTAAGCCCATAATAGAAGATGTCTAACTGAACCCACTCAGAAAATATTTCAGAGGGGCATTTTCGTAGCATCTCTGTGTATCTCTCCCAGGCATCATAAAGACATTCATTATCTCCTTGTTTAAAGCCTTGGATGTCCAGCCTTAGCTGGTCATCCGTTTTGGAGGAAAGTATTGATTCAGGAATTTTTTTGTCAGCTGTTTCCATGTCCTTATGCTAGCCTTAGGTTGGTTATTTAACCACCTCTTGGCTTGGTCCTTTACAGCAAATAGAAACAGTAATAATCTGTAGACATTCTGATCTACCTCCTTATCATGTACTGTGTCAGTAATTTGTAAAAACTGTGCCAGAAACTCTGTAGGTTCTTCCTGTGGAAGACCGGAATACTGACAATTTTGCTGCACCATGATAATGAGCTGAGGATTCAACTCAAAACTACTGACTCCAATGGAGGGTATGCAGATACTACTCCCATATGAAGCAGTAAAGGGGTTAGCATATGACCCCAGAGTCCTCCTGGACTGTTCATTTCCACTTAGGTCCATGACGGAGA
>NC_029785.2:47062198-47062428 GCF_000816755.2 Arachis ipaensis | reverse complement strand
GAGATATTCATTCAATCTGATGTAGAACGGAAGTGATTGTCAGACACACGTTCATGGAGTGAGGAAGGTGATGAGTGTCACAGATCATCACCTTCTCCATAATGAGGCGCGAATGGATATCTTAGATAGGAACACGCATGTTTGAACGAAAAACAGAAATACTTGCATTAATTCATCGAGACATAGCAGAGCTCGTCACCCCCAACAATGGAGTTTAGAGACTCATGCCG
>NC_029785.2:47060010-47061522 GCF_000816755.2 Arachis ipaensis | reverse complement strand
TCATGGATCAGATGCTTGAAAGGCTTGCCGGACATGCTTACTATTGCTTCTTGGATGGATATTCAGGCTACAACCAAATAGAATTTGACATTGAAATCAAAGACAAGAAGGGTGTAGAGAACAAGGTGGCAGACCATTTATCAAGGATACCATGTGAAGAAGGAAGCACACAAAGCACACATATAAATGAGAGCTTTCCTGATGAACAACTCATGGTAATTCACAAAGCACCCTGGTTTGCAGACATAGCAAACTTCAAGGCCACTGGGAGTTTACCGTTGGAATTTAACAAACATCAAAGGAAGAAATTGGTAAATGATGCCAAATACTTCATCTAGGACGAACCATACTTGTTCAAAAAATGTTCCGATGGCATACTCAGAAGATGCATATCCGAGGAAGAAGGAAGGGAAGTTTTATGGGACTGCCATGGCTCCACTTATGGAGGGCACTTTGCAGGGGAAAGAACAGCAGCTAAGGTGTTGCAGTGTGGTTTATATTGGCCCACTATCTTCAAAGATGCAAAAGAATTAGTGAAGCACTGCCATGAATGCCAGAAAGCGGGGAACCTGCCAAGAAGAAATGAAATGCCACAACAATTCATTCTGGAACTTGAATTGTTTGATGTATGGGGGATAGATTTCATGGGACCTTTTCCCTCCTCATACTCAAATAATTACATTCTTGTGGCAGTAGACTATGTCTCCAAATGGGTTGAAGCAATAGCAACTCCAACCAATGATAATAAGGTAGTCATGAACTTCCTCAGAAAACACATTTTTTGCCGTTTTGGGGTTCCAAGAGCAATCATCAGTGATGGAGGAAGCCACTTCTGCAACAAACCATTAGAGGCATTGCTTCTAAAATATGGAGTCAAACACAGGGTAGCCACACCATACCATCCACAGACAACTGAGCAAGCCAAGGAACTGCAAAAAGGCATGCTGGAAACATACCAACCAAAAGCACCTTTTCCTCAGAGGTTAGGAGGAGGTGAAAAAGGGAAAACCTATTCAAGGTTTTTAGAAACATTTAAGTCTCTCCATATCAATATTCCCTTTCTTGAGATTCTCCAGCAGATGCCTACACATATCAAGTATTTAAAGGAATTGCTGAGCAAGAAAAGAGTTTTGAAGGGAGGACAAACTGTAATAATGAACAAAGAATGCAGTGCCCTCATCAAGAAGGACATAGTCTCTAAGAAAACAGACCCAGGAAGTTTTCATATCCCCTGCATCATAGGGGAAACAAAAATTGACAAAGGACTCTGTGATCTAGGAGCTAGCATAAATGTGATGCCTCTGACTCTTATGAAGAGGCTACAACTGAATGAGGTGAGATCCACTGATGTAATCATACAACTGGCTGACAAAACTCAGAAGCAAGCTGAAGGGGTAGTTGAGAATGTGCTGGTGAAAGTGGGAAATTATTTCTTCCCCACAGACTTTGTCATTTTGGACATGGAGGAAAGCTACCTACACCCTATCATTCTGGGAAGGCCATTTCTAGCCA
>NC_029785.2:47059375-47059792 GCF_000816755.2 Arachis ipaensis | reverse complement strand
CTTGAGAAGCAAGCAACTTCATCACTCTTTGCAGGAAAGGAAACAAGAACCTTAAAGCATGAAGCAACATTTAGGAAGAAGAAGGATAAATCAAATTGTTTCCTGACAACAAAGAGAAAACAAGGAATTTCACAAGGTGGTATTGTTCCTTGATAATTCTTTAAAAAGGGCAAACAAAAGCATGCGTGTTCTGGTTTAAACTGTAATTGTTGAATCTTTCTGGAATGTGAAGTTTTTAGTATATGTGTCTGTTGTTTGCTTTGAATAAAGTGAATGCCTAGATGTTTGGATATAACTTCACCTTCTTAAACGAGTGCTTGCCATGCTTGTTCTGTTTAAAAAAATAAAAGAAAAGTTTGAACAAAAGTAACTTGGCTAAATTAGTGACAAATCAAGTAGAATTAAGTGGTGGTATGC
>NC_029785.2:47055049-47056501 GCF_000816755.2 Arachis ipaensis | reverse complement strand
CAATAGGCTTCGATCTGAGGTTCAAACTTTTAGACAACAAGATGGTGAAACTCTCTACGAGGCATGGGAGAGATTCAAGGATTTGACGAGGAAATGCCCACCAGACATGTTCCATGATTGGGTGCAATTGCATATTTTCTATGATGGACTCTCTTATGAATCAAGGAAGGCTGTAGACCATTCATCAGGAGGTTCATTGAACAGGAAAAAGACTGTGGAAGAAGCCATTGAAGTGATTGAGACAGTGGCTGAGAATGAGTACTACTATGCATCAGAAAGGCACAACACTAAGGGAGTCATGGAGCTGAACCATGTTGATACAATTCTAGCCCAAAATAAGGTGTTTGCCAAGCAACTAGCAGAGCTCACCAGGAAATTAGAAACAAAGCAAGTGGCTGCAATACACACACAAGATCAAGAGGAACAAAGCACTGAAGGAGGTGATTGGGAAGAGGCCAACTATGTGGGAAACCAACAAAGACAATCATATGATCCACATTCCAACACTTACAACCCAGGATGGAAAAACCACCCAAACTTTGGGTGGGGGAATCAACAAACCCAACCACAAAACCACAAACCTTACAACCACAACCAACATAACAATTCCACATACCAAAACTCCAACCAAAGATCATACCAAGCCACACAAAACACTTACTCCCAACCATCATATCATGGCCAAAATAATCAACCTACCCAACCTAATCCGAACCAACAATTTCAAGATCAATTAAACAGGATAGAAGGAAGGCTGGCAAACATGGGTCAGGACATAAGTGAGTTGAAAAGCTTTAGGGATGAGGTGAGATCTACCTTAAGGGACCATGGTGAAAGACTAAAGAGGATGGAGTCTCAAGTAGGAGAGCTATCCCAACAAGCCCCCAAGTCCACTGCAGTGTTCCCTAGTGACATAGAAAAGAATCCTAAAGGGGAGCAAAAGAGAGTGAGATGGGAAGAATGCAAGGCCATCACCATATTGAAGGAAGTCTCAGAAGAAGAAGGAATCAGACCCTCAGAACAGGAGCCAGAAATCTTGAAGGAAGGTGTGGAAGAAGCTAAGCAGGAAAGTGAAACTGAGCAAGCCAAGGAACTGCAAAAAGGCATGCTGGAAACATACCAACCAAAAGCACCATTTCCTCAGAGGTTAGGAGGAGGTGAAAAAGGGAAAACCTATTCAAGGTTTTTAGAGACATTTAAGTCTCTCCATATCAATATTCCCTTTCTTGAGATTCTCCAGCAGATGCCTACACATATCAAGTATTTAAAGGAATTGCTGAGCAAGAAAAGAGTTTTGAAGGGAGGACAAACTGTAATAATGAACAAAGAATGCAGTGCCCTCATCAAGAAAGACATAGTCTCTAAGAAAATAGACCCAGGAGGTTTTCATATCCCCTGCATCATAGGGGAAACAAAAATTGACAGAGGATTCTGTGATCTAGGAGCTAGCAT
>NC_029785.2:47053155-47053659 GCF_000816755.2 Arachis ipaensis | reverse complement strand
AGATTAAGTGGTGGTATGCATGTTTGATTGAATAGTCAGCTCACTAAGAAATAAAGTGAGAATTGTCACTTTTAGTGGAAACTAGGATGCTGTCTATGGATCTTGATGAATAAATGTCTTTGGCCATGAAAAAGAAAGAAAAAGAAGAAGAAAAAGCCACTGAAAAAGGGCAACCAAAAAGCAAAAAAATTGAGAAAATAAGCTAGGCACCAATGGTTTGAACTTCTGAGACAAATGCCTGTGGTGTTTATGTATTAAAGATATGCTTGGATGAATAGGTTCTGAGGAGTGTTTCAACACTTGGTAACTTGGGTTAACTAACCCGGGATTATCAACCAAANCCTTCTGTAGTCAATACACATATGCTACCCTGTAACTGTTCTTGTAGGAATCAGTTCATTTTTTTCATTATGAACCACTGTCATACCTCCCTTCTTAGGGACAACATGGACAGGGCTCACTCAAGGGCTATTAGAAATAGGATAAATAATCCCAGCCTCTAGT
>NC_029785.2:47052607-47053091 GCF_000816755.2 Arachis ipaensis | reverse complement strand
CAGCTAGCAGATTGCTCAGAGGTTTTACAATTTTTGAAAAATCCTTTATAAACCTCCTATAGAATCCTACATGTCCCAGAATGCTTCTGATTGCCTTAACATGGGTGGGTGGTGGTAATTTTTCAATTACCTCTACCTTAGCTTGATCCACCTCTATTCCCTTGTTCGAAATTTTATGCCCAAGGACAATTCCTTCAGTCACCATAAAGTGACATTTTTTCCAGTTTAAAACCAGGTTAGTCTCTTGGCATCTTTTCAGAACAAGTGCTAGATGGTTAAGACAGGAGCTAAATGAGTCTCCAAATACTGAGAAGTCATTCATGAAGACTTCCAGAAATTTCTCTACCATATTAGAGAAGATAGAGAGCATGCACCTCTGAAAGGTTGCAGGTGCATTGCACAGACCAAAAGGCATTCTTCTGTATGCAAATACTCTAGATGGACATGTGAATGTTGTTTTCTCTTGGTCCTGAGGATCTACTGC
>NC_029785.2:47049532-47051627 GCF_000816755.2 Arachis ipaensis | reverse complement strand
CATTACTTATGTACAGATGCTGATTTCTAGCAACTATATCAATAAGCTCTTGAGCCTCTTCAATAGTTTTCCTCATGTGTATAGATCCACCAGCTGAGTGGTCTAGGGACATCTGAGCTCCTTCCGTAAGCCCATAGTAGAAGATGTCTAATTGCACCCACTCTGAAAACATTTCAAAGGGGCATTTCCTTAGCATCCCTCTGTACCTCTCCTAGGCATTATAAAGGGATTCATCATCCTCTTGTTTAAAACCTTGGATGTCCAGCCTTAGCTGTGTCATCCTTTTTGGAGGGAAATATTGATTCAGGAATTTGTTTGATAATTGTTTCCATGTCCTTATGCTTGCTGTGAGTTGGTTATTTAACCACCTTTTAGCTTGATCTTTTACAGCAAACGGAAATAGTAACAGTCTGTATACATCCTGATCTACCTCTTTGTCATGTACTGTGTCAGCAATTTGTAAGAATTGTGCCAGAAACTCAGTAGGTTCTTCTTGTGGAAGACCGGAATACTGGCAGTTTTACTGCACCATGAGAATGAGCTGAGGATTTAGCTCAAAATTGCTTGCTTTGATGGGAGGTATACAGATGCTACTCCCATATGCAGTAGTAATGGGGTTAGTATATGACCCCAGAGTCCTTCTGGACTGTTCATTTCCACTTTGGTCCATGATGGAGAAAGGGAGATGCTGCGGATTACAAAATTTTTTTTTTTGAAAACCGAAATTAAAATGAAATAAAATAAAATAAAATAAATGAAAAATTGACTATATTTTCGAAAATTAGAAAAAAAAAAGAAATAAAAGAAAATTGAAGACTAAATTAATTAATTAAAAAGATTTGAAAAAGATGTGGGTGAGGATTTTCGAAAAAAATGAAGAGAGAGAAATTGGTTAGGAAGTTTTGAAAAAGATATGTTTTAAAATTAAAGATACTTGTAAGAAAATAAAACAAAATAAAATAAAAGATATGAAAAAGATTTGATTTTAAGATTTGAGATTTAGAAAAGATAAGATAAGCTAGGTAAGAGAAGATAAGGAATTTAAATTAAAATGTTTGAAATTTAAATTTTAAATTTGAAAATTAAATTTTGAAATTTGAAATTTGAAATTTGAAATTTGAAATTTGAAAGTTGAAATTTGAAAGTTGAAATTTGAAAATTGAATTTTGAATTTTCAAAAAAGTCAACAATATAAGATAAGGATTTGAAAAAGATTTAATTTTTGAAAAGATTTAATTTTTAAATTTGAAAATTAGATTTTGAAATTTTGAAAGTTGAAATTTGAAATTTGAAATAAGATAAGATAAAATTTTGAAAAAGATATGATTTTTTTGAAAAAAATTTGAATTTTGAAAATTTTAAAACTAAGATAAGGTAAAATAGAAATTTTAAAATAAAAATCTGAATTTTTTTTGAAAAAATTTCGAAATATTTGCTCAAAAATAGTTAGAGAAGATATTTTTTTTATTTTTGAATTTTATGATGAAAAAGAAAAATACACAAAAGACACACAACTTAAAATTTTTAGATCTAATGCTCCTTATTTTCGAAAATTTTGGAGGAAAAACACCAAGGAACACCAAACTTAAAAATTTTAAGATCAAAACACAAGGAAGACTCAAGAACACCTTGAAGACTCACAAGAACAATAAGAACATGGAGATAGAACACCAAACTTAAAATTTTTAGAAAACCACAATGAAATTTTCGAAAACTAAAGGAAAATTAACAAGAGAATACCAAACTTAAAAATTGACACAAGATTTAATCAAAGAAAAATTATTTTTGAAAATGTTTTAAAAGGAAGATAGCCAATTACCAAGAACATAAGCACAACACTCTAGCCAATTGAGCTATAAATTTAACGTGTTTTAACAAGGTATTTAATAAATAAAAATTTTTGAAACTAAAAATTTGAAAAAGCACGAGAAAAACAAGAAAAGACACAAAACAAGACAAACCAAAGATCAAACAAGGAAAAGAAACAAGAACAACTTGAAGATTAAGAAAGAACAATGAACACAAATTCGAAAATTTAAAAGAAAATAAAAACATGCAGTTGACACCAAACTTAAAATATGAAACTAAACTCAAA
>NC_029785.2:47028805-47049329 GCF_000816755.2 Arachis ipaensis | reverse complement strand
AAAAAGAAAAATTTTTCCTAATCTAAGCAACAAAATAAACCGTCAGTTGTCCAAACTCGAACAATCCCCGGCAACGGCGCCAAAAACTTGGTGCACGAAATTGTGATTCACACTTTTCACAACTCCGCACAACTAACCAGCAAGTGCACTGGGTCGTCCAAGTAATACATTACGTGAGTAAAGGTCGATCCCACGGAGATTGTTGGCTTAAAGCAATCTATGGTTACCTTGTAAATCATAGTCAGGAGATTAATTATGATTATCAGTTTGAATTGTGAAAAATAAAAGAGCATGAAATAAATACTTATTATGCAGTAATGGAGAATATGTTGTAGTTTTGGAGATGCTTTGTCTTCTGAATCTCTGCTTTTCCCCTGTCTTCTTCTTCACGCACGCAAGGTTCCTCCTATGGCAAGCTGTGTATTGGTGGATCACCGTTGTCAATGGCTACCATCCCTCCTCTCAGTGAAAATGGTCCAGGTGTGCTGTCACCGCACGGCTAATCATCTGTCGGTTCTCACTCATGCTGGAATAGGATCTATTGATCCTTTTGCGTTTGTCACTACGCCCAACCCTTGTGAGTTTGAAGCTCGTCACAGTCATTCAATCCCTGAATTCTACTCGAAATACCACAGACAAAGTTTAGACTTTCCAGATTCTCAAGAATGCTGCCAATGGATTCTAGCTTATTCCACGAAGATTCTGATTAAGGAATCCAAGAGATACTCATTCAATCGAAGGTAGAACGGGAGTGGTCGTCAGGCATGCGTTCATAGGTTGAGAATGGTGATGAGTGTCATGGATCATCACATTCATCATATTGAAGTGCGAATGAACATCTTAGATAGAAACAAGCGTGTTTGAATAGAAAACAGAAATAATTGCATTAATTCATCGAGACACAGCAGAGCTCCTCACCCCTAACAATAGAGTTTAGAGACTCATGCCATCAAAGAGTACAAAGTTTAGATCTAAAATGTCATGAGGTCTAAAATAAATCTCTAAAAGTTGTTTAAATACTAAACTAGTAACCTAGGTTTACAGAAAATGAGTAAACTAAGATAGATAGTGCAGAAATCCACTTCTGGGGCCCACTTGGTGTGTGCTGGGGCTGAGACTTGAGCTTTACATGTGCCTAGGCTATTTCTAGAGTTAAACACCAGGTTGTAACCTGTTTCTGGCGTTTAACTCCAACTTGTAACCTGTTTCTGGCGTTTAACGCCAGAATGCAACATGGAACTGGCGTTGAATGCCAGTTTACGTCGTTCATCCTTGAGCAAAGTATGGACTATTATATATTGCTGGAAAGCCCTGGATGTCTACTTTCCATTGCAATTGAGAGCGCACCATTTGGACTTCTGTAGCTCCAGAATATCTATTTCGAGTGCAGAGAGGTCAGAATCCAACAGCATCTGCAGTCCTTTTTCAGCCTGAATCAGATTTTTGCTCAGCTCCCTCAATTTCAGCCAGAAAATACCTGAAATCACAAAAAAATACACAAGCTCGTAGTACAGTCTAGAAATATGATTTTTATTTAAAAACTAATAAAAATATAATAAAAAGTGACTAAAACATATTAAAAACTACCTAAAAACAATGCCAAAAAGCGTATAAATTATCCGCTCATCACTTACCCATGCGGATTTTATGATTTTCAGATGCAGGACGTGAGGCTCCGCGCTGAGGAATGGTGGAAGCTTCTGACTTAGTGAACATCGTTATCTCTCGGGGCTTTATTTTCGCTATCTGTATTTGTTTAGATACTTATTATCTCCACTTCGATGTATATGATGTATTAACTCGTCTTAGAGGTTATTTTGGAGAAACAGGTTCTGTAACTCTGTCTTTTAGGTTATATATATATATATATATATATGTCTGTATGTATGTATACTTATATGCTCGGACTAGTTATCTTCACGAACTGAGTTTTGAGCTTCGTTATCTGCATTTTGGCACTCTATTGTACATATATCTGTGTTAGCTTACTTTATCTTCTTCGCTTACTTTATCGCATCGTGAGTGTTGCGCTTTTCAATTTAACGATTTTGCTTTATCCCTTTTTTCTTCAAAGGCTCTTAGTTAAAATCTTTTTCACTATTGTTGTATATATAATTTTACTTTTAGAGGTCGTAATACCTCGCCACCTCTGTCTTATGACTTAAGCATAAGGATCTGCGTGGTAGGGTATTATATTATGGAATCAGAGCCGTTTGTTCCTGTAGAGCCTGAAGGACGGATTGACTATGCTTCTGTGCATTCTCTATGTGTGTGTTTATGTGCTATTAGGATATCTGACTGATATAACTGGCATAAATGTTCATGAGCATGCATTTGGGACTTTGAAGTACTAGACTTCCGATATTGAGACTGATCAACTTGATATTGATTGTTTGGTGTGTATTAGTACCAGATGGCGCCTCGTGGACGCGGTTGAAGCCATGGGAGGGGTCGTTCTAGTACTCAGGGGCCAAAAACCAACACAAATAACCCGGTGAACTTTATGGCTGTATTAGAGAATATGGCTGCTACTATGCATGCCACTGTTGAGGCGCTGGGGCAGCAAATGAACAATAATGGTAATGGGAGAAATGGTGAAAATAGGCCAATGACACTGTCAGCATTCCTGAAAGTTAATCCTCCTGTTTTCAAGGAAACCACCAATCTGAATGAAACCGATACTTGGTTTCAGGCCATGGAGCGAGCGCTGCAAGCACAGCAGGTGCTTGAAGGGCAGTGTGTCGAGTTTGCTACCTACTAGCTCACTGGGAAAGCATTGCATTGGTGGCAGGCTACACGATACCTCCTGTAACATGCTGATGATCCTATATCCTGGGATGCTTTCCAGGTTGAATTTTATAAGAAATACTTCCCAGATTCTCTCAGGACGGAAAAGAAACTTGAGTTACAGTAGCTGAAGTAGGGTGCTATGTCCGTGTCTGAGTATACTAACAAGTTCGAGGAACTATGCAGATTTTCTCGCATTTGTCAAGGAGCTCTTGAAGACTTTGAGGAGTGGAAGTGCATTAAGATTGAAGGCGGGCTCCGGAGTGATATCTTCAATTTAGTAAGACTGATGGAGATCAGGACTTTCTCAGAGTTGGTGAATAAGAGAAGAGTGGCTGAAGACTGTGTGAAAAGGGCACTGGCAGAAAAATAAAGTCATAGGGGACCTTTCCAGCAGAACCAAGGAAGGACCTTTGCTCCTATGGGTCAGACATTCAAGTGTGGAGGCTTTGTACCACAGCAGACTTAATGTCAGGCTAGTTTCAGAAAGTCTAACAACAACAATTGCTCAAGGAGAAGGTTTAGGAAGCAGCCTCTAATAATAAAAAGTGACTAAAACATATTAAAAACTACCTAAAAACAATGCCAAAAAGCGTATAAATTATCCGCTCATCACTTACCCATGCGGATTTTATGATTTTCAGATGCAGGACGTGAGGCTCCGCGCTGAGGAATGGTGGAAGCTTCTGACTTAGTGAACATCGTTATCTCTCGGGGCTTTATTTTCGCTATCTGTATTTGTTTAGATACTTATTATCTCCACTTCGATGTATATGATGTATTAACTCGTCTTAGAGGTTATTTTGGAGAAACAGGTTCTGTAACTCTGTCTTTTAGGTTATATATATATATATGTCTGTATGTATGTATACTTATATGCTCGGACTAGTTATCTTCACGAACTGAGTTTTGAGCTTCGTTATCTGCATTTTGGCACTCTATTGTACATATATCTGTGTTAGCTTACTTTATCTTCTTCGCTTACTTTATCGCATCGTGAGTGTTGCGCTTTTCAATTTAACGATTTTGCTTTATCCCTTTTTTCTTCAAAGGCTCTTAGTTAAAATCTTTTTCACTATTGTTGTATATATAATTTTACTTTTAGAGGTCGTAATACCTCGCCACCTCTGTCTTATGACTTAAGCATAAGGATCTGCGTGGTAGGGTATTATATTATGGAATCAGAGCCGTTTGTTCCTGTAGAGCCTGAAGGACGGATTGACTATGCTTCTGTGCATTCTCTATGTGTGTGTTTATGTGCTATTAGGATATCTGACTGATATAACTGGCATAAATGTTCATGAGCATGCATTTGGGACTTTGAAGTACTAGACTTCCGATATTGAGACTGATCAACTTGATATTGATTGTTTGGTGTGTATTAGTACCAGATGGCGCCTCGTGGACGCGGTTGAAGCCATGGGAGGGGTCGTTCTAGTACTCAGGGGCCAAAAACCAACACAAATAACCCGGTGAACTTTATGGCTGTATTAGAGAATATGGCTGCTACTATGCATGCCACTGTTGAGGCGCTGGGGCAGCAAATGAACAATAATGGTAATGGGAGAAATGGTGAAAATAGGCCAATGACACTGTCAGCATTCCTGAAAGTTAATCCTCCTGTTTTCAAGGAAACCACCAATCTGAATGAAACCGATACTTGGTTTTAGAGGTCGTAATACCTCGCCACCTCTGTCTTATGACTTAAGCATAAGGATCTGCGTGGTAGGGTATTATATTATGGAATCAGAGCCGTTTGTTCCTGTAGAGCCTGAAGGACGGATTGACTATGCTTCTGTGCATTCTCTATGTGTGTGTTTATGTGCTATTAGGATATCTGACTTATATAACTGGCATAAATGTTCATGAGCATGCATTTGGGACTTTGAAGTACTAGACTTCCGATATTGAGACTGATCAACTTGATATTGATTGTTTGGTGTGTATTAGTACCAGATGGCGCCTCGTGGACACGGTTGAAGCCATGGGAGGGGTCGTTCTAGTACTCAGGGGCCAAAAACCAACACAAATAACCCGGTGAACTTTATGGCTGTATTAGAGAATATGGCTGCTACTATGCATGCCACTGCTGAGGCGCTGGGGCAGCAAATGAACAATAATGGTAATGGGAGAAATGGTGAAAATAGGCCAATGACACTGTCAGCATTCCTGAAAGTTAATCCTCCTGTTTTCAAGGAAACCACCAATCTGAATGAAACCGATACTTGGTTTCAGGCCATGGAGCGAGCGCTGCAAGCACAGCAGGTGCTTGAAGGGCAGTGTGTCGAGTTTGCTACCTACTAGCTCACTGGGAAAGCATTGCATTGGTGGCAGGCTACACGATACCTCCTGTAACATGCTGATGATCCTATATCCTGGGATGCTTTCCAGGTTGAATTTTATAAGAAATACTTCCCAGATTCTCTCAGGACGGAAAAGAAACTTGAGTTACAGTAGCTGAAGTAGGGTGCTATGTCCGTGTCTGAGTATACTAACAAGTTCGAGGAACTATGCAGATTTTCTCGCATTTGTCAAGGAGCTCTTGAAGACTTTGAGGAGTGGAAGTGCATTAAGATTGAAGGCGGGCTCCGGAGTGATATCTTCAATTTAGTAAGACTGATGGAGATCAGGACTTTCTCAGAGTTGGTGAATAAGAGAAGAGTGGCTGAAGACTGTGTGAAAAGGGCACTGGCAGAAAAATAAAGTCATAGGGGACCTTTCCAGCAGAACCAAGGAAGGACCTTTGCTCCTATGGGTCAGACATTCAAGTGTGGAGGCTTTGTACCACAGCAGACTTAATGTCAGGCTAGTTTCAGAAAGTCTAACAACAACAATTGCTCAAGGAGAAGGTTTAGGAAGCAGCCTCTAAATGACCACGCTTGTGCTAGATGCGAGAGTCATCATCTTGGAATCCCATGCAAGGCTGGTTGGGGCTTGTGCTATTCGTGTAGGTAGGCAGGGCATAGAGCCTCAACCTATCCAGAGAAGCAGAGGCAAAGTACTGAGAGAGCACAACAGCCTGGTCGGGTGTTTACTACCTCAACTATAGGTGCCGATAGATCTGATAAGCTGCTTATGCGAGGTAAATGTGAAGTAGCCGGTAAAACTTTGAATGCTTTATTCGATTCTGGAGCTACTCATTCATTCATAGTATTTGAAAAGGCTAGTGAGTTAGGATTAAAAATTGTGGTCCTAGGTTATGATTTGAAGGTGTATAATGCCACTCATGAAGCCATTCTGACTAGGTTAGGATGTCCACAAGTCTCATTTCAGGTTCAATAATGTGACTTCGTTCATGACTTGATTTGCTTACCGATGATTGGTCTAGATCTCATTTTGGGATTGGATTGGTTATCTAAGAATCATGTCTTGCTTGATTGTTCTGAGAAGGTGTTGTATTTTATGCCGGAAGGATCGGAAGGACCGGTAGTGGTGAATAGTTACTATTTGAGGTCTATGACAGTAAACTGTTCTGGGTGTAAATGTCATGGTATTATGTTATTAACTACGGGTGTTTCGGGAGGTGAACAAAGCTTAGAGCAGGTTCCGATTGTTTGTGAATTTCCTGAAGTGTTTTCGGACGACATTGATGAATTCCCTCCTACCCGAGAGGTTGAATTTGCATTTGAGTTGGTACCTGGGTCAGGGCCGATCTCGATTGCCCCTTATAGAATGTCGCTTTTAGAAATGGCTGAGCTCAAGGCTCAATTGGAAGACTTAATGGGTAAACGCTTTATCTGACCTAGTGTTTCTCTGTGGGGAGTGCCGGTGTTACTAGTGAAGAAGAAAGATGGGAGTATGCATTTCTGTGTAGATTACAGGCAACTGAATAAGGTCCCAGTAAAGAATAAGTACCCACTGCTGAGGATTGAAGATCTCATGGATCAGTTTCAAGGAGCCAGAGTTTTCTCTAAGATTGATTTACGATTCGGTTATCACCAGATAAGGGTAAGAGATGAAGACATCACTAAGACTGCTTTCAGGACTTGTTATGGTCATTATGAATACATTGTGATGTCTTTTGGGTTGATGAACGCTTCTGTAGTGTTTATGGACTACATGTACAGAAGTTTTTGCCCGTTCTTGGATAAGTTTGTTGTCGTCTTCATTAATGACATACTAATTTATTCTAAGACCAAGGAAGAGCATGTCGAACACTTGCGGACTGTATTACAAATCTTGAAAGAGAGAAAATTGTACGCCAAGTTATCCAAATGTGAGTTTTGGAAGAGTGAGGTGAGGTTTCTGAGCCATATAATGAGTAAACAAGGGATAGTAGTAGATCCTTCTAAGGTGAAAGAAGTGATGGAGTGGGGATAACCAACCTCAGTAACTGAGATAAGGAGTTTTCTAGGCTTAGCTGGCTGTTATTGGAGATTCATCAAAGGCTTTTCTCAAATAGCTTTGCCATTGACAAAGTTAACCCCCAAAGATGTGCAATTTGTTTAGACTTCTGAGTGCGAAGAGAGTTTTCAAGCGCTGAAGCAAAAGTTGACCACTCCGCCTGTGTTGGTATTACCTGAACCGAATGAACCATTTGAGGTGTACTGTGATGCCTCACTAAAGGGTCTGTGGTATGTGCTGATGTAGCACTGTAATGAGGTGGCGTATGCCTCACGGTAGTTGAGACCTCACGAAGTTAATTACCCGACGCACGGCCTGGAACTTGCTGCGGTTGTGTTTGCATTGAAGGTGTGGAGGCATTACCTCTATGGGGTTAAATTCAAGTTTTTTCTGATCATAAGAGCTTGAAATATCTCTTTGATTAGAAAGAGCTTAATATGCGGCAAAGGAGGTGGATGGAGTTGTTGAAAGACTACGACTTTGAGCTGAATTACCATTCAGGAAAAGCAAATGTTGTGGCGGATGCCTTAAGTTAGAAATCATTGTGTGCTGCTTGGATGATGCTTAGAGAAGAGGAGTTACCTAAAGCATTCGAGATCTTGAAGATAGGTGTTCAAGAAGTGTCCAGTACTCTATGTTTGGGTCAGCTGTAAATTTCAAGTAATTTTAAATCTGAGATTGTAAAAGCTCAGTAGGATGACAAGGAATTGCAGAAGGTATTACAGGATATTGAGCAAGGAATGCGATAGAGAGTGTCAGAGGATAAAAACAGATTATGGAGGTTCAAGGACCAAATTATTGTGCCGGATGTCAGAACCTTACGGCAGGATATCTTGAAGGAAGCACATAGTAGTGAGTTTTCTATTCATCCGGAAAGCACCAAGATTATCAAGATCTAAAAGGTATGTTCTGGTGGCCTGGTATGAAAAATGACATGGCGGAACATGTTTCAAAGTGCTTAACTTATCAGAAAGTGAAGATTGAACACCAGAGACCTTCCGGGACTTTGCAACCCTTGGAGATTCCGCAATGGAAATGGGAGAGCATTGCGATGGACTTTGTATCGAGCTTGCCGAGAACTAGAGCCAGTTTTGATGCTGTCTGGGTGATTGTTGACCGACTGACGAAGTTGTCTCACTTTTTGCCCATTCGGATGAACTATACCCTTGAGGAGCTAGCACATTTATACATAAAGGAGATTGTGAGACTTCATGGTGTGCCTGCTACTATATTTTTTGACAGAGATCCTCGTTTCACTTCAAGGTTCTAGGATGCATTTCAGAGAGCTTTTGGAACCCAATTAAGCTTGAGTACAGCTTACCATCCTCAAACAGATGGTTAGTCTAATAGGATAATTCAAACCTTAGAAGATGTGTTGAGGGCTTGTGTTTTGGACCAGTCGACGAGCTGGAATCGGTATATGCTGCTAGCGGAGTTTGCATACAACAACATCTGTCATGCGAGCATCGAAATGGATCCATATAAGGCTCTGTATGGGAGAAAGTGTCAATCTCTGCTATGCTGGTATGAAGCTGGGGAGAATAGCTTATTGGGGCCTGAGATGATAGCTGAAACTATAGAACAAGTTAAGAAAATTCGAGATAGTATGGTCACTGCTCAGAGTCGTCAGAAGAGTTACGCAGATCAGAGGTGGAAACCTTTAGAGTTTTAGGAAGGAGACCATGTTTTCCTTAAGGTTACTCCAATAATAGGAGTAGGTAGAGCGATTAAGACGAAGAAACTGAATCCTCGATACATCGGTCCGTTTCAAATTCTTGAGAGGGTTGGACCGGTGGCGTATCAGATAGCTCTACCACCTCACCTTTCGAACATGCACGACGTATTTCACGTGTCGCAGCTTCGGAAGTATACTCCTGATGCTAGCCATGTGTTAGAACCTGAATCGGTTTAGTTAAGGAAAGATTTGACACTTCAGGTGACTCCGGTTAGAATTGACGACACGAGTATTAAACAGTTACTAGGAAAAGTCCTAATTTCTTCCATTTTCATTCATGATTCCTGATTCTACACATTTTAGTTTTAATCCTCACTTCATTCACCGATTCTATCTTTTTCCTCATATTCCAATTCATCGCTTTTTGCTTGCTTCATTCATTGCAGTACGAGAAGGTTGAGAAGATTGGGGAAGGAACCTACGGCGTCGTTCTCAAGGCTCGCGACCGCGTTACCAATGAGACCATCGCTCTCAAGAAGATTCACCTTGAGCATGAGGATGAAGGCGTTCCTAGCACTGCAATTCGCGAGATTTCTCTCCTCAAGGAAATGCAACATAGGAATATTGTTAGGTATTCTTTTCTTCATCCTAATCTCACTTCTTCTTGCTATTATTATTTGAATGCGTGTATCTCTGATGAATACTGCTTTTTAGTAATTTGTGTTTGTGGTTTCAATTGGTGAAATTCATGTGACGTGGAAAATTGGAGGGTTTCTGGTGTTCATTGTGTGTGGTGTTTTTGGTGAAATTGAGATTTCTTTCGTTTGGTGTTTTTGGTGGAAAATTGAGGCTTCATTGTATGGAAAATTACTATGGTGTGTTGTTTGTACTTTGTAAATTGTAATGAAATTATATATATATTGGGATGTCTATGATTAGTAGTTCAATCATGGTTAATCACAGAACCTGAAATGATGTTTCCTTCAATGTGAGACTTGTTGACTGTAGTTGATAGTCTGTGTTTTTTATTACAGATAACTGGAGCGTGAAGGCCATCCGCAGAAAGACCACCGGCACTGGCAGGATGAGGTACCTCCGTCACGTGCCTTGCCAATTCAAGAGCGGCTTCAGAGAAGGTACCTCCACGATCTATTTTCAGATCTTTAGTAGTTGTGTTTTCCGTCAATCATCATTTCGTTAATGCAATCTTGTTTCTGTTTAACTAGGTACTGAAGCTGCACCAAGGAAGAAGGGAGCAGCTGCATCTGGAGAGACTGTACATGGGAATCATCATCATCTTGGTCAAGCTCTTCTAGAAGAAACCAGAGTAGCGTTACAAGTATGAACCCATCCAGGATGATCTTGAACTTGGAAGCTCCAATTTCCCTGTGGTTCTCATCTAGATTCCAATGTTCAATGAGAAAGAGGTCTTCTTAATTTGCTTGCATTTGCTTATCTCTAGTCTCTATTTTCCTCTACTTCCTCTTTTTTATTTCTGTGAAATTTGGTTGGTTTTTTTGAGTTCTTTTTCTGTGTGTATATATAGGTATACAAAGTTCTTTTTCCTAGGCTAAATTGATTGGGTTAGTTACTAGCTCTAGCTGTTGAATTTGCTAGTGTGGGTTATTGTTAGTGTTATTGTTGATTGCTTGTTTCTATTTTGTGGTTCAGAGTCCTTTGACTATTGGCACGCTTCAAAAGCAACACCATATCTTTTACTGTTGGCACGCTTCAAAAGCGTAGTCATATCTTTTACTTTTTGGTACGCTTTTAAAACGTGCCGATAGGTTAATACATATGGCCACGCTTTTAAGCGTGGCGAGAGTTAAAAGTGTGGCAAAAAAGAAAGTGTACCGATAGATCCACAAAAGCATGGCGATAGAGCAACCGGTACGCTCGCAGATGTGACCCTTTTAAAAGCGTGCCGATAGCTCAAAAAGCGTGGCGAAAAGCTGTCGGCACCCTTTTTAGCACTTTTCGGCACGCTTTAAAAGCGTGGCAGAAAGCTTATTTTCTTGTAGTGTTATAGGATCCATTAGCTTGAAGGGAAGGCTTAATCTTGCCTCTTTGGTCCATGGGTATGATGTGCTCTGTTGTAATTTGATGGATCAATACTAGTTTTCATTATCCTTCTTCTATCTTTTCTCTTGATTTTACTTGAAAGCTTTTGATCTTCATCTAATTGGGTAGTGATCTTGGAAAAGAAACTATTCATACATGGATCTCTTCAGAACCTTGAAAGAGGAATGAAGAGATCAAGCTAGAAATGCTTTCTCATGCTGGACCAAATTGGGTTTGGATGGATATGTGACTATAATCCTCTCAATGCTTGATTTGGGAAATGCATGTGGTATAATCAGTGACCATACTTCATCTCTTCTCATGAGCAATTGACCAAGGAATTGGCTATTGATCAAGATTTGAGAGATTCAATTACAAGAAATTGTAATTCAATCACTTAAGATTGCCAAGGAGATCAATGAGTGCATTGATTGAGGAAGAGATGAAAATGAGATTGATCCGGAGAATGCAACATCTCCTAAGCCCAATGAACTCCCTATTTCTGATCTTACCCATTCTCTTTAATTTCTGTCATTTACATTTATGAGCAATTTCCCCATTCCCATTTAAGATTCTACAATTTACTTTCTGCCATTTACTTTTCCGCCATTTAATTTTCTACAATTCTCAACTCAATTTCTGATTCGCTCAACTAGAATATTCCTCTAATTAAAGTTGCTTGATCAATCAATCCTTGTGGGATTCGACCTCACTCTATTGTGAGTTTTTACTTGACGACAAATTCAGTACACTTGCCGAAGGAAATTTGTTATGAGACAAGTTTTCTGTGCATCAAGTTTATGGGGGCGTTGCCGGGGATTGATTGTACATCAACAATGATTAGATTGGAGGATAACTAGATTGAGCATTTTATTTTTGTTTGATTTAAATTTCTGTTTGAGTCATTTACTTCCTGTTTTAGTTAATTTCTTCCCTTCCCCCTACTTTTTCTTTGTTATTTACACTTCATCGCACTAACCCACTAACTGTTTGATATATTGCATCACTCACACTAACAGTAATTCTGACAGATATACTTTCTGCACCTATTCTCTTTGCTTGTACTTGTTGGTTGTATGACAGGGAGAAGAAGCGGGGCTTCAACTTCCTTTGATTCTGAACTTGAGAGAACCTTCCTTAGACTAAGGAGGGAGGCAAGAGACAAACGTGTAGTTGGTGCTGAAGAAGAGGAGGAACACTTTGAGGAATACTTTGAACCAAACATGGAAGAAAACATGGAAAACCATCACGAAGAAGAGGCTCACAGCCATGGCGGAAGAGGTCGAGCAAATCATGCTGGGGAGGATAGAAGAGTTTTAGGCTCTTACATCAATCCAAACCCAGGAAACTGTGGAAGTAGCATTCAAAAGCCAACCATCCATGTCAACAATTTTGAACTGAAGCCACAGCTCATCTCCCTTATGCAGAACAACTGTTCGTTCGAAGGAAGTGTCCAAGAGGACCCAAATCAACATTTAACCACCTTCCTGAGAATATGTGACACAGTGAAGTCTAATAGTGTTCATCCTGACGCCTATAGACTGCTCTAATTTCCATTCTCACTCAGGGATAAGGCAGCCAAGTGGCTGGAATCTTTCCCAAGGGAAAGCTTGACAACTTGGGAAGACGTGGTGAACAAATTCTTAGCAAGATTTTACCCTCCTCAACGAATCAATAGGCTGAGAGCTGAGGTCCAAACTTTCAGGCAAAAAGATGGTGAGACTCTATATGAAGGATGGGAGAGGTTTAAAGACCTAACAAGGAGGTGCCCACCAGATATGTTCAATGAATGGGTGCAGCTGCACATTTTCTATGAAGGGTTGTCTTATGAGTCAAAGAGCATTTCCACGTTTAACCTCCAGTTTAACCTTAAACTGGAGGTTAAACGCCAGAAGTAAGAAAGGCACCAGGAGCATTTCCACATTTAAGCTCCAGTTTAACCTTAAACTGGAGCTTAAACGTGTTCGACTATTTCTCTCCTCCAGGGTTGCTTTCTCATTTCCACGGTTAAGTTTCAGTTTAACCTTAAACTGAAACTTAAACTTCAACTTAAACGCCACTTTTTGAAAGGGGTTTCTGGGCCAAATATATTGAAGTTTAAGTTAGCATTTGAGCACAAACATTAACTTAAACGTATTATGGTATGAAACCCAATTGAATATCATGGTTTATGGGATTGGGCCTGAAGAATTGATGAGTCTGGAGCTTAAATTTGTTGAGTCTTGTGTCATTACTTATTTATCACTAAGTTTGCTCAATGAATGTTACAGAATTGGATCACTGCCTCATCAGGATTATGGACCATAAACCCAAAGCAAAAGGAAATCAGGGAAAGGCCTCAAAGCCCAAGAAACACAACAGAAGCTCAATTTAGAAAGTGTATAAATAGGATAGAATTTAAGTTAGTTGGGACTGGGAGAGAGAGATTGGGATCATTTTCTTTAGTTTCTGGCACGTTTCTACCCCCCACAAAAGGTCAGTAGGCTTCGATCTGAGGTTCAGACTTTTAGACAACAAGATGGTGAAACTCTCTACGAGGCATGGGAGAGGTTCAAGGATTTGACAAGGAAATGCCCACCAGACATGTTCCATGACTGGGTGCAATTGCACATTTTCTATGATGGACTTTCTTATGAATCAAGGAAGGCTGTAGACCATTCATCAGGAGGTTCATTGAACAGGAAAAAGACTGTGGAAGAAGCCATTGAAGTGATTGAGACAGTGGCTGAGAATGAGTACTACTATGCTTCAGAGAGACACAACACTAAGGGAGTCATGGAGCTGAACCATGTTGATACAATTTTAGCCCAAAACAAGGTGTTTGCCAAGCAACTAGCAGAGCTCACCAGGAAATTAGAAACAAAGCAAGTGGCTGCAATACACACACAAGATCAGGAGGAAGTAAGCACTGAAGGAGGTGATTGGGAAGAGGCCAATTATGTAGGAAATCAACAAAGGCAACCATATGATCCACATCCCAACACTTACAACCCAGGCTGGAAAAACCACCCAAACTTTCGGTGGGAAAACCAGCAAAACCAACATAACAAGTCCACATACCAAAACTCCAACCAAAGATCATACCAAGCCACACAAAACACTTACTCCCAACCATCATATCATGGCCAAAATAATCAACCTACCCAACCTAACCCGAACCAACAATTTCAAGATCAATAAAACAGGATAGAAGGAATGCTTGCAACCATGAGTCAAGACATAACCGAATTGAAAGCCTTTAAGGAAGAAGTAAATTCTAACCTGCAAAACCAAGGAGCTGCCATCCAGAAGCTAGAAAATCAAATTGCGTATTTGTCTAACATGGGTCAGGACATAAGTGAGTTGAAAAGCTTTAGGGATGATGTGAGATCTACCTTAAGGAACCATGGTGAAAAACTCAAGAGGATGGAGTCTCAAGTAGGAGAGCTATCCCAACAAGCCCCCAAGTCCACTGCAGTGTTCCCTAGTGACACAGAAAAGAATCCTAAAGGGGAACAAAAGGGAGTGAGATGGGAAGAATGCAAGGCCATCACCATATTGAAGGAAGTCTCAGAAGAAGAAGGAATCAGACCCTCAGAACAGGAGCCAGAAATCTTGAAGGAAGGTGTGGAAGAAGCTAAGCAGGAAAGTGAAACTGAGCAAGCCAAGGAACTGCAAAAAGGCATGCTGGAAACATACCAACCAAAAGCACCATTTCCTCAGAGGTTAGGAGGAGGTGAGAAAGGGAAAACCTATTCAAGGTTTTTAGAGACATTTAAGTCTCTCCATATCAATATTCCCTTCCTTGAGATTCTCCAGCAGATGCCTACACATATCAAGTATTTAAAGGAATTGCTGAGCAAGAAAAGAGTTTTGAAGGGAGGACAAACTGTAATCATGAACAAAGAATGCAGTGCCCTCATCAAGAAGGACATAGTCTCTAAGAAAACAGACCCAGGAAGTTTTCATATCCCCTGCATTATAGGGGAAACAAAAATTGACAAAGGATTCTGTGATCTAGGAGCTAGCATAAATGTGATGCCTCTGACTCTTATGAAGAGGCTACAACTGAATGAGGTGAGATCCACTGATGTAATCATACAACTGGCTGACAAAACTCAGAAGCAAGCTGAAGGGGTAGTTGAGAATGTGCTGGTGAAAGTGGGAAATTATTTCTTCCCCACAGACTTTGTCATTTTGGACATGGAGGAAAGCTACCTACACCCTATCATTCTGGGAAGGCCATTTCTAGCCACTGCTAGAGCGCTCATAGATGTAGAACAAGGAGAGCTAATTTTGAGAATACATGATGAACAGCTCATTTTCAATGTTTTCAAACATGCATCTGAGCCTGAACCAGAACCTGAAAAGCCTAAGGATGATAGTAGCCATCTGTGTTTGGAGGAAAGCAATCCAGCAGCTGAAACTCTGAAACAGTCCTTGGAAGGAAAACAAGAATTGCAAGAGTTAAAGCCACAAGAATCAATAGAAACAGATCAGAAGGATCCTCCTGGCATAAGGGTCAATGAAGAAATCCTCAAGAGAAAGGGAAGAATTGTAAAGAAATTGCCAAGAGGGTGGAGAAACAAGAAAATTCCCACTGAAGGTTTCTCTTCGGGAGATAAAGTGATATCAAGTCATTATCTGCCAATCCCACCTGGCCTCAAAACCATTCCTTCCCAGCTCCCTCAAGTGTTCACAATCAGGACAAGAGGCCATAGCAGTGTTTGATGGATGCAATGAAAAAGTGATAATCTTACCTGATAAGAATGAAAAAGTGATGCTGCAACTTTCTGCATAAAACCCTTTTGATGAACTTCAAATGCTTGCTAATTTAGCCAATGTAATTGCTTTCTGTTTCATACTTTCTTCTCAAATAACTCAGGACTTGCTTAGGGACAAGCAAGTATTATATATGCAAGGACATCCAGGACAGTAAAGCATTCAGAGAGGAAGTGCAGTCAAATATGCAGAATCAGGATGCTGCCATCAAGAAACTTAAGACACAAATTGGCTATTTATTCAAGCAAATTCCCAGCCACAACCTTCGCAGTAAAACTAACTCAACCAAAAGGGAGGAGTGTCAGGCTATCACCCTTCGGAGTGGGAAGGAACTGAAGGAAACCCCCAGAAGCCACAAGAAGAGGACTCAAATAAAGAGGAAGAAGAGCAGGACGAATCTCAAATTTCGACTTTGAGTTCACAAAAAGAGAGAGGAGTGCTGAAACCAAACATCCCAAGAGTCCCATACCCTCAGCAACTAAAGAAGAAGGGAGATGACAATCAGTTTTCGAGATTTTTGGAAATCTTCAAGAAGTTGCAAATCAACATACCCTTTGCTGAAGCAATAGAACAAATGCCACTCTACGCCAAGTTCTTGAAGGAGCTCATGACTAAGAAAAGAAGTTGGAAGAACAACGAGACCGTGATACTAACAGAAGAATGTAGTGCTATCATTCAGCACAAACTGCCCCAGAAATTGAAGGATCCTGGGAGTTTTCAGATCCCTTGCATTATAGGGGAAATCACAGTGGAGAAAGCCCTTTGTGACTTAGGAGCCAGCATCAACTTGATGTCAGTAGCTATGATGAGGAAGATGAAGATAGAGGAGGCTAAACCAACAAAAATGGCCCTACAGTTAGCAGACAGATCGTTCAAGTTCCCGCATGGCGTCGTAGAAGATTTGCTGGTGAAAGTGGGAGATTTTATCTTCCCAGCAGACTTTGTAGTGCTGGACATGTAGGAGGAAGCCAAGGCTTCCATCATCCTGGGAAGGCCATTCTTGGCCACCGCTGGAGCTGTCATTGATGTCCAAAAAGGTGATCTTACCTTAAGACTACACAATGAAAAGATGACATTCAATGTGTTCAAGGCCATGAGTTACCCACCAGAATAATTGGGGGAATGCATGAGGTTAGATGTACTTGAGGAGGAAGTGCAAGAGAATTTTGAAGAAGAAGAATCTGAAGAACCTGAGAGATTGGTAGATGAGGAATCTGAATCAAGTGAAGAGGTTACAACAGCAGAGATTCATATACAAGGTGCACCAAAGGAAGAAAACAAAAAGTCAGAAGCACCCAAACTTGAACTTAAAGCACTACCACCCACTCTCAAATATGCATACTTAGGAGAACATGAAAGTTACCCAGTGATCATAAGTTTAGCAGATCACCTATCCAGGATTCCGCATGATAAAGATGGAACACCTGATACAAGTGTGAACGAGTTCTTCCCTGATGAGCAGTTGATGATAGTTCACAAAGCACCATGGTTCGCAGACATTGCCAACTTCAAGGCATCTGGAGCATTACCTCCAGAGATAAATAAACATCAAAAAAGGAAGCTCAGGAATGATGCAAAATACTTTGTCTGGGATGAGCCATATCTCTTCAAGAAGTGTTCAGATAGGATCCTTAGAAGATGTGTTTCAGAAGAAGAAGGACGAGAGGTCCTATGGAACTGCCACGGCTCATGTTATGGAGGACACTTTGGAGGAGACAGAATTGCAGCAAAAGTGTTACAAAGTAGATTCTTTTGGCCTACCCTTTTCAAAGATGCAAAATAACTGGTAAGGAGCTGCAATGAATGCCAAAGATCTGGAAACTTGTCCAAAAGAAATGAGATGCCACAGAATTTCATCTTGGAACTGGAACTGTTTGATGTGTGGGGAATTGATTTCATGGGACCATTCCCAACCTCATATGCAAATAATTACATTTTGGTGGTAGTAGATTACGTCTCCAAGTGGGTAGAGGCTATTGCAACCCCAACAAATGATAACAAGGTTGTCATGAACTTCCTCAGGAAGAATATCTTTAGCCGGTTTGGAGTCCCACGAGCACTCATCAGTGATGGAGGGAGCCATTTTTGTAACAAACCACTAGAAGCTCTTCTCCTACGATATGGGGTAAAACATAAGGTAGCTACACCATATCACCCCCAAACAAGTGGACAAACTGAGATATCCAACAGAGAGCTAAAGAGGATTCTGGAAAAGACTGTGGGTGCATCAAGAAAGGATTGGTCGAAGAAGTTGGATGATGCTCTTTGGGCATACAGAATAGCATTCAAAACACCACTGGGGATGTCCCCTTATCAACTGGTTTATGGGAAAGCTTGTCACTTACCACTAGAGCTGGAGCACAAGGCTTTCTGGGCTATCAAGATACTAAACTTTGACAGCATTGCTGCTGGTGCAAAGAGGATCTTGCAGCTGCAAGAGATGGAAGAATTCAGGTCACAAGCCTATGAAAACACCAAGATGTATAAAGAGAAGGCAAAGAGAAGACATGACCTGCATCTTGCACCTAGGAGTTTCAAAAAGGGGCAACGAGTACTCCTCCACAATTCCAAATTGAGACTATTCCTAGGAAAACTCAAATCAAGGTGGTCCAGACCTTTTCTTGTCACAAAAGTTTCGCCTTATGGACATATCGAAATCATGGATGAAGGCTCTGAAAGGACTTTTACAGTGAATGGACAAAGACTCAAGCATTATCTGGGCAACATGGGGGAACACTCCAGAGTAAATTACCACCTCAAGTAAAGGAGGAACCGTCGAGCTAGCGATGATAAAAGAGCGCTCTGTTGGGAGGCAACCCAACCTCAGGTAGTTTCCTTTTCATCTATATTTCAATAAGGATCACAAGTTGTTTCCCCTGGTATTGCGAGGAGCTAAGTTTGGTGTTCCACACCAAAACAAGTCAAGAGTGAAAGTGTGATTCTAAGTTTGGTGTTCCACTAAAGACATTAGAATTACACCCCACTCCCAAAACACATTGCTAGCTCCAACCAATCAAGGGAAACCACTTAGATGTAGTTAGACTTTAGTAATAATTGTTATATTAACAACAAGATATGAGGTTCTCTGCATTTATGCAATATTTTGTAATGGGCAAGGAACTAAGTTTGGTGTTCGCACACCAAAGTAAGTTCAACAGCCACAAGCACACATACAAGCTAACTATGTCTCAAGTGCTTTGGGAACAAGCAACTTCCAATAACTTTACAGGAATCTTATGAGGAAATAGTGCATCTTCACCCAAGGAAGTGAAGTAGCAAGGACTAGGATGATGACAAAGAAAGAGAGCAACTAGAAATCATCACCCGAAGGTTGTATTGTCACTTAATTCCATTATACTCAGAATTGTTGAAAATTGGAAGTCCAAATGCACTTTTGATTAATAGATACTCGTAGTTAGAACCTTTTTCAATTATGTCTTTTAAGTTTTTGGTGTTGAAGAATGTCTCTGTGTGCTAGTCTTTATGTTACCACATCATCTCCCTACTTAATTGTATGTTTGTCCCTTTAAATCAGATGAAAAAGAGAATGAGTGTGTTTTAAAAAGACCAGAGTGGAGTTCATAATATGGAAGTGCATTCATGAGGTTTTGGTGTGATCATAAGTTAGCTAAGTTGGTTCAACCATAAGGTGGGAAGACAACTATCTGTCATGAATATTATGCTTGAAACACACCCCATGAGACTAGATAAATAAGAAGATCCTAATAAGAAAAAGGGAAAGAACAATCAAAGTTGAGGAATAAAAGAAAAAGACTAAGCAATAAGGCTAGGCACCAATGGTTTTAAATCTTGAGGCATGTGTCTGTGGTGTTCCTGTGTGAGGGATCTACTTGGATGAATAAGCTCTTAGGGGTGTCTTATCACTTGGTAACTTGGGTTAACTAACTCGGGATTATCAGCTGAAAGTCCACTATCAAGAGTAACCCTCACCACAGAACATTTAGTAACCCAAAGAGGTGCTGGACACCAAGGCCTCAAGAAAAGAAAATGAATAAACTATATGCCTGTGGTGTGTATGTATGGGGGAGAGACTTGAGGGAGTAAGTCCTTAGGGGTGTCTCAACACCTAGCACCTTAAACCAACTGGTTCGGGAGTATTGGCTCAAAGCTTATCTTAAAGAGTTGCCCCCTTACAGAGCACTTAGCCTGAAGAACACCAATAAGCCCTGAAATGACAATAAAAGGATCAATGAATAAAAGTCTCATGGGATGTAAGCAAAGTGAGTATTGTAGGGCATGATAAAGGTCTGAAAGTCAGTGAAGGAATGAACCTAAGTCTCTATGCATAAAACCACCATAAAATCAGTGACATAACTTCCACAAGAATGACTCATTTCTCTTGGCATTCCATTCATCATTCTCTTGTTCCAGAACTTGCTTAGGGACAAGCAAGCTTTAAGTTTGGTGTTGTGATTCCAGGGCATTTTGGCCAGTTTCACTGACCTTTTCTTTACTGTTTTTAGGATAGTTTCATGCATTTTCTTAGGAAATAAGCTAGTTTTGGGTAGATATTCACTTACACCTAGATTCAAGCATATATTGTGCATTTTACATGATTTCATGAGGATTTTGCATGAGTTTAGTGACAAATTGTATGCTGCATTACCCATGACTTGGACTAGAACTTTGATGCACTCTATTGCCTGATTTCAGGACCAAAGGAAGCAAGGAATGGGAGGTAACTTGCAAAGTTAATGAGAAAAGTGACTGCCAATAACGCTCTCGAAGCCATCATTACCCACGTTAAGAGTCACGTTAACTAAGTTAACGTGAACTCTAATGTGAAGAAGGAAATTTGAGCCAACGTTAGTGACACTTAACATTATCACTATACGTTGGCCAATGTCACAAGTGGCCACGTTAGAGTCCACGTTA
>NC_029785.2:47022831-47028541 GCF_000816755.2 Arachis ipaensis | reverse complement strand
TTTTCATTTTCTAGAGCTATGAACAACTAAACCCCTTTCATTGGTTTAGGGAGCTCTGTTGTAATTTGATGGATCAATACTAGTTTTCATTATCCTTCTTCTATCTTTTCTCTTGATTTTACTTGAAAGCTTTCGATCTTCATCCAATTGGGTAGTGATCTTGGAAAAGAAACTATTCATACTTGGATCTCTTCGGAACCTTGAAAGAGGAATGAAGAGATCAAGCTAGAAATGCTTTCTCATGCTGGACCAAATTGGGTTTGGATGGATATGTGACTATAATCCTCTCAATGCTTGATTTGGGAAATGCATGTGGTATAATCAGTGACCATACTTCATCTCTTCTCATGAGCAATTGACCAAGGAATTGGCTATTGATCAAGATTTGAGAGATTCAATTACAAGAAATTGTAATTCAATCACTTAAGATTGCCAAGGAGATCAATGAGTGCATTGATTGAGGAAGAGATGAAAATGAGATTGATCCGAAGAATGCAACATCTCCTAAGCCCAATGAACTCCCCATTTTTGATCTTACCCATTCTCTTTAATTTCTGTCATTTACATTTATGAGCAATTCCCCCATTCCCATTTAAGATTCTGCAATTTACTTTCTACCATTTACTTTCCCGCAATTTAAATTTCTGCAATTCTCAACTCAATTTCTGATTCGCTCAACTAGAACATTCCTCTAATTAAAGTTTCTTGATCAATCAATCCTTGTGGGATTCGACCTCACTCTATTGTGAGTTTTTACTTGACGACAAATTCGGTACACTTGTCGAAGGAAATTTGTTATGAGACAAGTTTTCCGTGCATCAGGGTACGGTAAAAATTCTCAACCCTTGTAGAATTCTTGATTTATTGTGTATGGGTATTAAGTTGTTATGTTTGAATGTGATATTGTGGGTTAGGTAGTATAAGTATGTATATTGGAGCTTGATTGAGGTTTTGGGAAGCTTGGAAGTTGAGCTATATGCTGGAAAAATCTGTTGATGTGGTGTTGAGGCCTTAAAAGCTTGAGGATAAGTGAATTGAGAGTGTTCTGGGTTGTGCGGGAAATCGGCCAAGGTATAGTTTCAGTTTCCTAATGTCTTGTGAAAACTTAGGCTAGTGAGCCTAGGATAGGGATTGAATTATTGATGTTGATGATTGAATGATGTGGATTGTGTTGATTATGTGGTTAATGGTCTTGGATGGTTGTGGTTGATGCTAATTATTGATAAGCCATGGGGATTGTGTTGGTATGCATGATTACTGATGAAGTGAGATTTTGTTTAAGTTGATATGGAAATTGTCACAAATAATTGATAATGTATGTTGTGAATTGTGAACTTGGATTATTGAGTTAAGATTGATGAAATAGAGAATTGATGTGTTGTGGAATGAATAAGGAAGTTGGAATGTGGTTGAGGTTGAATTGGTAAAGTTTTGGTTGAATTAAAAGGAGTTTGAAAAGAGTATGTTTTGAAAATTGAGGTTTGTTGGTTTTTGGTGAAAATTGTGATTTTGGCCAACTTTGGTGAAGCATAACTTGATCTCCGGACCTTCGATTTGTATCAAACTTATTTAGAAAAAAAATTTAGTTCGAGATGTTTATGCCGTTTGAAGAACGGAGGGAAAATATTTCAAAATGAGGAAGTTATGCTCGATCAAAGTTTGGTGTGCAAGCTGAAAATTCTGGACTTAGCAGCTTTTTCCAGTTGCTGCATTGTATACGCATACATTCCCATACGCAGACATGCACTTCTGTTTGGCGCGTTTGCGTATGTGAAAAGGGAACTGCGTACACAAAATGGGTTAAAATGTACATGATTGTTGATTGATAATGTGATTTAATGCACGATAGAGAGACACTCCAATGGTTAGCTACCAGGACTTGTCGGGTTGGCTTTATAACCGACAGACGAGACTCATCAGTCACTAGGACAACCATGCATCATATGCATCTATGTGATTGTTTGGTGTGTTCTATTAGGAATGCCTAATTGACTGCATAACTACTTGCTAAGTGTTTATCTGCTGTATATGTTTTCTACCTGTGATTTTCTTGTCTGTAATAAATGTGTTTGTAACAACTGGTTCTGGTGGCGGTTGGAAGGTTCAGAGGAGTTGGATTGGGGAGTTTTAAATAGACCAAAGACCCTTAGTTAGTTGCCCTTTTACTTTCCATGGTTTAGTTATGTTTACAAGCTTTAATTATCTGTTGCAAGTTCTAGGATTGCCTTCGGCTTTCCTAGGACATTATATGTTAGATATATGGGCATTGTTACCATGCTGAGAACCTACGGTTCTCACCATGCAGATTTTGTGGTTTTCAGATGCAGGACGTAAGGCTCCTCGCTGAGGCATGCTGGAAGCTTCTGACTTAGCGAAGATCCTTATCTCTCGGGGTTCTTATTTTCGCTATCTGTATTTATTTAGATACTTATTATCTCCACTTATCTATTGTATATATATCCGTGTTAGCTTACTTTATCTTCTTTGCTTACTTTATCGCTTCGTGAGTGTTGCGCTTTTCAATTTAATGATTTTGCTTTATCCCTTTTTTCTTCAAAGGCTCCTAGTTAAAATAGTTTTTACAATTATTATATATATAAATTTACTTTTAGAGGTCGTAATACCTCGCCACCTCATCTTATGACTTAAGCATAAGGCTCTGCATGGTAGGGTGTTACAAGTTGCGGGTAGACAACCGATGCATGAGCTCATGGCCTGCGCTAGGAACAGACATACATCATCTTGTTTGCGCATATAAACTTCCTATAAATTATTTATTGCCATTTCCTAATTGTCTATACTATTTACTTGTTCTAAGTATGTTTATGCCCTGTGTTCTGTGTTTGTTCTTTTTCTGTTTCACGACAACTTAGAGACAGAGACCATAGGTTTCCTTGTTACCTTGCTGAGAACTCTAAGTTCTCACCCTTCCTTTCTTTCTTTCTTCCTCCTCCCCAGATGAGTTCAGTAGAGGAATTTTTTAAGTTTCATTTTATCCTGAGCTTTGAGGACCCGACGCGGGACGGAGTCTTCATATGGAGCACGCTTTGGACCACCTTCCTGAAAGATGTTCAGAGATGACGCCAAAGATAGACATGGCAGACCTTTTACTCACTTTTGTAGTTCTTTTTAGAGGAATGGGGTCTTTTTATAGTGCGGTTCCAGCTTCAAAAACCCATGTGAGGGTTGGGACTATCTTTCTCCTTTTGTATCTATATATATAACTTGGTGTAGTACTCGGTACTTTGATAGATGACATGTTTTCCCAAACTTAACTCCTGTATATATTTGTAAAAATATAGATATGCATATTTTCTGCTATCATGTGTTTATATATGACATAGCTTTAAGTATCACCTTGTGAGTGACTGAATGATGTTTCACGATTAATAGTTTAGTCACGCTAAATCGATATAGGCTTTTATTAACATTTGTTTATAAAATCTGAGTCTAGAGTCAAGTAGGTCTTTACAACGAATAACACCTGAACGTTTGGCATCGGTCATGACGTGTCAAAAGTTGGTGTATTACACGGACAACCCCCTTTCCTCTCTTCTCTTCTTCTTCTTCTTCGCTAGTCTCTTTCTTTTTTCAGTGCATGCGTGTGTGTGTGAAGGAAAATAAGGGTGGCGGTTGGAAATGGGTGGGGTGAGGTAGTGTTAGGGTTTGGGAGAGTGTATGTAGATTAGGGTTTGTTTTGGAAATTTTGGGGTTAAGGTAGTATAATAATTTTAATAAAAATAAAAGGATAGAGTAATAATTTAAATTCAAATTAAATATAAAATAATTATCTTTGAAATACCATTTTATTATTAACTTACAAATTATTTTCAAATAAATACTCATGATTTTGAGCATAGCTTTGATGTGTTTGGTTGATTGATGATAGGTGAAGAAAGCTTGGAGAAAGGTTGAAGCAAGAAGGAATGGCTAGGAGCAAGAGAGAACAAAAAGTTTGCCTCAAACTTTAGCTCAAACTTTCGGATAAGTGAAAACACACCAGGGAATAAAAAGCTTGAGCAAAAGTTTGCCTCAAACTTTAGCTCAAACTTTTGGGAGAAAAGCTTGAGCCAACGTTTGCCTCAAACTTTTTGGCAAACGTTGGCATCACAAATCAACACCCTGGAGAGAAAAAGTTTGCGCCAACGTTTGCCTCAAACTTTTACTCAAACTTTTACTCAAGCTTTTATAATTCCCAACCCGGTTCACTTCGGTTCTCTCTCCAACTCCAAGAGCAATCAACCAAGGCCTCTATCAACCCAATTTCATCAAGAGCAAAGGCCCAATTCAAAGCTTGAAGACCATTTGAAGAAAGTGTATAAATAGCTTAGGATTTAAGTTTTCGGGGAGCTTTTCTTTAGTTTTCGTAGGGAGTTTTCGGAGAGCTTTTCTTTTCGGTTTTGATTAGATAGTTTTGTAGAGAGCTCACCTTTACATTTTGGATTGTTGTTTGAATTCAAGAGAATTAGGGAAGGAGAATTGATCTCTCTTCTTCCTTGTTCTTGCTTGAATACTCTTTACTTTTCTTGCTTCAGATCTTGGGTGGAGAATTGAAGAAATTCTGTTTCAATCTCACCTTGGGATCTTGTTTAATTTTCCACACAATTGAATTTCAGTTTCTGTTAATTGCTTCTTCTTCTACTTTCTCTGCAATTTACATTTCTTCATTTCCTTTGCAATTGCTCTTGTTGGATCTAGGAAGGCATTGAGATCTAGACTTGGTTATCTAGTCTCTTGAGTCCTGAGATCTGGATTTCCATTTTCAATTTCTCTATTTACTGCTTTTCAAGCTCTTTTATATTTCTGTTTTAGATCCGATTCAACCCAAGGCATCTTCCACTCTTCTGTGTGATTGAATTTTTCTTTTCCTTGTTAAATTCCTGCAAATCCAATTCCCAATTCCCTCTACAATTCAAGCCATTTACATTTCTTACACTCTAAGATTCTGCAATTTACATTTTTTGCGTTCTAAGTTTCTGCTCTTTAATTTCTTGCTCTTTAAGATTCAGCACTTTAAATTTCAGTTCTCTTTAATTTCATGCAAATTAATCATTCCCTTTACTTTCCATGCAATTTAAATTCTGCAAATCACAAATCTCTCAACCAAATTTTGATTCGCTTGACTAAATTAACCACTAAACTAAAATTGCTCAATCCTTCAATCCCTGTGGGATCGACCTCATTCCCATGAGTTATTATTACTTGATGCGACTCGGTGCACTTGCCGGTGAATTTTGTGTCGGATCGTTTTCCGCACATCAAGTTTTTGGCGCCGTTGCCGGGGATTGATTAGATTGACAATGATTAAGTGAGGTGGTGATCTAGATCTAGCATTTTTATTTTCTGTTTCTCTAATCTTTGACTAACATGCTAACTGTTTGAAATTTTGCTTAAACTAAACTTCGTTCTAGCAATAGACTGAAGAGTTACTGGTGGTGTTTCTTTTGTTTTGTTTGTATGTCAGGTACAGGGAGATCCATTCCTATTTTATCTGAAACTGACCAGAGAACTCTTAGAAGGTTGAGAAGAGCTGAAAGAGGGAAAAATATTGTTGGAGAGGAAGAATCTGAGGAAGAATATCACGAGATGGAAGGAGATCCATCTAATCCAGGAGGAGGGGTTAACAATAACCCACAGCAGAGGAGAGTATTGGCCTCCTATACCTTTGCAAATGCTAGACATTGTGGAAGCAGCATTCTCACCCCTAATG
>NC_029785.2:47013778-47013878 GCF_000816755.2 Arachis ipaensis | reverse complement strand
CTAAAGGCTCTAAAGGCTCAAGAATCACTTGACCACTCAGCTGGAGGATCATTGCAACTGATGAAAACAGCAGAAGAAGCTCAAAATCTGGTGGCCAACA
>NC_029785.2:47006623-47013730 GCF_000816755.2 Arachis ipaensis | reverse complement strand
CAAATGGCCAAGAGGATTGATAGCCTCCAAGTTGCAGCAGTTAACACAAGCCAACCATCATCCACATGGGGGCAAAATGAAGAAACTCAAGAAGAACAACAACAAGAGCAAGTACAGTATATGCACAACCAAGGACCAAATGAAGTGTATGGTGATACATACAATCCATCCTGGAAGAACCACCTAAACCTCAGATGGGGAGATAATCACACCCAAAACCAACAACCATGGCAGAGGAACTCAAACCAAAACACTTCAAGAAACAACCAAAACCACAACCAGCAGCAAACTAACCAGAATCCCTACAGAAAACCTCAAAATAACTACCCCAACCCCAACCAGTACCAATCCAATAACCAATCCACCAACCAAAATGCCTACCATCCACCACCCACATCTCACAACCCACCACAAGTATCACCTGAATCTCAAAGACTCACTAACTTGGAGACCTTGATAGACAAAATGTTGAAACACCAGGAAATGACAACCAAGAACCATGAAGCCTCCATGAAGAGCCTAGAGAGGTAGATTGGGCAGATCTCCAAACAGATTTCTATTGAGAGACCTTCAAGCTCACTGCCGAGTGACACAATCCCAAATCCTAAGGAAGAATGCAAGGTAATACAATTAAGGAGTGGGAGAACATTGGAGAGCAGCAAAAGACCACTAGAAGAGGAACAGTCAACACACACAGAAGAAGCCAATGATGATGATGCAATGGCAAGCAAGCAAGCTTCAAAGCAAACTCAAGAAAAGGAGGAACAATCAAAAATTCCAAAAAAGGGGAATGAAGCAATTGAAGAGCCAACAAAGAATCAAAAGCAACAACCAGAGAAGACCTTTGTACCTCCACTGCCATATCCCCAGAGATTCAACAAGGAGGCAAAGGACCAACAATTTCACAAGTTCCTTGAGACTTTCAAGAAGTTGGAGATAAATATTCCCTTGGCTGAGGCACTGGAGCAGATGCCCCTATATGCCAAGTTCATGAAGGAGCTGATCAACAAGAAGAGAAGTTGGCAAGAAAAGGAAACTATCATGCTCACTGAAGAATGTAGCGCTGTGATCCAGATGGGTATCCCACCAAAGCTCAAAGATCCAGGGAGTTTTGTAGTCTCATGCACCATAGGCAAGATAATATTGGAAAACGCCCTGTGTGATCTAGGTGCCAGCATCAACTTGATGCCTCTATCATTGATGAGAAAGCTTACCATAGAAGAAATTAGACCCACTAGGATGTCACTAGTCATGGCCGATAGATCAATCAAGACACCCAATGGTATTGTGGAGAATTTACTAGTGAAGGTTGGAAAGTTTATCTTCCCCGCAGACTTTGTAATCTTAGACACAGAAGGGGAAGAAAGCAGCTCAATCATCTTGGGGAGACCATTTCTAGCCACAGCAAGAACCACTATTGATGTGGAGAAGGGAGAAATGACCTTTAGGGTGCATAATGAACAAATGGTAATCAATGTCTTCAAATCAATGCAACACCCCTCAGAGCAAGAAAACTACATGAATGTGGATATGATAGAAGGGCTGGTAGAAGAAATGTTTGAAGACGACTATTTGGAGCATCAGAAAGAACAAAGAGAGGAAGTGATAGAAATACTCATTGAAGACAAGAAAGAGGATAAACCAAAACAGGAGTTGAAACCTCTCCCTCCTCACCTCAAATATGTGTTTCTTGGGGAAGCAGAGGCATTACCAGTGATTATAAATTCCTCTTTGAACATAGATGAGGAAGCAAGGTTGATTGAAGTATTAAAAACTCACAAAACAGCCTTGGGAGCAGGCCATGCTTATTATTGCTTCCTGGATGGGTATTCTGGTTACAATCAAATAGTGGTGGACCCCAAGGATCAAGAGAAGACCTCCTTCACATGCCCATTTGGAGTCTTTGCCTATAGAAGGATGCCCTTTGGGCTGTGCAATGCCCCAGCCACTTTTCAAAGGTGTATGCTTTCTATTTTTTCTGATAAGGTGGAAAATTTTTTAGAAGTCTTCATGGATGATTTTTCTGTTTTTGGCAATTCATTTAACACTTGCTTGCATAACTTAACTCTTGTTTTGAAAAGATGCCAAGAAACTAATTTGGTGTTGAATTGGGAAAAATGCCATTTCATGGTTCCGGAAGGAATAGTTCTTGGGCATAAAGTGTCATGTAGAGGTATAGAAGTTGATAAAGCTAAAATAGAAGTTATTGAAAAACTCCCTATACCTGTTAATGTAAAAGCAGTAAGAAGTTTTCTTGGGCATGCTGGCTTCTACAGAAGGTTCATCAAGGACTTTTCAAAAATAGCAAAACCATTGAGCAATTTACTGATGAATGATGTTCCCTTCATTTTTGATGATAACTGTAGACATGCCTTTGAAACTCTCAAGAGAAAGCTCATTACAGCACCAATCATCACACCCCCTGATTGGAATTTACCTTTTGAACTTATGTGTGATGCAAGCAACCTTGCTATCGGTGCTGTACTGGGGCAAAAGAAGGACAAATTACATCATGTCATATATTATGCTAGCAAAGTGTTGAATGAAACACAAAAAAATTATACCACCACTGAAAAAGAACTTTTAGCAATTGTATATGCATTTGATAAGTTTAGACAATACTTGATCGGCTCAAAAATTATAGTATACACTGACCATTCTGCTCTCAAGTATTTAATGTCTAAACAGGATTCAAAGCCAAGGCTTATTAGGTGGGTGTTGCTGCTACAAGAATTTGATATTGAAGTGAGGGATAGGAAGGGAAGTGAAAATCAAGTAGCAGATCATCTATCAAGAGTGCCACAAGAAGCTAAGCAAGACAAACCACATCAAGTAAATGAGAACTTCCCTGATGAATATCTTTTCCAAATTCAACAAACACCTTGGTTTGCTGACATAGCAAACTACAAGGTAGGAAGGAAGATACCTCGAGAATTTTCCAAGCAACAAATGAAGAAATTACTCAATGAAGCAAGGAAGTTCTTGTGGGATGAACCTTTTCTATTCAAGAGATGCTCTGATGGAATGATTAGGAGATGTGTCCCTGAAAGTGAAATGAAGGATATACTATGGCATTGCCATAGCTCAGCATATGGTGGACACTTTGGACCAGAGAGAACAGCTGCAAAGGTATTACAGAGTGGGTTTTATTGGCCAACCATCTTCAAGGATGCCAGAGAGTTTGTTCACCAATGCAATGAATGTCAAAGAACTGGAGGATTGACAAAGAGAAATGAGATGCCTCAAAATTTCATCCTGGAAGTGGAGGTGTTTGACTTATGGGGCATTGATTTCATGGGACCTTTTCCTCCTTCCTACTCTTTCAGATATATCCTGGTGGCAGTAGAGTATGTATCAAAATGGGTGGAAGCAATAGCCACAACCACCTGTGATGCACAGATTGTCCTCTAATTCCTTAAAAAGCACATTTTCACAAGATATGGAGTGCCTAAGGGGCTGGTTAGTGATGGTGGTGGTCACTTTTGCAACAAACAGATGGAGAAACTCCTCCATAAATATGGAGTAATCCATAAAGTAGCCACACCTTACCACCCTCAGACTAATAGCCAGGCTGAACTCGCAAATAGGGAACTGAAGAAGATCCTAGAGAAAACAGTGGGAAGCACGAGAAAGGATTGGGCTAGGAAGTTAGAAGATGCCTTATGGGCATATAGGACAGCTTACAAAACCCCTATTGGAAAGTCACCCTTTCGCTCCAATGTCAAGCTAGTGACAATAAAGAGGCGCTTGTTGGGAGGCAACCCAACCTGAGGTAGTTTTCTTTTCATAGCCTTTTCAATAAAAATGTTGAATAATTGGTATGCATTGCAAGGAGCTAAGTTTGGTGTTGTACACCAAAACAATTTAAGGGAGAATGAAGGATTCTAAGTTTGGTGTTCCACCAAAACCTCACTTAAAAGCACATTCTCACCTCCTGCACAATACTAGCTCTAAGTAATCAAACAGGTTATTCACTTACTTAACTGATTTCTAGTTTTAATTCCATAACCTTTAGTAAGGAAACAAGATTTTACATATAGTCAACCTGTTGCATCAGAGGAAGTGGCAAGGAATTAAGTTTGGTGTTCCCACACCAAATCAAACCCAAAAGCCACACTCAATTCATGCATACTAACCAGTCACCTAAGGGCTTGAGAAGCAAGCAACTTTTGAGAATTGTGCAGGGAACTCACTACCATTTGAAGACACTATGCATCATAACTCAAAAGGGCACGACAGAAGGAAGGACAAAGGAACTGCAAACCAATAGGTTGTATCTACACTTAACTCTTACTGTTGAAAAATGCTTTGACTTGTGTCTTGCTAAGGTGTTCATCTAGTACAAGTAGAATCACTCTTAAAATAAGTAAGCTAGCCTATGTGTGTGCTTGTGTGTTTACTTTCACTGAACAAAAAGCATGCTTTGTCCCCTGCATCTTTAATTCAATAAAAGAAATGTTTGAATGTGAAGTGAGATAGTTCTCTGTTAGATAGAAGTACAATAAAAGTAAGTGGTGGTATGAATGTGTGATTGCATAATAGCTCACTTTTAATGAATAAGAGAACTAGGATGTCTCCTCTTAAGTAGAAAGTGGGCTACCGTCTATGAATCTCAATCAAATAAAAATCCTTGGTTAAAAAGAAAAACAAAAAAAAAGAAAAGAAAAAGCCAAAAATGGCAACAGAATAAAAGAAAAACAAAAAGAAACGAAGCTAGACACCAATAGCTTGAACCTTAGAATATATGCCTGTCGTGTCTTTGTACTAGGATCTGCTTGGATTATTAAGCTCTTTGGAGTGCATCAACACTTGGTGACTTGGGTTAACTAACCCGGGATCATCAGCTGAAAGTCCACTATCAAGAGCAACCTAACTACAAGGCATTTAGTAACCCAAAGAGGTGCTGGGCATCAATATTTTAAGAAGGAATGTGAGCCAAGTGTCTATAGTGAATAATGTGTCAAGTATAAAGAAATCAATGAACTTGTTACACATGACACTCAAATAAAGCTCATGAACAAAATAATAGCCAAGGATAAAGGAATAATGAGAGGTCATAGCAGTGTGTTGCTTGATGCTTGAAGAAGACTTTCTAGGCCTAAGAGTCAATAAGAAGTGAGTGTTTACATATCCACATAAAACCCCATGAACTACCAATAATACTCTGCTAGCATGAACATCATCTTCTATTTCATTCTTTCTTCTCAATAATTCATTTCTTGCTTGGGGACAAGCAAGCTTTAAGTTTGGTGTTGTGATGACAAGTCATCTTAGCCTAGTTTCACTAGCTTTTTTTCTTTTGTTTTCAATTGATTTATGCACTTTCTTGAGCCATAAGCAAGCCAATTGGGTAGATTTCCATGTTTCCTTTGATTTAATCAACCATAGATGAATTAATGCAATTTCATGAGGATTTATGCTATAATTGCCACATATTATGAAAGAATGATAAACTCATAATTTTGAGCATAGCTTTGATGTGTTTGGTTGATTGATGATAGGTGAAGAAAGCTTGGAGAAAGGTTGAAGCAAGAAGGAATGGCTAGGAGCAAGAGAGAACAAAAAGTTTGAGCAAAAGTTTGCCTCAAACTTTAGCTCAAACTTTTGGGAGAAAAGCTTGAGCCAACATTTGCCTCAAACTTTTTGGCAAACGTTGGCGCCATGAGTGTGCATAAGGGGGCCAACGTTTGAGCAAAAGTTTGACCCCAAACTTTGGCTCAAACGTTGGTAGCAGCAAGAATGGGGCAGCTGATGTAAAAAGTTTGAGTAAAAGTTTGCCTCAAACTTTTACTCAAGATTTTATAATTCCCAACCCGGTTCACTTCGGTTCTCTCTCCAACTCCAAGAGCAATCAACCAAGGCCTCTATCAACCCAATTCCATCAAGAGCAAAGGCCCAATTCAAAGCTTGAAGACCATTTGAAGAAAGTGTATAAATAGCTTAGGATTTAAGTTTTCGGGGAGCTTTTCTTTAGTTTTCGTAGGGAGTTTTCGGAGAGCTTTTCTTTTCGGTTTTGATTAGATAGTTTTGTAGAGAGCTCACCTTTACATTTTGGATTGTTGTTTGAATTCAAGAGAATTAGGGGAGGAGAATTGATCTCTCTTCTTCCTTGTTCTTGCTTGAATACTCTTTACTTTTCTTGCTTCGGATCTTGGGTGGTGAATTGAAGAAATTCTGTTTCAATCTCATCTTGGGATCTTGTTTAATTTTCCGCACAATTGAATTTCAGTTTCTGTTAATTGCTTCTTCTTCTACTTTCTCTGCAATTTACATTTCTTCATTTCCTTTGCAATTGCTCTTGTTGGATCTAGGAAGGCATTGAGATCTAGACTTGGTTATCTAGTCTCTTGAGTCCTGAGATCTGGATTTCCATTTTCAATTTCTCTATTTACTGCTTTTCAAGCTCTTTTATATTTCTGTTTTAGATCCGATTCAACCCAAGGCATCTTCCACTCTTCTGTGTGATTGAATTTTACTTTTCCTTGTTAAATTCCTGCAAATCCAATTCCCAATTCCCTCTACAATTCAAGCCATTTACATTTCTTGCACTCTAAGATTCTGCAATTTACATTTCTTGCGTTCTAAGTTTCTGCTCTTTAATTTCTTGCTCTTTAAGATTCAGCACTTTAAATTTCAGTTCTCTTTAATTTCATGCAAATTACTCATTCGCTTTACTTTCCATGCAATTTAAATTCTGCAAATCAAAAATCTCTCAACCAAATTTTGATTCGCTTGACTAAATTAACCACTAAACTAAAATTGCTCAATCCTTCAATCCCTGTGGGATCGACCTCACTCCCGTGAGTTATTATTACTTGATGTGACCCGGTGCACTTGCCGGTGAGTTTTGTGTCGGATCGTTTTCCGCACATCACCAAATTATATATACGAATCTCTGAAAATATAATCTTAAATAGATATAATAAATCGTAAGTAACTTATTATTTAATTTTTAAAAATTCGGAATCTTACAAGTTGCGGCTGAAACCATCCCCGCTAAAAATGAAAGTCATAAAAGGAGATAGAAGAGAGAGCTCTTTTATTGCCATCACATCGTTGCCGCTGCTGTTGTTCGTTGCTGCCACTATTGTCTCAATTTTTTTCAAC
>NC_029785.2:47001373-47006502 GCF_000816755.2 Arachis ipaensis | reverse complement strand
TTGCTGAGACACTACAAGAAAATAAGCTTTCTTCCATGCTTTTGAAGCATGCCGAAAAGTGCTAAAAAGCGTGCCAATAGCTTTTTGCCACGCTTTTTGAGCTATCGGTACGCTTTTGAAAGGGTCACATCCGCCAGCGTGCCGGTTGCTCTATTGTCACGCTTTTGTGGATCTATCGGCACGCTTTTTTTTCGCCACGCTTATATCTCTTGCCACGCTTAAAATGTGTCCATAGGTGTTAACCTATAACTACACTTTAAAAGCGTGCCCATTAGTTTGGCTTTGGCTACCCTTTAAAAACGTGCCGATAGGTGAAGATATGGCTATGCTTTTGAAACGTGCCGATAGGAGAAGATATGGCTATGCTTTTAAAGCTTGCCAATAGAAAAAAAATATGACTACATAATAAATGTGGTGGTTGAAGAGGAAGATATGGCTACGCTTAACCAACCGAACCCAGAATTTATAATAAGTTAATTGGATCGGTCATCAAAAAATTTATTTTAAAAAAAAGAAAGAATAAGCCAATAATACAATTCTGCTTTGTTGCCATAGATAGATCATAAAAGTAATCAAACACATCTATTGGGGAGAGGTAGAGAACAATGAAATAAGTATAAACCAAGTGCCTTTGAAGAATATTCCAAGAGGCCAACACAAAGATTTTACAGCGCAAAGGCATTTGAACAGTACTAACATCTAAATGATAAACCCCTCCCCCCCAGTAAAGTGCATACAAACATTTTCAACACTACACTAGAAACAATTAAGCTCTTGTGTATAGCAACCAGTAGACTTTACTCCTTATTAGCCCTCTTCATGCTCTCCTTCTCCCTTTTCTCCTCCTGCTTCAGCAGCATTATAACTTTCCATAGCCTTCTCATATTCTGCTTTAAGCTTAGCAACTTTATCGGAATAAGGCTTCTTCTCCTGAACCACACATCAAGACACTTGAATCAATATCACATTGACAAACACATCATAAGAGAAAGATAAACTTTATAGACTTACACATTATATATTGTACTTTTATCATTTACTATTTCAATTTTCATTTCCACATGCAGAAATAGAATTTTAAAAATTACCATTAGTTACATTCAAAACACCAGCAGCACTTGTGTTAAGTACTGGTTGCAGAAGAGGTCCAATCACCATTGCTGGGTTAATTTTTTTTTTTTTTTTTTTTTGCAAATTTCCAAGCAGCATTTTCAGCCAATGTCTTTGAAAGCACATACCAGTAGCATGACTGAAAAAAAAGGAAAATGAGAAACAAAATTGGTGGTACCAAAGTCTCAAATTTACAAGGGATTGAGCTTATTCATATGAATCAAAATTAAATTAGCAACACATAAAGCTAATTCCACTCCTACTAATTTGGCCTAATTAGGCGAATATGATAACAATTGTAGGGACATGGCACATACCTTCGACTCCTTACGAAGTTCGTGATCAAAAAACCAGGTGTCATCAACTACTGCTTTAGGAGTCAGAAGCCTTCCATTAAATGTAACAGCAGCAATTGAAGAAGTTAAAATAACGTGCTTCACCGACTGCGATTTCACACGATTGAAGAACAATTGAGGATTTCTTTCACTGCCGGATCCAAAAACTCATCCTGAAGAAACAAAAAGAATTAAGGAACAAAAATGGAGAGAATTCATTCTTTTTCTTTTTGAAAGCCTTCTTATATTAGCCAAAGAACACCAAGAACCAGAAGAGTGTAGAAGGAGAAAAATAGACGACTTACAATAGAAGTAAATAGAATGGGAATGTTAGTCATTCATAAATGTTAGTGGAAATTACATCTACCTCCTCTGTATCCGTCAGCATAACACTTCTAATTTTAACATGACAGATGACACTTACCTCGTGTAAAATATCCAACTTACCTTTCTTCATAAAAGTATTCTTTCTTTCTATCTTTCATTGTTCCCATTGAGTCATTGTCTGGCCAAGTAACAGATTAAAAAAGAGAAAGGACAATGACAAAAGAAGGAAAAGCACAGAGAGTGTATTAAGTAAAATACAACTAAGGTTCAACTATATACTTGTATCAAACTATATTAATTAATAACAAATGCTAGAACATGAAGCTAGGATAAATTATTTGGCATAAAAGTGACAAAATAACTGAAATCTAAATAGAGAGTGTACATTGGATTTTTTCCAGAAGGGCAACTAAAAACTCCAGTACCTTGCTCCCAGAATCTAAATGACCATTCATCTTTACCATAAATCTGTGTCAGCAGAACACACAATCCTAATAAGTCATCATGTGACAAAATAAAACACAGGTTTCCATTACAATTTTCCAAGAAAATATGTATGTGCATCATTGAATTTTCTGACATTTTGCAAAAACGTAACCATTTTGTGACACTGTAACTCATGCATCAGTTATGGAAATTGATGTTCATAATCCATATCTCAATTTATTCTCTAGCTATGCTTTTACAGCCATGCACTCTACAAAGCTAAAGTCAACCCATAAACACTTCACTCCCAAAATAATCTAATGTAAAACATCTAGAATTAACACCTAGTATTTCTCCAACAACCAATTAATCCATAGAATTAAGAGCTATATAGTTATATATACAACAAACAAGCCAATCACAACTGTTTCTCAATCAGATAAGAATTGCTAAGATTAAATTTAACCACAAAACAGTAGTGTGAGTCACATATTGAGACAATTATAATTCGGTATTAATAGTGTCTAATGAACAATTCAATTACTAGGTGGAGTAATAATTATTAAGATGGTACCTTTCGCTGTTGTTCATCTAAAGTGGGTGGCCAGAACAATGAGGAAAACTGAAGACGATCAATCCACCTTTCACTGGCACCAGCCATTGAAGTAGAAATCTATTCTCAAAGTTTGAAGGTATTCTCTTTCTGCTTCTATTATCACTAACACAAATTCCAGCCAAAATCGGTTGCCAATCAAGAATTAAAATATCGTAATTCAACATCCCCTGTTTACCATGCCAACATATTTTTCCTTTTAAGTGTCCATCACTGAGAATTCAGTGCAACATCAATATGATGAGAAAAAAGTAGAATCAAATAAAAACATAGTAATTAAAAAAAAACACTTTTTTATGTTTCTTTCAAATTGAATGAGAGACTAAAATAATGAAAGACTAGAAAAAATTCTGAAACAGAGTAATGCCAAACAGAATAGAGCATTAATGAGACCGAAACTTTCAAAGTTTATCATTCAGTTTCCTTTGTATCAAACTGTTCATCTAATTTCCATAATTTGGTAAAAAAATCAAATTCAGAGAAAACTAATGCTCAAATATCTTTAAAAAAATATCAGATTCACACCAGATATTTTTTTCCTTAAAAAAAAGCAGTTCAAGACTCAACACAGATACTAAGAATTGAAATGGAAGAAAACCCAAATTATTAAAAAAAAGTGAAGAAAAGTAATTCAAACTATGTACCTGATCACTTCTATGTACTGAACAGGACTGATTTCTTAAGAAACAGAGATTCGAATTTAGCAGGTGGAATTTTACAGCTGCAAAAATTGGATTTTGGCTTTGATTTCTTGGACCCTTTATGAAAATATTTCATGGAAGATAAAAAGGAAAATACTTCAGAAGTTGGTAATGGATGGCAGCTTATGGTTTATGTGAGTGAGGGAGAGAGAACTAACCTTCGAGCAGCACCGCGAGCAGAACTGCGACAGAGAAGCGAGCAGAACCGCGAGAGAGAGGGGCGAGCAGCACGACGACCAGAACAGCGAACTAGCGAGGAATGGCGAGCTGGCTAACACAACGACGAACCTAGTTGCGATCTTGAGCGCGAAAGGTGGCGACAATGAGATAGATGGCAGCGTAATGGAGGTTAGGATTTTCTGAACCGTTCAAGGAAAAGCCACTCAAAACCCTTTCAAAGCAGCGTCGAGGCAGACAACGACCACTAACGGTGACGGCGATGGCACGCTCGAGGAAGACACCGTAATGAATGATGAAGGTGACGATGAAGGCGATGAAAGCTGGGTGCGATGAAGGGCAGTGATGAAGATGGTTCGAGAAGATGAAGCTGAACGATGAAGATGGATGAACGACGAAGGTTGGGTTCAAGAAGATGAAGCTGAACAATGAAGAGAAGATGAAGCTGACGGCACCTTTTAGGGTTTGAAAAGTGAATTTTAGGGTTAAAAGTGAATTTGTTGTTATCATTTTCAGGGTTAAATTTGATAACTTAGAAAAAAAACGGTTAAGTGTGAGAAAAAATAGGTGGGAAACTAAATTTTAAGGGAGGAAACTCTATCGGCACGCTTTTTTACGGTGGCAAAATAAATACGGTATAGCCACGCTTTTCAAGCGTGCCGGTTTTTCTCTATGGTCACTCTTTTTAAACGTGACAAAAAAAGGGTAGCCAAATTTTTAATTAGTGGCCACCCTCGTAAAAGCGTGCCGATTTTTCTTTATGGCCACGCTTTTCAAGCGTGGCAGTAAAAAAACGTGGCCAATTTTTAAATAAGTAGCCACCCTTGTAAAAGCGTGTCGATTTTCTTCTAAAAAACGTGGTAAAAAAAAGCGTGGCCAAATCTCAAATCAGTGGCCACCTTTTACAAAAGCGTGGCCATTGACTACTTTTGGGCACGCTTTTAAAGCATGGCAAGAAAAAATGTGCCATGTCTTTTTTTTTGTAGTGAGAAGAGGGGTATGTGCCACAGAGAATACAAAAAAAGAAGATGTTGCTGAAAAACATGGAGATAATGATGTGAGACACATTGATTTTGAAGTCTTTAAGAATTTTGATTTGAGAGAGAAAATTAAATGAAGGAATGGATTTAGGTTAGAGAGAGAAAAAAATAGAAAAGAAAAGATCAGAATTATTGGAAATTAAAGTTTTTTTAATTTTAAAATAATTAATAATATCACTTTTTTTTTGTTTATCATGTCACTCTTTTTGTTTTTCATCTTAGCATTTTTCGTTAACAGAAATAAGAGAAATTAACGTCTGATTATTTATTCAAATTTTAAAATCAAGAACTATTTTGTAATTAATATTTTTTAGGATTATTTTGTGAATGTTTAAATATTTCGACTACCATTTTAATAATTACCTCTTATTAAAGATATAATTTTTAAAATAGATTAGAC